>NC_039362.1:122442182-122782323 GCF_003573695.1 Papaver somniferum
TTTTGGAAAAGGTAACTCAGTCACTCTATTTCACCCTAGCAAAGGTAACAACTTGAATCGTGTGCCCCACCAAATCACTTGAAAAAAAATAAAAAAATAAAAAAATAGAAAGTGAAAAGGACTCGACGAGATATGGCGAAACTATCATGTTATTTCTAACACCTGAGCTCTGTGCTTTTATGAATAGACTCTATAGATGTTTCCATCTAGTCAGATTGGTTCCTCAACTCCTAAAACAAAAATGTTTCCATC
The DNA here is from genome assembly GCF_003573695.1 of Papaver somniferum. Taxonomy (NCBI): domain Eukaryota; kingdom Viridiplantae; phylum Streptophyta; class Magnoliopsida; order Ranunculales; family Papaveraceae; genus Papaver; species Papaver somniferum. The sequence continues at coordinate 122,442,435 of NC_039362.1, forward strand.
CACTTAGATTGGTTAGTGCTATCCTTAATAGGCGTAAATTTCTAGGCTCTGGAGTTTATTTATTGCAACTAAAAAGTTTCTCCCATACCCCCAAACTTAAATCTAACATTGTCCTCAATGTTCTAAAGATGAAACTAAAAGCATGAACAAGGAGAAACTGTTACCACTTGAAGCAAAAGAGATAAGGAAGGATATTACCGTGTCGCAAGAATACTGGGTTACCTCCCAAGAAGTGCTAAGTTTAAAGTCTTCAGCCAGACTTAGGAAAGGATTAGTCAACTCGAACCATAAAGTAACAGTCGAAATAACTGTGGGTCTTCAAAACCAAATAGAGCTGACCAAAGGAAACTGCAGTGAACCAAGAAAATGGACAAGAATAGCATGCCCTTACCTAGTTTCCTGAAAAATATCGCTAATTGCGGTTCAGGTTCAGGTTCTATGAAAGGGTCTAAATAGAATATTTTCATTGGCTGCGTTTCTTCATAGATGGGATCCGAAGCACTAGGTCTTAGAGTCTGTAAAAACTCAAATACGAACTTAGAATCACGAAGTAATAACCTAAATAATTGCGGATCCTCTAAGTCAATCAGATATGACTTACATAGTTGACCACAGTGAGAGTAGTGGTCATTCTTAGGAAAATGTGTCGATTCCATTAACCTAAAGTACTTAGGCTTAGTCTCAGAACTTAATATTCGACTCATTTGAAACGTTCCCACAGTTGGAAGAAAACTATTTGGTGGGAAAACAAAGTCAATCTGGGTATCATAGCCTGGGAAAACCACATCAACCAGAGGATGGGTTTCTAATAACTGAACTCCTTCATGGACATCATTAGGCTCGGGAAAACGAATATGAAGGTAATCTTGTAAAATGGTCGAGGCACAAATATCAAGTCCTAAGTGTGGGGACTTTCTGAGAGTTAAAGGTAAGGCACTAGGGAAGTGATAATCACCCCCAAACTTAGAGTTTTCAGTGTCTCTAGATAGACCTCTAATTATTTCTTGAATTTCCGTATCTTCAGAGTCCTTAAAATATTCAAGAGATTCTTCTAAGTTATTATCAGGTAGTGCATCTTTACTCATCTCTACGGGTATATCTTCTTCATTTAATACTATTGTTTCTAAGTCGCTAGACTCTAAAACAGCATTTTCGGAATAAACCCGTTCCTCTAAACCACTATCGGCTTCGTAATCAAAAGGAAAAACTACATCGTCTAAAACGGTGGTATCCCTAATCAAATCCTCGTCCTTTTGAATAGGTGAATAATCATAAAAATTATTTGGATTTGAACTAGAAATAAGATAATCATTATAAAGCTCAATTGGATTAATAGATTCCTGATCACTATGCCTACATATTTCAGATTCTTCATTACTACTATCCTCATCATAATAGTACAAAGATGATTGAACCTTATCTAAATAAGTAGTGTCTTTTATTCTAACCTCGTCCTCTAGATTGGGAAAATATTCACTATTGATATCAAGGGTAGAATTGGAAACACTATTTTGGAAAATTAGATTATTTCGAGCAGCATTAGCTAACTGTTCATTTTCTTCCTCTAAACGTGCTTGAATCTCACTGAGCGTAACACTTATACTTTCACAAGTCTCATTGAATATCTTAGACCGTTGTGTACCCTCTTCTCTTGAACTAACTGCACGTTCATACTCCCTTCGAATTTGTTGGTAGGTTTCTTCTAGAGATTGAACAGGTTTAGAAATGTCATAATCAGGACTAGTTTTTAAGTAATTTTCCAAAAACGCATGACTAGTACTATAATATTCCTGATTTTCTTGCTCGTAAGACCAATTCGTGTGTGGATAGTAATTGGGCTCACTATGGTATGAACCATAACCTTGAAAAGGTTGGCGTTCCCAACTACTATTCCCACCATGGTCATAAAACTGATGATGTCCATATTCAAATTCAGGTCGATACTCATTGTATTGGCTTCTATCATACCAGTTCGACATTCTTAATTGCAAGGGAATTCTACACAACCACAAACAAGGCCGACTCGGCTCCACCAAAACAAACCTAAAGATTTCTAGCAAACAAAAAGCATGATGGCTCCACTTAGATTGTTTCTAGACCAGCTTCTATCTTTCGAAAGGGAATTCGTTGCAGTTTGAGCAAACCCCTTTGGAATCAATCCGAGTAAAAGTAAGTTGAATTGAGGCGAGGGAAGCTCAGTGGAGATTTGATACCCAAGGCCTCACCGCTATCACAAGGCGGCGCAGTCACGCATTCAACTCACAGAAACCATCATGAACTTTGGAGTGTGCTTAAAGAGCAACCAATATTTTTCGAACGAGTTTCCTATTAAGCTCGTTACCCTATCGGTCTCGTTCTATTCCAAATTTTAAGCTTGGGTTCGCGTTAGGTTTCGTTTTCCTAAGGCGGGCAAGAAAGGAGCGGTGATGAAATCCAAACCCTTATCTTGTATTGGCCAGGCCTTGCCCTTTACTAGGAATATAAAAACAGTCCAAATTCGTCCTCAATCAATGAATCACCTTAAGGAATACAGTAACTCGCTTGCATGGGATTCACGAGTGTTACGATTGGACTTACCTCCCGTACCAGACGGGCGATGAACTGTTGTCGTCGACTCGGTCCACGACTCCTATGCCGTGTACGAACCCGAGGGGCCGAGACGATATAGTAATCGTCGTCCTTCCCTGCACACAATTTATATAATAATTTTTTTTTTTTTAATAATAATACCCTTCCGTAGGGTTAAAAAAAATAAAGTCCAATTGTTTAAAGTCCAAAGTCCAAAATAAATAAATAAATAAATAAAAATTACAGTTTTCCTCACACACTCTAAAAAAAATTAAATCCTAAAATTGTCCTTTTTTTTCTTCTCTTTTCGCTTTTCGCTTTAAGGTTTTTCCTCTCCAAGTCCTTAGTGCTCCACTTTGAACCTGTAAATCAAAGACAAAAAGACAAAGTAAAAAGAAACAAATAATTCTAAAAAAAAATAATAAACCTAAAAAAAAATTCTACCTAAGCACAAATCCGCGTCGGCGGCGCCAAAATGATAAAAGATTTTTCGTGGGGTTGTAGTAATAGTGGTTATAAAATAGGGTCCTTTTCAGACTTGTGAAAGCAGATTTTTTTAGATTTAATAAAAATTATATACACAAAAATATTAACAATGGTGCAAGAGGTACTGGGGTTTAGGATTCCACCGAATTCATTTCTTAAGGTTCAAATAATGATTCTTTTAACAATTATAGCTCAGTAAATATATAAAATATATTGACTCTTATTTTTGCCAAGATAAATTCTCCAAATATTAGATGTAAATGTTAAGCATGAGGCATCAAATCATCTAAGCGAAGCATGCCGCATCAAATCAAATGACAACTAATTTTTTCAAATCATAATTTCAATTAAAATTAGTGCAAAAGTCATGAGAAGAATTAAATATAATTACCCAAGTGTGAAATAAGGCTTCCTCCATCACCCCAGTGTTGGGGTTTAGCTCATCATAGTAAAAATGCTCTCAAAATATTTCATTGATGCTCAAAAGTGTTTTGCAATGAAGAGAAATACAAGAAATTGATGTAAAACAGAATTCTGCGACCCACAGGAGGCGTCCAGAATCAACGACAGATCTGAGGTGCTGTTGTCGTTGAAGAACTACGACCCACAATGGACAGTCGATGTTTCTGTTGATAAACGACTGATGCTGCGAGTCCGTTCTTCGTGTTCTTCAGGCGTGTTAATGGCAGCAGCAGCAGCAGGTAACTTCTCTGCAACTCCTCCTGCGCCTCTCTGCTCGCCTCCAAACCTCCCCAAACTCTCGACATTCTTCTCTGAGTCTCGTAACCTCTTTATATAGCCAACAGGGGATGAAAATATCTCGTCATAACTCTGAATCCTCTCGGTTGAATGCAAGAATATTTTCTCTTTATTCTCACAGGAATCACCGAGATTTCCTTGTATATATTCTAAACATAGAATCCAACGTCGCAGTGAATATATTCTCAAATAACTTCCATATATCCAAACCAATCACCAGAGATATTCCCGGTCCCTGTTGTGAACAAATTCTCGAGAATATATCCCAGAATATTCACGTATACCCTGTTTAGCTCTTGATCGTCTTATCCAGACAATTTGGATCCATTCCAAGACCCTTTCCTCGCCTGATGAGGGCTAAGAAACAAGCCCAATAGAAATCATAGCTTTAATCTCTTCATGGATAGCCCAAAATCTCGATTCTTAACTGTCAGACGTGAAACACTTCTTTCCCGCCAAATTTTTCATTCAAATTTTGGGAGGAAAACTGATCTCCCCCTAATCCAGTTCTGGTGTCCCTTTAGCAATTTGGGGCTGAAATAGTAATTTTTCTGGGTTCCTCCAGGATATTTCTGGGACGTTTCCGGTGAATTTCTGGGTGCCTCCGTTACATTTCTCCGGGGGTGTAAAACACTGCTTTTTGAGCCCATTTCGCCGCAAGGGCTTATTTCTCTAAAAATACCTACAAAGACATAAAATCACACAATAAATATAAAATCAAGCACTAACAATGCATACAATTGAGACATATTAGACACAAAAATGTGTCTATCAATAGTGTAAAATCGTTTCAAACGAGCTTGTTGTAAAACACCCCTGTTGTGTCTTTAGACCATTCGCTTGTGTCTTGAATACTTGATGAAGGATTTTAATGCCATTTATTAATTTGAAATTTGAACCCCTTGATTGATATACGAGCATGGTGCTTGCAGTGCCATCTTGTTTCTGTCAGTCGTAGAAACACCACTTCTGAAACCCTGGTCACGGGACCCTAGCTGAGGTTGATCTCGAGAGGGGATAATGTAATGACCATGGTCTTATGTGCCGGTGGTAACATTCCTTTTATGATGAATGATTAGCACATGAGATTCTGGTGCCACGGGTCTTGGAGTGTGAAACTGATCGTCATGATCAGTGGACCGTCAGTCCCCTGTATCTTGTTGAATCTCTCCTTTTCGTTTTCTCTTCTTCTGGCCAGACTTGGATAGAGGATCCAGGTAGAAAAATTGATCTAAATACCTATGTGGTCGAAGCTGGAGGTACCTTGATGAAGTACTTGGTGGAAATACCTGGTGGACACCGATTTATGAGTCCCGTCTAAAAATTGCTGCTTGCATGTTGTACGCTCTGGAAGCTGTAGGAACCTCATACGACGTCGGAATTCGACACTTAACCCCAACTTTTAAAGCTAAGAGGCTGAGTTATCACGTGAGAAAATAATCACTCAATTTGGAGTTGTAGAGGTCATCCAACGAAGCATGCACATTTGTAATTTGTAATCCCGTACAAGTTTTTCAGATTCCATAGACCTGACAATAAAGGCCACATCTTTCAGCTCGTATGTCCGATTGATGCGCCCTTTTGGTATGTTGTACCAGAGACATAAACGAACATATTTTGTTGAGGAATCATTGTCCCATTACTCACCCATTTGTACGTTTTTGTAAACCCATGGCTTGAAGCATGTTGTATCTCATTTGTAGAGGTGATGAGAACATCTTGTAGATGACTTTGGCTTGTGCCTGTCCGTCGTGCAAGCTTTGGGAAGACTTTGATGCTAACATGTTTTCACGTCCGCACGTCTTGATATGAGTCATTAGTGCTTGGAGAAGTATGATCCATCGAGTAACACTTCCAGACTTAGGTTGTAGAGAATGGACAGTTGATGGAGCTTTGTCATGAGGATGTTGCTCTTGAGACCGTTGTTAATGTTGAGATCTTGATTGAATTTTCTCCGGACATTATTGTTGATGTTGAGACCATGGACATAGTTCCTCCAAATATCCTTGTTGATGCCGATACCATGGTTGGAGTTGCTCCAGAGACCGAGAAGGCTAGAACCATGATTATCAACATGGTGTTGCTCCTCTATCCAGTGAGCCGCGAAGTCCCTTTTTCTGGGAATTTATGATGTTCCGGAAAATAGAAGCAGCGTACTTTATTCAATAAGATCAAGTCCCCAGTGTGTTGAAGGAGTTTGTGCCAACGTTGCATCTGCTCCAGAAGTATTATCACGGGATAATGAAGAGCTATCGATTGAACTTTGATCATGTCGGTGTTGAATCAGTGTGTCACCGTATAGATATTTTGTTGAAGATAGAGGAGCTATTATCGAAGGTGTACTCTTTGATTGGGAGTACAGTTTGAAGGCTTCTGAAGAAGGTAGCATTCAGAGATGAGAGGATTTTTTACTTTCAGTTGGCCTTGGAGAAGTAGGTGATTGACAGCTGTTGTAAGAATTTTCTTAGATGCTCGAGTGTTGAGGCTTCACACCCTTTAAGCGTCCGATGTCGTAGGCTTGATCGTCTCGGCCTCGAGTATCCTCTGTTGATTCAGCATTCCTTTCGTTGCGGTAGTGGGATACAACACTTGTGCGGACATCAGAGCTTTCTAATTTTTTGGTACACAAGGACACTTGTACAAGGCTATGGACAAACGCCCAAATTGTTCTTTTCCGTGCTTGAACACCATCTCAGTAATTTATGTCTCAGTGAGATGCTCGATTCGGAGAAATGTCAGATTCAACCACTTGGTAAAATATTTTTGAAGTGAGATTACCCACTTATAGCGTCTTGCAATAGCAGAGATGCTAGCAGAATTGAGTCCCCATGCTAGAATAGCATGCGAGGAAATAAATGACATAGACATGGAGGAATGAGACTTGCCTGAGTGCAGGACCTTTGGATGAATGTCTATGCATCTTTTGCAGGTTCTTGTTTCAACCTCGTCAAAGTTCGAAATTCCTCCAAGTGCTCTGATGATGGAACGTCTGCCAAATACTCTGGATCAGAATTTTCTTCTTTGGAGAGATATGTAACCAAAGGTTCTCTGTAAGTACCCATCTTTTCAGCGTGGATCCACGCTCGTCTGAAGGACATGCCATATCCTGGATTTTCCTGATTATGTAAAATTTGGCTTCCGTCCAAGTCGAACTTATGTTCACTTTGAGAGTGATGTAGCCATAAGTATTTCTGACCGTTCCTTCAAGGTCTCTGATTGAGATGGGAGCATGAGTATCTCCTTGTCGAGTGATGCATATGGATCCGATGGTTTTCAGTAGAATGTTGTTGATGGCGGTGCTAGCATCGATCAACGTTCTTCCAAATTCGTTCTTCTGAGATTGACTGTGGTAAGCAGTCCCCAATCGTACATCTCTTGGTCTGTGGCTGGAGGCTCAAGAAGTATTTCCGGAATGGACTTCTTGACACGATGTGGTTCAGTGCTATGAACATGTCTCTCCTTTTTGCCTTCGACAGATGGAGCAATTCAAGTTCGACCAAGGATTGAACTGCCTCTTTGATAGGTTGTTCAGAGAGTGTAAAGATTCTGATTGGGAGAGGATTCTTGTGTACTTTTTCAGTCCCCAGTTGAAGCTCTTCGGATTCAACCCTCTCCCTGAATATGCGCTTCAAAATTCTGCAGTTGCTTGTGGGATGATTGACGAACCTGTGGAAGTGGCAGTAACGAGGACTTTCTATGTCTTCTTCAGTTGGTTCTTTCTTGACATATGGAAACTTGATTGCACCATCTTGGATCCAGACATCCAGGAGGTCGATCACCTCTTCAATGGAAAAGAGAAAGTTAGGCGCTTCTTGATCAGGAACTCATGTGCGTTGGTCAGAGGCTTGTGCATCTTGCTTATCCTTCCTTTATGCTTTTGAAGGGGCTGAGGTATGCTTGCGCGGCGGTTCATCTTTCCGTTTGCTCCCTTCTGCAACATCGTTTGTGGAATTTTGGAGGTTGTACTACTTGTTAATCATACGTCTGCTACCTCGAGTGTCTCGCAATTCTTCAGCCTTTGTAGCTTTTGTTCTTTCCAGTAAAGCGGGTGCAGTAGTTGTCGATCTCTTCGCCGCTTCATGAAGCTCTGAGAAGGTCTGGAAACGAATTTTCCAATAAATCTTTGTAGACTGGGATCATGCCGTTGATGCACAAGTCTACCAGTTGCTGCTCCGTGACGTTTGGATCATGACAGTCCAGGGCCTGGACTCTGAATCTTTTCACGTAGTCATTGGGATGTTCACTGCTCCTCTGAAACATTCTTCCAAGATCAGAGAGAGTAATTTTCTCTGACACAAAGAATTACTTTCTGTAGAAGGTGTTAATCATTTCTCTCCAATTGTTGATAGTTCCTGGTGCGATGTTGTTGTACCAAGTGTATGCCCTGTCTTTCAAGGATTTTGAAAATTCTTTGAGGCGAACAACATGGTTATGTTCATGTTCACCCAAGGCTTCCAGGAACCGAGAAACATGTTTCCAAGCATTTCCTGTTCCGTCATATAAAGTGAAGGTTAGAGAGGTATAACCTTTTGGAAGAGGAATCATTTGCGTAGCAGCAGGGTACAGAGGCTGGTGACGATGGACATGTGATGTCTTGTCTTTACAACGGTTCTCCAAGAGGAGTTCCAAATCTTCCCGAGTAATGAAATTTGATGATTCCTTTGCTAATGGATCGTCTGCAGCTTTGCAGACTTCGCTGTCATCCACTGTATGAATTTGAACTACTTCAGGATCAGCATCTGAGGATGTTTCTTTTCCTTTTCCTTGAGTCTTCTCTGACATCTTGTTAGTAAGAGTTTTGAGATAATTGCACATCTCCTTCTGTGTAGCAGCCATGTCAGTCTGATTCTAGAGTTTCCTGAACTTTTATGAGATCCCCTATGGTAAGCGGATTTTCTCTGACTTCCTCGGGATGCCGGACGAAGAGGGGATGTGCTCCAGAATTGGTCTGATGACCACCGCCATCGTTGGAAGCAGGAATGGTTTCTGGAATATGATCGTTAGTGTTGTTGCTAGTGCTAGCATAATTTGTGTTAGGGTATGCGATCGTACGTGACCTAAAATCAACCATCTTGTGAAAGCTTGAGATTGCAACCAAGAGATTAATCTCCCGCTGTGGTCGCAAATCTGTAGATGGGGAAAAACGATTTGCTGGTTTTTACAGAATTGGGGGGACGTCCGTGTGGAGACTCCTTGAACCAAGCGAAATGTTGAACCTCACACAGATGCACTGCAAGAAGGGAGTCCTTTTAAGTTCGAGAGATCAGTCTGTAGGACTCCGGCCTAAACCAAAAACAATGGTCGTTCTGAGATTGTAGGTGTGTTGTGAATTCAGCGTAAGAACGCTCTGAATGGTTGAATTTTACTCAATTGAGAGTGATTGCTCAGACGATGAGTTCGTCTAGACGAAGGATTGTCTGTATGAACTTGCCGAGAAATTGCTTGTTTTGACGAATGTTCGAGTATTCGAATCTTGTCCTTTCAATCAGGATTCAGAGACATTTTATAATGTCGGAGTTGAAAACACCATGATCCCATGAAGTGTGACAGTTGCTGGAATCAGAGAGTGAAAAAGTGGGAAATCGTGTTAAAACCAGTTGCTCATCGTGCAGAGACTTGGTTAATTTTCCACCCACTACTTTGTTGACTCTTCCAACTGATTGCACGACTTGCTCACATTCTCGTCGTGGGTGAACACACGTGCCGTAGACCACCAGACCAAAACCCTAGTTAATATCCTCCCATGTGACACGATTGATATCTCGTGGTTGTGGAGTCAGTTACTGACTTTATGGGACGATTAGTACATGCATTACTGAGTTGAACATGATTTGCAAATGTTCTGAGACTCGTGAATTAAATATATCTGCTGAGACGAGGTATTATTATGTTGACTACCTAAGACGAGCAAGCTGTGTTGCTGAGTTATTGAATATTGATAGTTGAACCAATATTCTTGAATCTGAGCAAATATTGCTGGTTCGAGCAAATATTGCCGATTTGAGCAAATGCCGCTCACTTGATGATTGTTGGTAGCAGGACCAAATAAAATATTAATTTAATATACTGACTGCTGGGTGGAGTAAAATAAATAAAAATGTTGATCATGGAATTAACATAAAATTATCAGAGTATTTGAATCTGCTCAGAATCATGTTTCAGCGGAGCTCTGAATTCAAAACCCTAATTTTACTGAAATGATGATTTATTGCAAATCAACCGCAGAGTGACGCAGGGACCGGCTACATGGGATGATGAGTTCACCGTGTAAAACCCAGATGCTCGAAAGAGCAAAATACCAAAGTCTCTTGAGGACCAGTTGGTGAAAGAATGATTAAATGTTGGTTTAATGATTTATTAAAATAATGCTCGTGTGAGCGACAGATAATAATAAAACCTAGCCGTGAAAAGATGAGGAACCGGCCAAGAAGTCATGGGACCAGCTCTTGGTGTCTGTGGGACCAATAGGTGGTCGTTTTAGCAAACTCTCGATTGTTCGGAAAGAGTTTGAACCTAATATGAGCAGTTGAGCAAATTAGGTTAAAATAGTTAAAACATGTGGGACCGGACACTTGCAAGCCTCAGGGACACCCTTGGTCGGTCAAGGGGATGCGCCCGTGTCACCATGTAATTCGTGTCTCAGTCCCTAGAGTTTTGATATTTTCCGGTGCGCGTTTGAGCAATATTTTGATAAAATTTGCAGAATCCAGGATTTTACTGAAAGTAGGAAAAATACATGAGATGATGAAAAATAATAAATAAAACAGGGAATTGCAAGGTGTGGGCCGGCCGGGGCTAGGACACGTCCGGCCGGCTAGAAAACGGTCCCACAATATTTTCCCAGTTTTATGTAATTTTATGTACTTTCTCTGAATTGAGGGAAATCCCATGAAACTGGAGAGTTTTATGAAATTAGGGAACTTCCATGAGATGAGGGAAATAAAATAATTATAAAATAGGGAATTATGGAGTGTGGGACCGGCAATTGGCCAAGGCATGGCCGGCCGGCCAAGGGGCATGGTCCCAGCACTCTTCCCAATTTTATGTAATTTTTCATGATTTTAAGGAATCTTCATAAAATCAAAGAGATTTGTTGAAACCAAGGTATTTTGTTGAAATCAGGGAGTTTTCATGGAATGAGGAAAACAAAACAAATAACAGTGATAAAATAAGAAGCGTGTGGGACCGGCTAGAGCATGGCCGGCCGGCTAGAGCCCGGTCCCATGGATTTTTTTAATTTTATAATATTTTCATGGGTTTAGGGAAAATTCATAAGATCAAGGAATTTTCATGGTTTGAGAGAAATAATAAAATAATGGGTACGTGAGGTGTGGGACCGTCCACGGCTGGAGCATGGCCGGCCGGCTGGTGCTCGGTCACGCGACACCTTTCCCTAATTTTATTATTTTCCTTGACAAAATATCATGAGATTCGAGAATTTCCTTGAAACGAATGAGATTTTCTCGAACAAGAGATTTTTCATGAGATCAGGAAAAAATAATAAAATATGATAAAATATAAAGTTGGCGCGGGATTGGTCACGGCATGACTGGACGGCTGGTGATCCCAGTCCCCTGGCGCCTTTGCTAATATTTTATTATTATCATTTTTCCTTCCTATTTTGCATAGGTTCATCGTTCATTCGTATTTTTGAAATGCTCGTTTGCGCATTCAAATACTGGTATGTGCATTATTATTAAGTACACTTGCACCATTTTAGTTAGGGCTTATTTGATGCTCAGATGCCTGTGCGTTGAATATTTATCACTAACCCGTGGAATTCTGCCGGGAAGAACCACGAATTGAAGTGACGAAATATTACAAAATATCGTAGAATATTGCTAGATATTCAGACGATTAGAGATAATTAACTTGATGGCTCTATACTAGCAGGCATGCTGTCTAGGAGCATTAATTATCTGAGGGTGGAGTAATATGAGCTTGCTGGAGCGTCATATTTCTCTTATATAGTCAGGAAAAACCAGGTTGGATCCTGAAGACGTTATCGCTCTATACTAGCAAGCAATCTGTCTAGGATCCGTCCAATTTGTCGATTCTATATAAAACAATTACTGAAATTGCTCAATATTTATGAGATGTGTCGTGGTCTAAGCTGAGAGACTACACATCTACATACACTCTGAGAGACAGCCTTTTCAGTCAGAGATTTTATGGCATGAGCTTTCATGCGAGACATGAATCTCCATACTCGTACGATTTCCGGATCAGGAGCATGTATAATTACTGAAATTGCTCGGTATTCATGAGATGTGTCGTGGTCTCAACTGGGAGACTACACATCTACATATACTCTGAGAGACAGCCTTCTCAGTCAGAGATTTATGGCATGAGCTTTCATGCGAGACATGAATCTCCATACTCGTCCGATTGCCGGATCAGGAGCATGTATAATTACCGAAATTGCTCAGTACTCATGAGATGTGTCGTGGTCTCAGCTGAGAGACTACACATCTACATATACTCTGAGAGACATCCTTCTCAGTCAGAGATTTATGCCATGAGCTTTAATGCTTTAAATAAGAGGCATGAGTCTCAAAACTCATCCGATTGCCGGATCTGGAGTGTGGTCTTATAATTTTACCCTTGTCGAAAATCCACCATCTACACTAATGTATATGTACTCTTAAAACATCTTTTATTCTTCTCTAAAATTACAAATATTAATATTCTACCAACAAACTCAATGGTTTTTATTGATTATTATCAATCGTATAAACAATGATGGCTTATAGAATTCGTAAGAGTAAGAGTAAAATATTTGATTGAAATAAAACTTTGACACATATGATATTGTGGATGAATAATATATTTAATAATAATATTACCCCCGATAGAGCGTGATAGAAACCAGTATCAGACAGCAAAACAAGTAAAACACGAGTTTAAGTTTATAGAAATTGAATATTAAGTTTGATTTATGTAATTACCAAATTTAAGAAACTAATATTATGAAGATAATAAAATTTGATCGATTTTAACAATCTAATGGTTGGGACATATGTGTGAACACACAAATCACGAAGGCATCCGAATGCTCACAACCAATCATCGTAATCTAGAGTGATTTGTGATGATGATATCCTAGTGTTGATTCCTTGGCTCAAAACCTTCGGGTTTATCATAGCCTCATCTAACAACTCCCTGCGAGGCGTTTGCGCACGGGATATAGGTAAAAACAAAGAAAGCAAAACGTACAAGTAAAGATCCATGGGGTTAGACAAGTATAAAGTGCTGAAATGTAAACAAGACCGAGGTTTACGTGGTTCAGCACTAAGGCCTACGTCCACGGGGTTTGTTGTTTCACTATATTCTTCACTGTTACAAGAGTAGTCGAATGACTTTTGGGTTTACATGTTTTTATCTTCTAAAGGATTACCTTGCACTCGCAATCTCTCTCTCTTTCCCTTCCTGATTTTTCCGATCCCCCTTCATCTTGGTGGAGAGGGGGTATTTATAGGGTTAGAGTGTGGGACCCCTCTCTGGAGGCCGTTGGAACCTTATCTTCTAGTATCTTGTGTCCATCACGTAGACGTCTGAGTTTGCCACTTGATCACGCAGAGACATCCTCGCTCGTCCCACGGGCTGATCGACACGTATACTGCTCAGAGTGTTTAATGAGGGTAGTTGAGATGCCTGCTCGTGTCAGACAAGTGTCTTCTGCCCCTGTCACGTCCGTGTCAGCTAACTTTCTCTCCACCGTTGATCTTAGCTTCTTTTGGGGATGAGATAAAGTAACTCCTTGGGGTTTATTTGGTGTTCCGTAGTGCATCGTATTTTGAAGTCCTGGCCTGCATGCTTTCCACGTATTTTTCTATATACACGTGTCTGATGGTGAGATATATGTATACACAATTTGCCCCTTTTCTTCGGGCTTGAATGTTTAATGAGTGCCCTGAAGAAAACAGTCGTTGCATATTCTTCTATCTCTCCTAATAAGTTTTCCTAGATACTTGGGCACGTCTTTTATTTGTGCATTAACTGCTCATGTAACGGGCACGTTTCCCATTCCTTCATTAATTTTCTTCTCTTTCTTTCGGGTATATTAAGGAGAGAGAATTAATTTCATTCTTCCTAAACATTCTCTCAATTTTAGTTCTTCGTTCTTCAGCCTTTAAATTCTCTGTCAGTCTTCATTCTTCAGCCCTTAAATTCTCTGTCAGTCTTCATTCTTCAGCCCTTAAATTCTTTCCATTGAGCATTAATCACGCTTGCCTCCTCTTTATTTCTGATTTGTTCTTTCTGCTGCTGTTTTTGCTGGTAAGTTTTTCTTTTCTTTGTTTCCATGGTTTTACGCTATGTTAATTTGTAAATTTTCTGCTACTGTTGTTCCTTGTTTGTGATGAAGAAGTTCTTTCAATGCTTGCATGCTAGTTTGCCCCTGTTCTTCGTCTTAAATCAAGGAGGCCATTGTTAGGGTAGGGATTTTATGGAATTTTGATCATGTATGCTAATTTTAGGGTTTCTGCGTTATCGTGTGTGGGTTTCTATTTATGTGGTTTTTTGATTGTTGGTAATATCCTTGAGTTTGTTTTTGATTTGTTTATGATTAATCTTTTCGCAGCCATGTCTGACCGTCCGCGGCTTCCTTATCAGACTCTTGGTTCTGGTCTATCGAGATCTCCTCCGCGTAGAGAGTCTCAAGATGATGTTCGTAGAAGTCGAGTTTCTTCTGGGGCGAAGGCCTCATCTTCTAGGGAAGAGGTTCCTTCGACCAATCCTTCTGGGTCTCGAAGGGTTGTTGATCGCGCGGTGTCTCGTCCGCGGGATGGTATTAGGAGTACGCAGTCACCGACCCGTGCTGTCTGTTTTGATGTTCCTCCCTTACGTTCTGTAGAGCCTGAGCGTCTGCCTCCCCCTCCTATAAGTTCATTTAGAGGGAAGAATACCAAAGGTAGTGTTCCGAGGGTTGAGTCTTCAAAGATTCCTTCTTTGAAGAGGAAGGCTTCCGAGGCTTTCATTGGTTCATACGGCCCCGCCGAGGAGGATGAGGCTGCCCCATTGATACGCAACGTTTCGGTCAGTAAGAAAAAAGTAACGTTCAAGCACATTGATCTCGAGATTTTCAAGGAAAAGTATGATCTTCAAGCCTTCGAAGTTCGTTTCTATGCCCCTGAGGATGATATTACTTATGAGCTTATCTCAAAGTATGAGTTCGATGAATTTCATTTGTTGACCACGGTTGGTGCGTTCGAAGCTGGTCTTATGCTGCCGTTGTACAAGTCAGGTGATTCCTTCTACTATGATGTGCTTGCTAGTCGTGAAGGCATTTCCACCAATACTCACAACCGTTCTGTATCGCAACTATCGGGGAATTATCTCCGCGCCCTGAAGGAATGCTATCTGCGGAGTAAGGGGGAAACGACAATGACTTGTTACGTTCCCAAACCCGCGGAGAAGGAATGGTATACTCCTGAGAATTTCAATAACTCCTTCGGTGATTACGTCAACAGTAGGAACCGTAAGCCGTGGAGTGTCAGCCTCCGGAATCTCGCTACTCCTCGGGGCGAAATTCGTTTGTTAAATGAGGTCAACGATGCCAAGCTGAAGTATGTTCCCGGCACGGAGGGGTCTAGTCAGTGGAAACTTTTCCCGGCCCGCGAGAGGATCAAGCGCGACCACGACTACGAGTGGCACGCTACCGTTATCGAAGTGGTTGGTCCATGGGCGTACGGTTGGATTCCTGGTCCCCGCGGTTGGCGTCCTACTGAGAGTAGCAAGCCGCGTGAATCTCCTCCTGCTCGTTATGGAGATTTCTGTCCCTGGCGTTTAAACTTCGCAGGTATGAATTTTCCTTATGCCCTTGACGTCGTGGAGGGAGACGAGGAGGAAGGTTCTGGTGTTATACTTCCACCGAGGAGTGCCTCGACTGCTTAGGTACGCGGATTCTAGCTGCGCTTCTCTTTCGTTTAGAAATTCAACTGTTCGGGAAAAATAATTCTTTTGGTTTTTAGGTGTCGAAGAAGAAAAAGATTAAGCCGAAGCAGTCTTCTACCATTGTGATGGGTGAGGCTGAGGCCCATGAAGAAGTTACAAGTCCGGTGAACGAAGAGTTTGCTGAGGATGAGGATATTACAGATGGGGAAGAACGTACTGGTACTTCCCCTATCAATGTTGAAGAAGAGGTCTGTGCGGGTCAAGATGGTGATGAAGGGAGAAACCGCGCCAGTGTTATTGGTGATATTTCTGTCCCTGTTGAGGATGCCACGGAGACTCTCCCCACCCTTTCTCAAGAGTTTTCTTTTGATCGGCTGTATTCTACGGGGGAGTTTATGGATGATGCCCTCGATTTTCCTGAGGACTTCTCTCTACTGTCCCCCAATGATGATTGGGATGTCCTCGGGAGTGCTAGTAACGGAGATGCTGTTGTTCAAGATGGTGGCGCGGAGAAGCATGGTGCGCATGTGGATGCCGACATTTGTGCTGATGGGGCCGCGTCAGAGAAGGGGAAGTCGGTGATTGATTCGCCTGCTGCGGATCTCCCTCATTCGCCAACATCTAAGGGTGAAGACGCCATAATGGATTGGCTCAAAGAAAAGAATCTGCTATTTGTCCCTCATCCCGCCCCTGTTGTTGTTGGTGAAAAGGATTCTGACGCGTATACCCGTCGTATGATGGAAATGTCTTCCAAGGCGCGGGTGTCTGAGGCCTGGGGAAGAAATTTGAGTGTTCCCGAAGCTCCCCTTGTGTCGGAGCCTCCTACTTCCGTCGCAGATATGATGGCCATAGCCGACGGGTATCAATATGGCTTTCCTCAGCAGCGTGTCTTAGAGGTAAATTTTCGTACGTACTTCTACGTGACGATCCAATTCTTCGGTGAAATAATGTTTTTCGTCTTGATGTGTAGATGATGAGGAGTGAGCATTGTAACCACGTGCTGTATCAGTTCTTCAAAGCGAAATCTCTGAAGCTCGAGGCTAAGCTTCGTCACAGAGAAAAGGAATTATCTGCGGCTGAGGTGGAAATAGAAGAGCTGAAGAAAAGCCTCAAGGAGAAAGAAAGGCTGGGTGAAGCGGAGGCCAGTCTTCGTTCAGAGCTTGTTGCTGCTCGCGCTGAGTTAGAGCAAACTCGCGGCCAAGTTTCAGCTTTCACAGGTTTGGTTCTTTTTTTTCTCTTTTTCCCTCGCAGTGTGTCGTCATTCCTATATTTCTTAGTTGTTCTGTCTGAGTCTCCCCACCCTATCTCCAGTGGGTGGTGTCCCCGAGCTGATATGGCTTCGAAACGAAAGGGCACGGCAGAAATCTCGTATTAAAGAACTTGTTCAGAAAATTAAAAGTGAAGCCAAGAAATGGGATGCTCGGGCTGAGGTATGGCGCGCAAGGCATGTTCAGATGGTCGACATGCAAAATCTGTATAACCATGACCGTGCTTTATTTAATGGTACGCTGCTGTGGACACGTGATAGTCTGCGGGAATCCCGTGAGCGTACTTCTTTGTTGGAGTCTAGGATACAACTGCTGGAAGAGGAATTACAAAAGGCTCGATCCCTCCCTTTTTCAGGAGTTGAGGATAATGCGATGTGTCTTATCAGAGAAAGGGACAATTCCCGTGCTGAAGCCCATGCTCTAAGCAAGGCCCTTGCCGCGTCCCGCGTTGAAGTAGCTCGTCAGGCTGAGTCTGAGAGGAATCTTGAAGTGTGTATGTACAGATTGAGCAAGGGGGTATGAGAGATAAACAAAGAAGTTGACCACCTTCGTCACATGGATTCGATGAAGCAGGTAGAATTAGATGCCAGTCAATTTACTCTCACAAACCTTCAGCTAGATTATAAGAAATTATCCGCGGAATATGATCATCTTGATGAAGCGCGAGATGCAGTTGTTAATGAGTATGAAGAGGCTTCGGCTTGTGTCGAAGGTATAACCCTATTCCATCGAGTGTGATTGTGTCTTTTCTGTGCTAACTCCCTGGTGTTGTCTTTTTCAGAACTCGAGGGACAACTTCACATTGCTAATGAAAAACTTGAAAAGGCTCAATCTTCCTTAGCGCAGCAGGAAGAACAAACTAAGCATTTTAAGAGTTTGGCGACATCCCGCGAAGAGGCCGTCGGTGCTGCTTCTAAAGAAGTGATTCGTCTGTCTTCTTGTTATCCCAAGCCCAACAACGGACGATAGTTATTAAGCACAAGGCTCGGTGTCAATTGGCTGAGGAGACGAACAAGATGCTATAAAAGATAGAACTTGGCCTAAAGAACGAGCATGGTCTTGTGAAGAATTATCTGCGTCGTCCAGTTCCTGCTGCCTTGCCTGGCTCCTCGGGACCCGCATCTGGTGGGAGCGTCCCTTCAAGTCTTCGGAACGATCCTGCTGATGGGGCGGCGTCATCTAGGTAGAGACCGCTGCATTTTGTAGAGACCGCAGCGTCATTATCCCTCCACTTTTTGTAATTATGTAAAAATAATATTTTTTGCTAGTATCATATAAAAGGAATATTTTTTGATGTGTACTCTTCCTTGAATTGGCCCTTCACTTTTTGTAATCGTCCTTTATGAAATGGATCCTTTTCTTGATATACCTGCAATGTTGGTTTGTTTTTATTTTATGCATTGTGATGAAAGACTCTAAAAATAAAAAAGGATTTTAAGTGTTCGGGTGCGATCCCGAAGGGAGGTACCTTCGTGATCGGCTTGAGACCTGTCTCCCCGCCGGCAAACCCTTGGCCAGAGGATTCCCAGACGGTGGGGGCCGAGGCAACGTTCTAGGATATGGGGTTTAAAAAATTTACATACACCCATTCCGTCGACCCGTTGCCTTAAGATTTGTTGGGTATCTCTTTCTGCTGGGTGCCTTCCCCCTGGTCTTACACTTATGGACACTGACGAGGGAGCCCTGAGAGATTGTAGATTAACTACTTTCCCCAATATTGTCGATAGGTTTAGTGGATACATAGAAAGCTTGTTTGATTGATAGGTTGAGGCCTGCAATTCCTCGTCCAGAGATAGAAACATGTAGAGTGTTCACACTCCCTTCTTCTTCTGGTACCCTTCACGCAGTTGCAAGGCTGCGTTGCACCTATGGGAAGTATGGTTTGAGCCACTTAGCATTCCAAGGATGTCGGAGGACTTCGCCTTTCAGATTACGAAGGTAGTAGGAACCACCTCCCGCAATATCATGTATTATAAAAGGTCCTCCCCACGTAGGTGCTAACTTTCCCCATCTCTTCTCTCGTTGATATTGTGGGATTGTTGTCAACACATACTGCCCTTCTACAAAATTCCGGAGCTTTACCTTTTTGTTGTACTCCCTTGCAAGTATTCGTTGGTAATTTTCCATCTTCTGCAATGCTGCTTCCCTTCTTTCTTCTAGGTCGTCCAATCTCTCTAACATCATGTCTGTTGTGAGATTTTTCTCCCACGCTTCGGTCTTTGTGGTTGGCATGAGTATCTCTGTAGGGATGACTGCTTCAGCTCCATAAGTGAGAAGAAACGGGGATTCCCCCGTGGCGGATCTTCGTGTTGTCCTGTATGCCCATAACACATTGTGCAGCTGTTCACACCATCTCCCTTTATGCTCGTCTAATTGTTTTTTGAGTATAAAGGCGAGGGTATTATTGGTAGCTTCCGCTTGCCCGTTGCTTTGAGGGTATATGGGGGTGGACTTGTTCTTTCTTATCTTGAAAGTATCGAAGAGCATGTCTATATTTTTCCCCTGTAATTGTTTACCATTATCAGATACAGTTTCAGCGGGTATACCGAATCTGCAAATGATGTTCTGGAATATGAAAGTAAACACATCCACATCTCTGATCCTGGCCAAGGCCTTAGCCTCCACCCATTTACTGAAGTAGTCCGTGGCTACTATCAAAAATCGTCTTTTCCCTGATCCTTCGATGAAAGGCCCGACGATGTCTACGCCCCATTTTGCAAATGGCCACAGGATATCGACGGAGTTTAACATTGTTGCCGGAGCGTGGATATTTTTGGCGAAGCGCTGACATTCTTCACACCGTCGGGACATCCTCGCGGCATCCTGTATCATTGTCGGCCAGTAATATCCTTGCGTTTTTGCTTTGTCAGCTAGTGATCGCATGCCGCTATGATTCCCCGCGTCACCATAATGGATGTCTTTTAGAATTCGATGCCCCTCTTTCCGGGAAAAGCAACGTAGTAATGGTCCAAGGAAGGATTTCTTGTACAGGACCTCTTCCCGAAGATCATATCTTCCTACTCTGGAGAGTATCTTCCTAGCTTGTTTCTGATCCGCAGGTAAGCTTCCCTTTTCGAGAAAGGCATGGATCATCACTCTCCAGTCATCTTCGTTGCTGAAGTATTCGTCTTGATTTGCTCTTGACAGGATATCTTCTTCGTCAAAGTCGTTATGGATGTCTTCTCCTACCTGGTCTTCGATATTTTCTTCCACTGTATCTTGATTGGTAGCGAAGGAGAATTGAGATGCAATCGAAGGCTCGTATACCCTTGCTATTTTAATAGCTTCGACGTTTTTATCCCTCAGCATGGATGATATATATGCTAGGGCATCCGCGTGCCTGAGGTCCCTTCTGCATAAGTGCCGGAACTTAATGTTCGGGATTTGCGATGCCAATGTTTGTACCAAGGCCATGTAAGCTGAGAGGGTGTCATCGTACACATTATACTCGAGCCCTATTTGTCGTATGACAAGCTGCGAATCACTTGTCAGCCTTACATCGGTTACCCACATCTCTATTATTATACGGAGGGCATGTACGACAGCTTCGTATTCAACGATATTGTTGGTATGCTCTTTGAATTCTAACCTAAGTGACTGTATAATCCTTTCTCCGGTTGGGGTGATAATGACAATGCCTATTCCTGCTCCTTCCTTATTTTTGGATCCGTCGACGAAGACTTCCCATTGTCTTTGACTCGCAGGTTCGAGGATATCCATTGGATCCTTGTTTTCTTCCCCGGCTTCTGGTATTCCCTTAATCTCTTCGTCGTTGTCAAGGGGGAGGTCTGCTAAGAAATACGCCAGAACTTGGGACTTTCGAGAATGTTGAATTTCATGAATGATGTTGAATTGGTCCAGATGGGTGTTCCATTTGGCTATTCGGCCCACTTTTCCCGTGCTTTTGAGGACTGCTTCCAATGGTGCTTTGCATGGGATCCTGACGAGGTGAGTTAGGAAGTAGGTTCTCAGTTTTTGAGTAGCCCACACCAATGCGAGGATGAGCTGTTCAATCTTAGTATAGTTCCTTTCCGCAGAATTGAGGGTCTTGCTGACGTAATAGATAGGTTGTTCTATCTTTGTATTGGTTTTGACCAATACTGCGCTGACTGCGTCTTCTGTTACTGCTATGTACAGTGACAAAACCTCGTCAGGATCTGGCTTCTGCAGGATCGGGATTGAGGCTAGGTGTTCTTTGATTTTTTGTAATGCTTCTTCGCATTCAACGGTCCATTCGAACCTGCTCCCTTTTTTTGAGAATATTGAATAAATGTTTGCATTTGTCCGAGGACCGGGCAATAAATCTGCCCAAAGCTGCTATGGATCCATTGATTTTTTGTACTTCCTTTAAATTCTTTGGGGACGGCATCTCTACTATGGCTTGAATCTTTGATGGGTCTACCTCGATGCCCCTTTTTGTTACCAGATACCCGAGGAATTTCCCCGAGGTGACACCGAAAGTACATTTCTCCGGATTAACTTTCATGTGATGTTTTCTCATTGCTTCGAAGATATTCCTCAGATCCTGGTGGTGATCTTTACGCAGCTTGCTTTTGACGAGCATGTCGTCAACGTAGACTTCTAAGGTTCCTCCAATCCATGGATTGAAGATAGCATCGACCATCCTTTGGTATGTTGCCCCTGCGTTTCGAAGTCCGAAGGGCATTCTAGTGTAGCAATAAAGGCCATGTGGGGTGTAGAACGCTGTGTGTGGCTGATCTTCTTCAGGGCCACTTGGTTGTAGCCAGAATGTACATCCATGAATGACAGTTCTTCATATCCTTCTACTGCTTCTACCAGCTGGTCTATGCTCGGCAGGGGATAGCTGTCCTTTGGACATGCCTTGTTGAGATTAGTAAAGTCGATGCATATTCTAACCCCTCCATTTTTCTTAAGAACAATGACCATGTTGGAGATCCAGGTAGGGTACTTGACTTCCTTGATAAATCCTGCGTCTAGTAGTTTCCGAAGTTCTGTTTCTACTGCCTCATGATACTCTGGAGCTACTTTTCGTATTTTCTGCCTGAACGGGGGCGTGCCCGGTTTGATGCGTAGCTCGTGTTGGATTACTTTTGGGTCAATCCCCGGCATATCTCCTAGCTTCCAGGCGAACACATCCGCGTATTCCTTAAGTAATTTGGTTAAAGAATCTTCCCTTCCTTCGTCCATTATGGTCCCTATTTTGATCATCTTCGGGCTTTCTTCCGTTCCTATGTTGATTTCTTTTACGGGCTCCACTGGTGTGAACACAGGCTTCGGATTTCCGAGGACTGGGACGTTCTTTAATTGCTATTTAGCGTGTTTCTGTTCTTCGCTGGTTGTTGAAGTACTTGTCTCTGTGCTTAGGACATTATCATCTTTCGTCAAGCCCTTCCCTGTAGTTTCCTTGAGGAACAGGTCTATGGCCTTCTCTTTCGTGGTTTCTTTATTTTTTACTCTTCGGATTTTTCGCTGCTCTTCTTGCTCGTTGTTGATATGATCCTGAGTGGCATGACAATCTCTCGCAGTGACCCGATCTCCCTTGATTTCCATTACTCCCTCAGGTGTTGGAAATATGAGATATTGGTGGTACGTTGCCGCAACTCCTTTGAGTTTATGTATCCATTTTCGTCCAATAATAGCGTTGTAGGGGGAAGGGGTGTCCACCACACTGAATCGGGTTTCTAGTTTCATGGGCCCTGCGTTAACCTGCAACACGATGTCTCCCAAGGGCTTCGTAGCTGCTCCATTGAATCCGTAGATGGTGTAATAAGAGGTCATTAACTGTTCATCATGGAGCTTCATCCGTTTGAATGCATCGTAAAATAGTACGTTTACGGAGCTTCCCCCGTCTATGAGGATCTTTTTGAGGTTACATCCAGCTACTGGTAGTGTTAGGACCAAGGGATCGTTATGGTCTTTCATATCTTCTTCGATATCCTCGGCATCGAAGATGATAGGAGATTCCATCCATTCTTCGTGTTCGTCCACCACTATCCCATCGACCTTATACAATTCGCAGCGGTCTTCGAATTGCTTCCGTAACCTCTTTCCTATCTGCGCTGTAAGTGAGGGCCCTGTGGCTTCGGAACACGAGATGGTGTTGATTGTTCGGTTTCCTTCCGGAAGTTGGACTGGTTTGGTTCGCTTGGATCTATCCTCGGTAACATCCTTTCGTACGTAATGTTTGAGCTCTCCCGCATCAATTAATTTTTGGATCATTATTTTAAGGTTCTTGCACTTTTCGGTCTGGTGTCCGTTGAAACAATGATATTCACAGTAATCTTTAGACTTCTCGGATCTCGGGGGCTGCTTTCCTTTAGACCATGGCCACTCCAGGTTTTCCCTCCCTTTGATTTCTCGTAGGATACGAGCATAGCTAGCGTTGAGTTTCGTGAAAACTTGATCTTCGAATTTTCGGTCACCTGTTCTTCGTTCATCCCTTCGTTCCTTCCTATCTTCGTGAGGTCTCTCCACTGAGCAAATCCTGTTGGCCCCATTGGTTTGTTCCGCTGAATTGGTGCGGTGAGATCTCTGCGGATATGCCCTCGGGTTTTCCCGTTGAATTTCTTCAAGTCGAGCGTGCTTTTTGATAATTATTCGAAGATCTCCCTCTGTCTTAGGCACGCTTCCATGAATTTCAACAAATAGGGGACTCATTCGGTCTAATCCCCATTTGTAGCAATTGATGCTTACCACTGGGTCCACGCTCCCTATGGCTTGGCAGATCTTGTGCCATCTGTTAGTGTACTACCTCGTGGTTTCCTTGTAGCCAATCGCCAGTGAAAAGAGCTTATCCATTCTGGTGTTTACAGTCTTGTTGTATATATATGTTCTTAAGAATTTCTCTGCGAGTTGGTCGTATGAGTGGATGGAGTTTGGCGGCAGATTATCAAACCATGATAATGCCGATCCCTTCAGGCTTGACGGGAAGTATCTGCAGAGTACGGCGTCGTTCTGACCCCATCTAGCTAAGACACGGTTGTAGTACCGAATATGTGCAGCAGGGTCACTGGATCCATCATAGCATTCGAACGTTGGGACAGGGCATTTCAGTGGAATAGGGGTGTTGGCCAAGCGATGAGTTAAGGGCGTAGAGTTAGCTTCTCTCATGACCTCTTCTAACCTACCCCCGCCTTGTCAATTTTTTAATTTCCTGATCTCGGCCATCATCTCATCTCGTAGCTCTTCCATCGCGCGGTGGTGCCCTAAGTTCTTCTGCTCGTTACCGTCTGATCCTCCGTCGTCATAATCCGGTTCGGATACGCTACTTCCCCTAGTCGCATCTCCATTAGCCGCTATGACGACTCTACAGTCTCGGTTTGGCTCTGGTGCTTTGGAATTTGCTTCATCAAGTTGTTGGCTGGTCTTCGTGCTTTGAGCAATCCGCTCCTTTAAATCTTGATTTTCTCTGGCCAACACGGCTACAGCATCTGCGTAAACCTGCTGGCTCTTCTTCAGTTCCTCAAGCTCAGCCATCAGTCGATGTGATTGGTTGGACCCCTGATTGGGAGTCCTAGCGTGTGCCACTACGGCCATGGTGCCGCCTTCCTCTAAGGTCTGCACTAAAGGTGGAAGAGGTTCAGCTTCGGTTGCTGGCATTTCCAAATAGGGGTGAGTGCCCCTCTGCGATGCTAGAGCCGCCGGTATGGTTTGATTTTGATCATTTGTTGGTGGCATTCCAAAAGATGGAAGGTGCACGGGTTGGAATGTTCTGGATTCATCCACCCTTTCTCTTGGTTGATGAAGTTGATTCATAGCACAAGTTTTGCTAGCCTCTGCAGCCTTCAGGACTACCACAGCCGCACCGTACTTTGTTACCGCTGCTCTGAGAGCCGCTGCTGCAACTGAATTAGCGTTCATAGGTGAAGTGATTTCCGCAGTATCTTGCCTTTGACTGGTCATTTTAGCTTTGTCTCCTTTCTGCTTGCTTCGGGTGATGACCGGGGTCGTCCTGGGTGTTTCCTTTGACGAAGCTTTGGCTTTTCCCGCTTCCTGCGTCTTTTCCATCACGGGTCCTTTTGTCGACAATGAAATCTCGCAGAAACTCGCCTTCTTTACTCACAATACGTTCTTTCTGCACAAGGAATTTCAATCAACGAAAAACGGGAATATCCGCGTGAATCGGGTTAGTTGGCGAAATATCTTCTTCTAGGAGAGGATTAATACATACGAGTTACAATACACGGGTTAAAGTTTTATTAAAAGAGATCTTTTTTTTTTTTTTAAATGCAAGTAGATCCTTTTTTTTTTAAAAAAAAACTACGAAAACCCCCCTGAGAGACGGGTTCGCACGAGATCTAAAGAAAAACGTAAATCCACGGATCAAAACAATAAATCTTATCGAAGATAATAGGTGGGTTTTTTGAATATAATAAAGTTAACAAATGATCTATACGGTCCGAGCTAATAAATCAGAGCAATCATATGCCAATTTAAAATGAAATCACAGGACAAGATAAATCTTTTACCGGGACGAAGTCCCTGTTTCTAGCACCAAATTGTGAACACACAAATCACGAAGGCATCTGAATGCTCACAACCAATCATCGTAATCTAGAGTGATTTGTGATGATGATATCCTAGTGTTGATTCCTTGGCTCAAAACCTTCGGGTTTATCATAGCCTCATCTAACAACTCCCTGCGAGGCGTTTGCGCACGGGATATAGGTAAAAACAAAGAAAGCAAAACGTACAAGTAAAGATCCATGGGGTTAGACAAGTATAAAGTGTTGAAATGTAAACAAGACCGAGGTTTACGTGGTTCAGCACTAAGGCCTACGTCCACGGGGTTTGTTGTTTCACTATATTCTTCACGGTGACAAGAGTAGTCGAATGACTTTTGGGTTTACATGTTTTTATCTTCTAAAGGATTACCTTGCACTCGCAATCTCTCTCTCTTTCCCTTCCTGATTTTTCCGATCCCCCTTCATCTTGGTGGAGAGGGGGTATTTATAGGGTTAGAGTGTGGGACCCCTCTCTGGAGGCCGTTGGAACCTTATCTTCTAGTGTCTTGTGTCCATCACGCAGACGTCTGCGTTTGCCACTTGATCACGCAGAGACATCCTCGCTCGTCCCACGGGCTGATCGACACGTATACTGCTCAGAGTGTTTAATGAGGGTAGTTGAGATGCCTGCTCGTGTCAGACAAGTGTCTTCTGCCCCTGTCACGTCCGTGTCAGCTAACTTTCTCTCCACCGTTGATTTTAGCTTCTTTTAGGGATGAGATAAAGTAACTCCTTGGAGTTTATTTGGTGTTCCGTAGTGCATCGTATTTTGATGTCCTGGCCTGCATGCTTTCCACGTATTTTTCTATATACACGTGTCTGATGGTGAGATATATGTATACACAATATGATTTCATAAGTTGGAACTGTAGTGTGAAAGATATCGCAGAGCTCCATCTAAACTAAAATTCCTAACATGACACAGTAGAATAAAAACCCACCACAAAGAAAGGGTTCGTAGAAGCACTTATACATTGAGTACCTTGTACTTCTGATTTTCAGTCTCATTGACTCTTGAGCGTCTAGTATAGTTTCATCATTATCACCAACTGTAATTGATGTATCGGCCATTGTTGTTCAATTGATAAACTAGTGTTTCAAAACAGAAACAAGAGAGTGAGGAAGAGGTTTTTAGGATTTTTCTCCGAAAGCAAAGAGAGGAAATGAGATTAGGCGCTAGTAAAAACTATTTTAGATGATATAAGGATTCAAAATGAGTAGGAAGTTCGTCCAAACAAACAAGATTTAGTTTAAAATTTCGTGTGAAACTAACACAATAAATAACTTTTATTTTTATTTTATTTTTACTTTTAACTTCTTGGACTCTACTGGAAGAAAAATGTACTGGATAAAAATCTATCACTTGGTGCAGACAACTTTATGAACTCATCAAAAAGTTTTAAAGTTTTAAGTAACCATAAGTTAGCCTGTCATCTTCAGTTTTTTTCATAATTCTAGTAAGTTCTACTAAAAAATGAGACTTTTGGAACCATTTGTAAATGAAAAACTTACGACTTTGTTGGATGATTTATTAGGTAGGACGACATCGACTTTCTCCATGAAGTCTGTCGTACATTTAATACCTCACAAAGGAAACCAACAGTCTCAACATTAGTCTCGCGGTTACGTCTATACAAACACCATAATGCAACAATTATGTGTTCCTTAGTCACGGGATCATATCCAGATTCATGCTTGAAAAAATAAACGAGAATATTTGTATAGATCATGTTCTTTATCTACTTGTCGTTTAATCGCTGATTTTATCAGTAGCATTGATACTCTTCGATTACTGTTATATACACAGACACGTCAAGAATGTAGACACGATGTTGACTACAAGAAGGTGGTAAAATCCATTGACTCGTGCCTCTTACCTATATCATCCATTTTTATCATCAGTCGACGTTATCAGTAATAATATTTTAACGAACACCTTTGATCTTTTGTATACCGAGACTTTCCAATAAGAAGAAGATATGAAAGACGATTTTGCACTTCATCCGTTGAGGTTTATTTATGTCTAAGTTAATGGACGTAGATGGCTGATTAGCTCGATTATTAGGCATGAGGAAAAGATTTAACACATCGAGGAGGTATCAATAACATAATACGAGGTAACAACAACACATTCAAAATACTGATAGCAGTTGATCTAGTTTTTTGAGAAAAGGTTGTCAATTACAACTTGATCTTCAAACTGTTATTCTTCTGATTTGACAATAGGTTTTTTAATAAGCCTAAGATACTTATAGTTTTTATCTGTTTTTCAAGAGTTCATTGGAGTGAGACATTCGACTAACTTTTCACCTGCGTCTTCCACCATGAAATTTTCATACCATCAAATTTTGGTGGTACGTTAACGAAACTTGATTCATGAGAATAAAAATTTAGCATTTTTATATATAGGTTGAACCGTACCAAACACACGTTATTAAATCTTCTTCACGATCTTTAAGAAAGGATTCGATATGTTTATAAGCACCATCAAAACTTTCGAAGACCTTTTTCAAATTCCTATTTTCTCGACAAATAAGAGTCAGAAATTCAATGAAACGAGAAATCGTCATCTTTTTTCTTTTCATAATAGGGTCCAACACATAATACTAAAAAATACACATTTCCTCAAATAAAATATTGAGCCCCATATTTATGTCATTGTAATGTTTCAACGTGCACAAATTAAGATTTCAATATCCAATAAAACGTTATTATATCACGATGGTGATACACAAATAAAAGTACAACTTACGATTAATTCCCTTAAATTACCTGATATTTTGAATGTGTACTTTAATAAATTTTATAGTTCAGTATGGTTTTAGTTACAAAAAGTTGAACAATTAAAGATATATTCCTCGTCAAGATTTTGCCATCAACTTCTCGTGCTTCCTATTTTTTCCCACTTTGGGATGCCATAAATTAATGATGTAGCGCCCTCTAAGCTAGCAGCTGACTAATCCAAGAGATTAACTAAAAAGAAAGGCACTACGAATCTAATTCAATTACTTAAACATTCAATTAAGAAATCTGTTAAAAAACTTAACCCAAGACTAGCCCCGCTCAGAAATATATATATACAAGAACTCCTCAAATGATATATATATATAATAGTCATTTGGTTTCCAAATAAAATATGCAATATAATAAACATAGTAAAGATTAACCAACTAACGAAATCAACTCCTCGAAGCTTTCGCTGCGCAACTCTGATCTGTCTCTGAAACTGAAAGTGGGAATGGGTGAGCACATCATCCCTAAAAGGAGTGCTCAGTAGGAATAACATTTAACTTTCAAGTAATCATGGTAAGATTTGGAAAACAATAATGTTTTCCCAAACATTAAAAAGTGACCAAGTCACTGTAATAAACAAACATATATATGGACAAATTCCTTCTTCAAACAATGTATAATATTCGTGCTAACCACACTCATTAGCTATTGATATCACCAAGACCATGATGATCCACTCTAAGCAATAAAAGCTGAATTTATGTAGGTATAAATGTGAACGAGCATATCTTATATACCATACGTGGAAATTCTCATTTCCCATAACAATTCATATTGACAACAAAACATTACAGGTCCTTTCCAAACCATGGAAAGATTAACAGAATCAACAGAACTATCATAATATAATTTAAACAATATATGGAATGCATAAACTGACAATGCATGAGTTTATTAAACAAAGACTTTTGTAAAAGAAACAACAATGGTTACAAAAGAGTCAAATGTATTCCCACCTCTTTTGATGACAAGCCACGCCTACCTCGAGATCCACGATCCACTGGTTCATCCTTTGAATCGATCGTTGTTAATACAGACTAATTGTTAATCACACAAGAAGACTAAGAATCTAGCCAAAAGGCTCACACAAGAATCATACAAGTCTATCTAATAGTTCTAAGCCCATTTATGACCTCACACCTTTTCATTCTCTGTCTTTAGCATAGCTAAGGTTTACTAATTCAATTGGGTTGGTCCTATAGTCCAATAGCTAAGTCTTATGAATATCTACAATATTATAGAAGGAATTAATGTCGATTCGGACCATAAGGGTCCAATTCATGTTCATTAGGAACACTGCTATAAGCCTAAGTTCACTAAGTAAGCCCAATAACTAAAGTCCAGTCCATCTGAGTCAACTAACGGTCACTAATGGTCAAAATAGTCAACTGAAGGTCAACGTCTATTCAAAGTCAAGTCCACTTGTCAAGGTCAAGGTCCTGGTCAAAAGGTCAACTGAGTTAAACTGATTCGACTCAGTCACATAGTCTGAGTAAGCTAAACAAAACGAGTCAGACTGAATAAGTTCAGTCAGACAGGCATAAGGTTCAGGCTTGAGCCACAAGCACAAGCCAAAGATTCTACCACACCTGCAACTCTAATCCTAGTTCAATTTCACCAACCTGATTCTATCATTGATCATTATATAAATAAATTCACTATAACATAATCTACAATTCACAACTGAAACTAAGTTTACCTGCGAAAGCAGTATCAAGCTTTCCCCTAAAGATTCACTCAACACCTTCATCTAACCCTCATTCCCAATTTCAAATCATTCTCAAAACATACAACCCAACTTAGCTTGTATTAATACAAACTCCAATTCCCAGTTCCAATTCCACAAATACACAAACAACATCACTATATCTGCAACTGCAGTTCCATGAACTTTAACAACATTACCACCAACTCATTATATATGCACCAGTTCCATTGCTTACAATTCAACACACTCCGAAATATGAATTTCAATTTCATTACATAATCATCAACATCCATAGCACCACTTTAATTCCTCCACTAACAGTTCTCTGGCATTCTTATTAACATTAACTCCACCAGCACAAACTAAATCTGAAGTTCCACCAGAATCACAACTTACACCACCATCCATACACATTCATTCTTATAACCCATTTCTCAACACAACCACCTGCATACCCACAATTATTAAACCATTCATCTTAGTTCAGTTGCATTACATAACACAGTGTAGATGGTGGATTTTCGACAAGGGCTAAAATCGTAAACTCATATTTATACGAAGCTCTGATGCAGCAATCAGACGTGAGTATTGAGACACGGGTCTCTCATCGAATTCTCAACGGAGAGTACTTTCTCTTAGAGTACATGTAGATATGTAGTCTCACGACTGGACAACGACATATCTCATGAATACTGAACATTTTCAGTGATTATTTCTATATAGTATCACGAGATGGACGGCTCCTAGACAGCTTGCTCTGCTAGTATATAGCGATAACGTCTTCAGGAACAAACAACGAGTTTACCCTGACTATATAAAGGATATGACTTACCGACAAGCTCATATCGGGATAATTAGACAGCTTACTCTGCTAGTATAGAGCCACAAAGTTAATTATTCCTAATTAAGATTAATTCTGTCGTGACATTCACTACTGAATTCCCAGAATAATCTATTATTGCTCCTATTCCATGGTCGAATCCACGACTGGTCCCATGGAATGACAATAACAATTGCTCATATTCCATGGTCGAATCCACGACTGGTCCCATGGAATGGCAATAAACAATTATTTTGATTCTATGATCGAATCCACATATTGATCTCATAGAATAACAATAACTATATTATCTCATTACTCCGATTTCATGATCGAATCCACAACTGGTCTCATAAATGGTAATATATAAAACTTAATTACTCTGATTCTATGGTCGAATCTACGATCCCATGGAATGGTAATGCTCATTTTATTATTCTGAATTCGTAGTCGAATCCTCAGCTGATCTTATGAATTAATAATAAACATCTTATTACTCAGTTTTGTGAATTATTCTCCACCGAATTCCACAATTAGTAATAAATAATCAACAACCGGGCGTCTGAGCTACCTCTAAGTAAGCCCCGATTCAAATGGTGAAGGTGTATTCAACGACGATATACTAACAATCACCGCACGAACGAGTATTTCAAAATACAACGAAACGATGAACCTATGCAAAATAGGGAAGAAAATAATAAATAATTAAAAATATTGACCAGCATGCTGGGAGCACGGATACACGACCGATCGACCGTGTCGTGGTCAATCCCACGCCAGTTTTATATTTTTAATGCATTTTTATTATTTTCCATGATTTGATGAAAATTCTCTCATTTTATCAAATCTCCTTCGTCTCGAGGAAACTCCTCGGTCTCATGATATTTTCATAAATTCGTAAAAAATAACATAAAATTAAGAAAAGAAGTGTGGGGCGTGACCGCTGGCCAACCGGCCATGCCTTGGTCACAGCCGGTGGTGGGCTTTTAAGGATGTAAGAAAATAAGAGCAAAGAGGAAGCCTACTTGTTAACCGCAAGTGCACGGTGTCGATTGTAGCTTGTGCAAATACGAGTCGAATCCACAGGGACTAGGGTGTGAGTTGAAGTTTCCTAAGCTAATTCTCTAAGCAGTGAACTAACTAAACAAGGATATGAAAACTAACAGAATTAAACAAGACACTAACAGGACATGAAACAGCAAATATTGAACAAACTAAACAGTGATGGATTTTTGGATGAAAGTGAGTTTTGGAAACTAGGGATTGAATTCCCCTCTTCACCTAAGCTAAGTCCTCCAACTATGTTCTTATCCCTTGTTAGTTATCAGTGAGCTTCTAGGCTCACTGATTAACTAGATGACAGTTGCGGTTCAAAGCCGGCTGTTCATTTAAGGGTTGGTCTAGAAAGATTACTAAGAACACTAAGATGAATCTAATCCTAGTAGTAGTTGGGGCTCTCACACTGCAACTACCCGCAGAGAAGCTTTCTTAGTGTTTTAACAACCTAAAAGGATATTCAATCCTAGACACTTCAATCACAACAAGATCAGAGCATGGATGGGACAAATACAATTGAAATTTACAAAATAATTTAAACTAAGAACTAACCCTTGAGGCACTGGCTATTCCAGTCCTCTTGGGTGAAGCACTGGCTAGCCCAGGCATATCTTTAACACAACACCCACAACCCATATTTATACCCAAATTAATCAATTAGGGTTTACAGAGAAAATCCCCAAATCCCCAAATTATACAGTTGAAATTAGGGTTCGACTTTACCTAATTTGACGTGACAAATCACTCAAGAAGGTCGACCCATTTCTTCTCTGACTCTCCTGCTCCTCTCCATGCCTTCCAATTGTGTTTCTAACTCGACCTATTCTATTGATTTCTTACCTAGGGTTTCAGAGAGAAATCATGGAAGAAATCGAGAGAATATATGGCTAGAAGTTTAGGGCAATGATGGGTTTCGGTGAGGGATAGCCATGATGGATTTTGGTGGTTTATTGTGGTGGTTGAGGCAGTGGAGTTGGCGGAGTTGGTGGTGAAGGTGAGGCTGTTGCAGATGGAGTGGAGAAGATGGAGGTGGAGTCGATGGAATTAGGGATAGGGGTGTGTTTGGTTCTGCGGGTATAGGTGTTAGGTGTTTGGGTGTTGAGCGGTTGCATCAAGTCTCGATGATTCGCGAAGCTGAGCCGTGGGATGCGGAAATGATAGATTGATCTAACGGCTACAAGTGAAGAGGCTGGTATCGACCGTCGGATGCCTGATACAACGAAACTGACGGCTCAAGATGGAGTTAGGTGTTGTAGTGTTAGACATGATCTTCAGACTTTGATGTACTGGTGATGCTGCGACCATTGGATTCAGATGTGATCCAATCTGACGGCTGTCGAAGGAGACGGGTATGGATATTGGAAATTGGTTTGGGTAAGGGTTTTGGGCCTTGGGTATGCCAAGCCCATATCTTCTTTAAGAACAATTCTTCCTTGTTAAGCCCATTTCTAGCCTTTTGGTCTTGTGCACAACATTTCTCGCGGCTTCCTTGCGTGATTCCTATCGGCTTCCACCACTTTTCTGCTCTTTTCGCTCTGTAATTCCGTCCAAACTTTATTTAGAACCTAAAAATACAAAATTAATTAAGAAAATTATTTATTCTTGAAAACAATGAAAATACAGAATATGGGATAAAATGGAGAATTAGAGCACAAAAGATGAGTTAATTGCCAACAAAAAGATATAGAAATATGCACTTTTTAGCACTCATCAAATACCCCCAAACCTGAATTTTACTTGTCCTCAAGTAAAACAAAACTAAGGAAATCCTACTTATACCACTGTCGCTGGTCTCTCGAATGCATTTAGCGTATGCACTAAGCCTTTTAAACCACTAAGTGTCCCTAGTGGATGAGTTGAAGTCTCATGAAGGTTTTCTTAGCACGTACCTACAAAGTTCTAGGACAAAATATAAGCTCAGATTCCATCAAATGTGACATGTGCAAGACAGTAGAAGCTCACAGCAAAATGGAGATGTCAATCTAGCTATCAAAGGCACAATCCTAGCACTGATAACAACTAAAGACACGTGATAAGAGTGTAAAGTGTATCTACACATGTGTAAAGAATGATCGGATGTTATGACTACTAATCACCAAGAGATAGTTTCTCAGGCTAAGAACCGAGGTCGAAATCTAGCTAGCTGTCCGGACTTTACGAGAATTGTGAATGAGTTGGAGGTATTTCACAATTACTCGCGTTGTACATCAATGGCATACACCCTTCCTTGCTTATTACAAAAAAACACAAAAGATGACTCTTTACATAACTCTTATTTACATTGACTACTCTCTTTTATTTTTGGAACAAGAGAGGATGGAATTGATAAATACTTGTTTTTTTTTTTTTTGATTTTTTTTTTGAATATATACATCGTTGTTTTTTTTTTTTTAACATGGTAACACTTTTGATACATATACAAAAGGAAACAAAAAATTACATGACTCTTAGCAAGAGGTAGCCCTTTTTGATGCACCCAGTTAAATTCGATGGTTGTCTTTCTTAATGTAACCTCCACCTTCTATCCCAACCAACCAAAGAACAAGCTAGTCAAGTTTCGTTCAGTATTCTAAAGTGATTGGCAATCGTGACTTCCGATAGAACACCTCAAGGATGAGGCTATACATGTATTGGTAGATCGTGCGCGTGCAAGTTTCTTATCACTATGTGAATTGTGCTAGAATCAGGGTGCCTAAATATCTAGACTAAGAATCTTTATGTTTACATACATGCACAAGAGTCAACATTTCAAGGTAGATGAGCTCCATTTTTATGTTTTTTATCATTTTTTATTTTTTTTATTTTCATTTTTCATTTTTTTTTTCAAAAAGAAGGAGTTCTGTTTTCAATTGTAACATGTGATCGTGGTATCTATACCATACCCCCAAACCTAAACTAAACATTGTCCTCAATGTTTCAAAATATGAAAAGAATTATAACATACGAAGAGGATTATGCTGAGTAGAGAAAAAGGAAAGAGAATACCCGATTTGACGGCGAAAGCAAAATTAGAACTCCGTTATTCAAGGCAAAAATCCAACATATTTCAGTTAAGAGTCACATTGGATTAGCAAAATATGTACAAAAGAAACAAAAGATTTAACTAAGAAACTATCTACTAGATTCTATACAAGAAAATTTGGTTTTTAATGGGATTGGACCTTTTGGGAAAAATTTGGTTCTGTCGGAAGACATTTGGTTTTGATGGGAAAAAGAAAAATTTTGGTTTTTAGGGAAACATTTGGAAAACTTTGGTTTTTAGGGAAAAAGGCCCAGCTGACAACTTATAGTTTGAGTACGAGGCCCAACTGTTCAGTAAACCAAGCCCATAAGTTAAGTTTCAGTTGGGTTTTGGGCTAGCTGTTTAGCCAAAAGACTAAGCCCAACTGGGCTTTGAAAACGTTTTACAAATTTTTGTTTTGGGTCAAGCCCACAGTTCAGAAATTCAAATTTCAGGGTTGAAACCCACAGTTCAGAAACATTCAGTTGCTTGCAATCATACAATTTCAGTTTCAAATTTTTGCTAAGAGCCCAGAGTTTTAATGGGAGAATACAATACCCCAAACCCAGTAAACTGGGTTGTATGCTTAGCTGGTTTTTGCCTCAGCCCAGTTGTTCTGTTTTTCTTTTTAGTTGCACAGCCCAGTTGGGCTTGGTTCTTTGCACCAGGCTCAGCAACAGCAGCTACAACAGGTTCAGGCTTCAGCAGCAGCACAACAGCAGGCTCAGCAGTAGCAGCAGAGACTCAGCAGCAGCAGCACCATAAGGCACAGAGCAACAGCAGAAACAACAGCAGTTGCAGCAGCTCAGCAGGCATCCAGCAACAACAGCAGCAACAATAGCACCAGGCAGCCAGCAACAACAGCAAGTCAGGCAGCAACATGCCAACAGCAAGGTGGCAAGCCCAATGGTACCTGCACTCAACAGAGATGATCAGTCTCTTTGAAGAAAAGTGAGGCAGAAGCAAGGGAAGAATGCAATAATGAATATGCAGTGCAAGATGCAAAAATGCAAGATGATGCAAATATGAAGATGAAGATGCAATGATTACAGCTAAATGCAGATGATGATGCAAGAGATGCAGAACTACAGTTACATGCTAAGTTACAGCTAAAGCAGCTAAAACAGTTATATTAAGTTGCACTAAACAAGCTAAGTTACAGCTAAGTTTGAAAACAGAAAAGCAAGAGCACAATTTTTTTTTTTTCAACTACACAGCACCAGTCCCCGGCAGCGGCGCCAAAAACTTGGTAGGCTTTTAAGGATGTAAGAAAATAAGAGCAAAGAGGAAGGCTACTTGTTAACCGCAAGTGCACGGTGTCGATTGTAGCTTGTGAAAATACGGGTCGAATCCACAGGGACTAGGGTGTGAGTTGAAGTTTCCTAAGCTAATTCTCTAAGCAGTGAACTAACTAAACAAGGATATGAAAACTAACAGAATTAAACAAGACACTAATAGGACATGAAACAGCAAATATTGAACAAACTAAACAGTGATGGATTTTTGGATGAAAGTGAGTTTTGGAAACTAGGGATTGAATTCCCCTCTTCACCTAAGCTAAGTCCTCCAACTATGTTCTTATCCCTTGTTAGTTATCAGTGAGCTTCTAGGCTCACTGATTAACTAGATGACAGTTGCGGTTCAAAGCCGGCTGTTC
The DNA here is from genome assembly GCF_003573695.1 of Papaver somniferum. Classification (NCBI taxonomy): domain Eukaryota; kingdom Viridiplantae; phylum Streptophyta; class Magnoliopsida; order Ranunculales; family Papaveraceae; genus Papaver; species Papaver somniferum. Next base: position 122,478,932 of record NC_039362.1, read on the forward strand.
ATCTAAGGGTTGGTCTAGAAAGATTACTAAGAACACTAAGATGAATTTAATCCTAATAGTAGTTGGGGATCTCACACTGCAACTACCCGCAGAGAAGTTTGCTTAGTGTTTTAACAACCTAAAAGGATATTCAATCCTAGACAGTTCAATCACAACAAGATCAGAGCATGGATGGGACAAATACAATTGAAATTTACAAAATAATTTAAACGAAGAACTAACCCTTGAGGAACTGGCTATTCCAGTTCTCTTGGGTGAAGCACTGGCTAGCCCAGGCATATCTTCAACACAACACCCACAACCCATATTTATACCCAAATTAATCAATTAGGGTTTACAGAGAAAATCCCCAAATCCCCAAATTACACAGTTAAAATTAGGGTTCGACTTTACCTAATTTGACGTGACAAATCACTCAAGAAGGTCGACCCATTTCTTCTCTGACTCTCCTGCTCCTCTCCATGCCTTCCAATTGCGTTTCTAACTCGACCTATTCTATTGATTTCTTACCTAGGGTTTCAGAGAGAAATCAGGGAAGAAATCGAGAGAATAGATGGCTAGAAGTTTAGGGGAATGATGGGTTTCGGTGAGGGATAGCCATGATGGCTTTTGGTGGTTGATTGTGGTGGTTGAGGCAGTGGAGTTGGCGGAGTTGGTGGTGAAGGTGAGGCTGTTGCAGACGGAGTGGAGAAGATGGAGGTGGAGTCGATGGAATTATGGATAGGGGTGTGTTTGGTTCTGCGGGTATAGGTGTTAGGTGTTTGGGTGTTGATCGGTTGCATCAAGTCTCGATGATTCGCGAAGCTGAGCCGTGGGATGCGGAAATGATAGATTGATCTAACGGCTACAAGTGAAGGGGCTGGTATCGACCGTCGGATGCCTGATACAACGAAACTGACGGCTCAAGATGGAGTTAGGTGTTGTAGTGTTAGACAGGATCTTCAGACTTTGATGTACTGGCGATGCTGCGACCATTGGATTCAGATGTGATCCAATCTGACGGCTGACGAAGGAGACGGGTATGGATATTGGAAATGGGTTTGGGTAAGGGTTTTGGGCCTTGGGTATGCCAAGCCCATATCTTCTTTAAGAACAATTCTTCCTTGTTAAGCCCATTTCTAGCCTTTTGGTCTTGTGCACAACATTCCTCGCGGCTTCCTTGCGTGATTCCTATCGGCTTCCACCACTTTTCTGCTCTTTTCGCTCCGTAATTCCATCCAAACTTTATTTAGAACCTAAAAATACAAAATTAATTAAGAAAAGTATTTATTCTTGAAAACAATGAAAATACAGAATATGGGATAAAATTAGAGCTGTCAATTTATAACCCGGCTTGCGGGTTGACCCTAACCCGGCTTGTTTCAACCCGGGCCGGCTTGGCTTGTTGTCTAAACGGGTCGGGTTAGGGTTGGCATATACAACCCTACTAGAAAACAAGCCGGGCTAGGGCCAATCAGCGGGTTACCCGTCAACCCGTCAAAATTAATAAATATATCCCTCAATCCCACCAACTCTTTAAAATCCATGATTTGCAAACATATATTAGAATTAGTTAATTTTAAATCAATAAATAAAGATAATTTTGGATCTACCCAAACAAATATAACAATTTTTAGATTTTAAATAATCAATCAATAAATTAAATTACAACTTAGATTCATCAATCATATATTTATTCGGGATGTCCTAAATTGATAAAAGGACTAGCATAATTTAAACAGTGAGTTAGTCTTACTCACATTAATTTAAACTTATAAAATGATAAAAAAAAAGTAAAATGCTTAGTTGATGTTAGGGTTCTCTGCCTAAGAAAACTAAAGCGCCGTAACCGGCTATATCGTTGATTAAGTGGCAATAAAAACGTCCACTTTACAACTCAGTGGTGGGGCTTCTAGTTAAACACCAAATTGACCTAGGTTCGACCTTTACTAAATGAATAATCCTAAACAATCCTAAATTTTAAATTTAATTTTTAAATTGATAACATTAACAAGCCAACCCGCCAACCCGTTAGGGTTGACCCGTCTAGGGCTAGGGTTGGGGTTTTGAGCTTGTTCGTGAATAGTACTAGGGCTAGGGTTGATCCTAACCATAGTACGGGTTGGAAAGCTAGGACCGGGTTGACCCTAGCTTGCCCGTTTGACAGCTCTAGATAAAATGGAGAATTAGAGCACAAAAGATGAGTTAATTGCCAACAAAAAGATATAGAAATATGCACTTTTTAGCACTCATCAGCCGGCCTCACACCTCACGGTTCCTCATTATTTTATTATTATTATTATTTCTCTAATTTCATAAAAAAACTCTTTGATTTCATGGTATTTTGCACAAACCATCAAATAAAATTATGAAAACTTGTGGGACCGGGCCACTAGACGGCCGGCCATGCCCTAGCCGGTCCTACACACCCCTTGTTTTATTATTTTATTTTATTTTTCCTTGAATTCATCAAATTCCTTGATTTCATGGTATTTCTCTCAAATTAGGAAAAATTCCCTCAAATCATGAAAAATACTTAAAAAATATAAAAAAATTATGAAAACTCGTGGGACCGGGCCCCTAACCGGCCGGCCACGCCCCCACGGTCCCACACACTCGTGTTTTTATTATTTTAATATTTTTGGCTTCCTTGAACTCATGAAAACTCCTTCAATTCATGGAAACTCCCTAAATTCATCAAATTTCTTAAAATTCATGAATTCTTCATAAAATCATCAAAAATATGATAAAATTAAGGAAAATGGCACCACGGGACCGTGGTCACGACGGCCGACCATGTCTTGGCCTCGGCGGTCCCACGCCTCCTTATTCCTTATTTTATAATTATTTTCCATCATCTCATGGTGTTTTCCTCAGTTTCGTCGAAACCCTAATTTTGACATATTTTTTCGAATGGATGCTCAATTGCATGCCAGAAAATATCAAAATTCTCAGGACTGAGACGCGGACGCCTTGGGGACACGAGCATGCTATCTTGACCGACCAAGATTGGTTGTTTGGCTTACAGAAGCCGGTCCCATCAAGTTTCACAGTTTTGACCTAATTTGCACAATTGCACGTATTAGGTCCAGGACTCTTCCAAACACTTTGGATTTTCATGAAGTGATCATCAGGCGGTCTCGTGACTACCCAGGGCTGGTTTCATGACCCCATGGTCGGTCCCTCACTCCGTCATAATTAATTAGGTTTTCTCACCTAAGGCTCAGACGAACATTTTCGAATAAATGATTAAACCAGCATTTAATCATTCTTTCACCAACAAATCGTCAACTCTTCAGGAGTTTTTTGTATTTGCTCACGTCAGCATATGGAAACTACATGGTTGATCCACGGTCCCATGTAGTCGCTCCCTCCTTCGTCCCATGGTTAAACTTCTGGAGAACCATGAATTGATCATCAATTGATCAAATTAGGGTTTCTGAATCCAAGGATCATCATTCCAGATTCCAACATTAATAATTTTACGACGACCTCATGGTCATTAATTTTACTAATTATACTCGGTTCAACGACCAGTATTCTAATTAATATTTTTGGTACGCTGCCAATAATCCATCAGATGAGCAACACATGCTCAGACAATCAAATATTCAACAATTCATCACATGAGCAACACTTGCTCAGATGATAAATATTTTCTCAAACCAAGGAATATTGGTTCAACAATCAATATTCAACGATCCATCGAATGAGAAATACTCGCTCACTTCATCGTAAGAACTATACCTCTGTCTCATGACATGTTCAATTCATGAGTTTCAGAACATCATGTTCAACTCACAAACTACATGGACTCATCGTCCCATCAAACCACGAAGTCATCAATTGACTAACATACCACGAGACGTCAATCGTGTCACTTTGGGGGGATATCACTTAGGGTTTTGGTCTGGCGGTCTATGGCACGTGTGTTCAAACACACGATGGAATGTGAGCAAGTCGTGCAATCATTTGAATGAATTCACGAGGTAGTGGGTGGAAAATCGACCAAGTCTCTACACGTTGAGCAAATGGTTTCAAACACGATCTCCACTTCCCCACTCATTGATTCCATCAACTGTCACACTTCATGGGGTCATGGTGTCTAAAATTCCAGCAATATAAATAAGTCTCTGAATCATGATTGAAGGATCAACATCAACAATATCATCAATCTCACGTCTCATCGAAAACACGAGATCATCAACTCATCAATTGAGCAACTACTCTCAATTGAGCAATTTCAATCATTCAGAGCTTATCATATTCATAATTCACACACCCACAATCTTTGATTACCATTGATTCCACACATTTCCCAGCTTCCCTTCTACAGATCAACCCATCCTCTCTTGTGACCGAATTTACTCTGGAATGGTCATTGTATTGATCTAGGCCGGAGTACTACAGATTGATCTCTCTAATCTAAAGCACCCCCTTTGCAGCGGTGCATCTGTGTGAGGTTTAACATTTTGCTCGGTTCGAGGAGTCTCCTCCGTACGGTCGTCTCCTCAATTCCTTAAAAACAAGCAAATCGTTTTTCCCCATCTATACACAGATAACACCACCATCTCCAATTACCACTACCAGATCAAAGATACACGCAATCCAGTCCCCTAAACGTGTAACTCAATCACACTGCAACTTCGATTGAGATCATACTCAATCCAATAATCACATTTGCTCATATCCATCTCTTGAAATCACTCATTCATACAAACCATAACAACAACAGCAACAACACCTTCCTTAAACTCAATTTCTCAATTAAGATATACATAAATTCATCCCAAGTAATTCTGCACTTCAATTACCAATTATAAAACAATCTCAAATCCTGCGTCTCAATTATTATGCCAATTAACAATCTTATAAACTCGAAATTGAACAGAAAGCTTTACTCAATTAACTAAGAAAAACCATTACCTCTGATTAGTTCTACTCAGGAAATTAAACTTGATTCAGCAACACATCACCTTTTCATCTGTAATTCATCAGTTCATTACAACCAATTATTAACTCAAGACTTCTATAATTCGAACCAAGAACAACAACCCACTTCTTCATATCAACCGAACTCATTTCCAAACAATCTTCTAAATCCTCACTTACATCGACTCAAGAACCCTAATTCCATTTAACATAAATCTATATTCTCAATTTATCACCACAACAACTTCAGAAGTCTCAATTAAACTGTAAATACCCTCAAGCTCATCAACGCTATTAGACTGGTCAAGAGATGATCAAGAGACGATTTACCCGCTAAGGACTCGATTAGTTAATATAGATTTTTATTAATAGAAATTAATATAACAACGATCTAGATACGAAACTAGTATCACTGATTAGATCTCGAAAAGTTATGCGAAATGGATTACTCGCTCGTGTCATTCAGACACCGGATGAAGAAGATATCATCAATGTGTTTGAAGGGCAAAATATTCTTTTCATAATTTAGATCGACCAGGCTTCCCATATCATTTGGGAGGGTGACTTTATCTTTTGTCGTTGGTCTTATCTCGCCAGACCGAGCAGATAAATCCACGTATCGTTCCTTCTTCTTTCTCATTCTTCGTTCTTTTTCTTTCTTCTTTTCTTTTCTTTTCTTTTCTTTCTTCTCCTGTTCTTCTTCTCCGGCAAGTTTGAGAGATACAATGGAATATTTGTTATAGATAAGAGGTAGAGAATAACTTGGAATAGTAGTAGTGATGATGTGGTTATCTGTTGTTGATTCAGATTTGAAGAAGGTAATGAATTACGAGTTAGGGTTTCAGTTGAGGCTCAAAGAAGAATTAGAAGATGAATACGACGGTTTAGAGGATTGAATTAAGTTGGGTTTATTACGAATTAGAATATAAGGTTGAAGAGTGATCTGAATTTGATATTAGGGTTTCTGAGTTTGATTCAGAGATGAGTTCGAAGATGAAATTAAACTCAGAGAAGGTGAAATTAATGTTCTACAAAAGGGGATTCGAGAGGGTTGTTGTCCAATTGATCCGGCAGAGTTGTGTTTGTGAAGAATCATGAGTTAGGGTTTGGGATTTGAAGCTGTTAATGGAATTAGGGTTCCTCTGTAAAACAAAGATGGTGATGAGATTGTTGGGTGTTTTAGTTTGATATGGTTGTTCAATTGAGGCAGAGGAATGACGAATTCAACTTCAGTTGCCTGAGCAGCACTGATTTGAGGTAATGTTTCTTAATAGTATAATCAGTTGGTTTATAAGTTTTTCCATGAACTATAAATGAAGTTTGCTGTGGTATGAATCTGTTTATGGATGTGATAAGGTTTAGGTTGTGTTGGTTGTAAGAAGATGGTATATGTTAGAATTGTGCAGGGGTTGAGCTTTATGAATTGAAATGGTTATGGGATAGATGTGTGTTGAGCTGAGTTAACTGTGGTGGTGCTGTAAGGTGCAGGGGGGAATGGGAAAGAGAAGTTGAGATGGTGTAATGGCTGGTGGAGCTGCAGATGGTTTTAGTGTTGAAGTAAATGGGTAATGGTGGTAGTGTTATAATACTGGAGTGTTGTAGATGAGCTACAAAGTTCAGTTTTGGAAACGTTGTTAGATAGTGCTAATGGGATTGGAATTGAGTCACAAATGGTACTGATGTTGTTGTGGTGATGTTCTTGTATATCTGTTATGAAGTTATGAATTGTGCAGTGGTGTTTAATCCAATGTGTTGTGATAAGATGTGTTGATGCTGAACTGAAATGGATTATAATGAAGTGACGTGTAAATGGAATTGGGGTCATGATAATACTGTGTTGAGACTGAGATTCAAGTAGGTATTATGGGAAGAGATTGTAAGGATAATTGCAGGCATGTTGAGAGTTAGGCGAGAGTAAGGTTTTGCAGAGAGGATGAATTAGAGTTAGTTGTTGTTAGTGTTTGCTGTAAAAGCTTGGAATTGCATTTGCAGGTAGGCTCTATTGTGATTAAGAAATAATCTTGTAGTTATTTGGTAGAATTGAATTTGTAATAGAGTTTTGGATTTGTGCTCTATGTTGTTGATACACCATTATGGTGCAGTTCAGCTTCTGGCCTGAGCAAGGGCCTTGGTTTATATAACCTGAATCAGTCTTGTGGACTGAGTCGACACATTGATTTCCCTGACTTGAACTGAGTTGGATCCTTGACCCGATTTGACTCAGTTAACTATTTGACCAGGACTTTGACCTTGACTAGACGTTGACTGATAGTTGACCTTTGACCGTCAGTTTGACTGTTAGCGACTGTTAGTTGACTAGGATGAACCCTGTCTTCCTAAATTGATATTTTGGACCTCTTATGGTCCGAATTAGTCTTTGGTTCCTTCTACAAAGATGTAGATATTCATAAGACATAGTCAATGGACTATAGAATGTACTCAATTCAATTAGTAAATCTTAGATATGTTAAAGATAGATGATAAAATGGTGTAGAAGAATAAATGGGCTTCGAACCAATGGGCTTAGAACCATTAGTTAGACTTGTATAATACTTGTGTGAGCCGTTTTGGCTAGATTCTTAGAGTTTTTGTATGATTAACAATTAGTATATATTAACAACAATCGATTCATCGATTCAAAGGATGAATCAGTGGATTGCGAATCTCGAGGTAGATGTGGATTGTCATCAAAAGAAGTGGGAATTTATATTTATCTCTTTTGTGATTATTGATGTTTTCTTTACAAAAATTTATGCTTAACAAATTCATGCATTGTTTAACTTTGAATTGTAAAAGTTCTGTTATTTCTTTTAATCTTTCCATTGCTTGGAAAGGAATCGTAATGTTGTCTTCGTCTTTATGAATTGTTTGGGAAATAAGAATTTCCATTGATTGCTTGTAGAATGAGATTTTCCATATGTGGTATATAGGATACTACTCCTTCATTTATACTACTCACTTTCGAGCTATGCTTAAATAGGTGCGGCACGAGTCACCATATAGCTATCTAGGTGCGGAACGATCGAACGAGTCACCATATAATTTATCGTTTAGAAGGAGTTAGTTCCATATACATGATTTTTTACCTATGTGAATTGGTTGTGTTTAGTGTTTAGGGAAAACAACGATTGTTTTCAAATCATTTCTAATGATTGCATGAAAGTTAAATGTTATTTCTACGGGGCACCCTTTTTAGGGATGATGTGCTCACCCCTTCCCACTTTAAGTTTCAGAGACAGATCAGAGTTGCAGCGAAAGCTTCGAGGAGTTGATTTCATTAGTTGGTTAACTTCGGCTATGTTTATTATGTTGCATATTATATTTGTAAACCAAATGACTATTGTATATGTGTCATTTGAGAGAAGTTCTTGTGTATATATTTCTGAGCGGGGCTAGGTTGGGTTAAGTTTTACAGCAAATTTCTTAATTGAATGCTTAAGTATTTGATTTAGATTTGTGGTGCCTCTTTATTTAGTTAATCTATTGGATTAGTCAGCTGCTACCTGATAGACGCATTTATGTGTCTATTTTGTTCTCAATGTTCTGTATTGTTAGACTAGATTAAGTACTTATTGTGTTATTTTGTGTTCTTGTAGGAAATTTTAGAGAAATAAGCCCTTGCGGCGAAATGGGCTCAAAAAGCAGTGTTTTACACCCCGGAGAAATGTACCGTAGGCACCCCAGAAATGCACCGGAAGAGTCCCAGAAATGTCCCGGAGGAACCCAGAAAATTTACTATTTCCACCCCAATTGATATTTGCACCCCAGCACTCTGGATAAGGGGCACCTTCTTCAACAATTTGAATTTGTGTTTTTGGCGGGAAATGAAGTTTTCGACTGGCAGAATTTTGATTGTCAAAATGAATGGGTTAGAGTGCGATTCAATCGCTGAAAATTGGCAGAAAGATGTGATTTGGCATAAGGAACAAAGTTTGGGTGGTGGTTTCGATCAAATTTGGCTGGAATACGTGTTTTGATTCTCGAGTTCAAAACAGGGAAAGCATGCACTGGAGGATGATAATCACGCGTCATGGAGAGTTATGGACGTGTTCTGATGATGTGGAATGACTCGAGCATCACTTTGGGTCGTGAAGAATCGATTTGGAGCGTGGAGGGAGGAAGTTTACGCAAGAAATTCCAAGTTTGGTAAGAAAATATTCGGAAAATATTGTTATTCACTGCCCGCATAATGAAGAATTATATTGGAGTTATTGGCGAGATTTGGAGCTGTTGTTGGGTATAAATAGGCTCTTTGGGTCTAATAGAGAGGGGGTCGAGAGTCTGGGGGCTGAGGAGAGCCAGAGAAGAAGAAATTCGAGTTTTCCCAAACTCGGTTTCTGTTGTTGCTGCTGCTGCTGCTGCTGAACATGAAGAACACGAAGAAAGGACCTGCAGCAGCAGTCGTTTTTCTACAGTAGTAACGACTAACACCTGTGGGTCGTAATCAGACAGTCTTATTTTCCACAGCGTTTGCGACAGAGCTTCAACAGTCTTATTTTGTCACTGAGAGTCGTAGTTCTCTGGTTTTATTGTATTTTTCATATTCTCATCATTTGTAAACCATTTTTGATCCATAATAAATTATTTTGAGAGCATTTTTACTATGATGAGTTAAACCCCAACACTGGGACGACGGAGGAGGCCGAGCTTCATACATGGGTAATTTTATTAATTCTTTTTAAGACTTTTCCATTAAAAATTAACTGAAATATGATTTGATTAAATTTGGTGTTATTTGATTAGATGGGTCATGCTTAGCTTAGGTGATTTGATGTTCCATGCTTAACATTTACAATCAATGTTTTGAGAATCTACTTTGGCAAAATAAGAGTCCATATATGTTTTGAGCGATTATTGTTGAGAATAAATCATTGAGCCCTATGTTATGAAGATTGGCCGAATCATTAGTCCCAGTACCTCTCACCATTTTTAATATTTTATTGTATATATTTATTTTTTTTATTAAGTCTAAAAAATTTTCTTTCACAAATCCGAGAGTTTGAACCTTCATTACTACAACCCCACGAAAAATCATAAATCACTACCTTTGGGGGCGCTACATAAACAAACCCATCTTACAATTTTATCTAAATCATCTCCATCTTTGCCTAATTCTAATTCCAATACAACATGCATAAACCCTAATTATCAAACTCATATTACTCTTCAAGATAACACTAAAAATTCAATTAAACAACAACCCAGTTGTTCTTAATCTTTCATTATCACTATATCATCATCAGTTCTACGCACCTTAACTTCAGAAACCCGATTTTCAATTTATAACAACAACTCAATCTTCTCCAACATCAATATCATATCTTTCAGTTCACCGACAGTCACTACATGATCTTTCCCCCCTTGTTTAGATCTCAAATTCATCAATTTGATTCACAAACCATCAGAGAACGAAGAACAGAGGAAGAGCAGAAGAAAGAAGAAGAAATAACGAGAAGAAAGAAGTATAGGAAAGCAGAAGAAAATAAAGAAGAGTTTTATCCTCTCGATCGGGCGATGATAAGATCAAGGATGATACTATTGCACCCACTCTCTTCGCTAAGGGAACTCTAGGTCAGTCTATTTGTGAAAATACTATTTTTCCCTTCAAACCAATCTGATGATTACTTCTTCGTATGATATCTGATTGACACGTTCGAGTAGCCTAATTCACATAACTTTTCGATATCTATTCACCGACACTAGTTTCGTATCTAGATCGTTGTTAGATTAATTCCTATTAATTATCGTTCGTGTTAAAATAATCGAGTTATTATCGGCTAATTCGACACTTGACCGGTATAATAGCGTTGACAAGCTTGCGGGTCTTTACATTTTCCCCACCTTATTCATTTTCGCCCTCGAAAATCAAACCATCCTTCTGGTTTTCAGAAACTCTCCACTTTATAGAATAATCCCATCTCTTGTCTAAACGCAGACGACATAAAACAAAGCACAAACCTATATGGCTATACAACTAAAATATAAAATTTGCACCTCTAGGTTCAATCACGCTGATTTAAGTTCTTTCAAATTGGGAAGTCTAAGTTTCTTACACTAATTTATATAATGCAAAACTATAGATTTTAGTCTTTAAGCTGTCTAGACAAGTTTCTACTTTATAACATATGTGTCTCTAACTACAAGGAAGAATCCTCCGGATCTTTCTAGGTGAAATTGTATCTATAAGTTTACTAAAGAATTAAACCAAACTTCTATGATGGGTCATCTCCAAATGCAGTTGCCCTGTCAAGGTTGGCCAAGCCCAACAATGCATTCCTACGAACAGAGAAAACACAACCTTCACTATTCCCCAGTGCGGGATTAGCTAAGTATTAATTTATTAAGATCAGTTAGTCTCTAGACTTTTATCGTAATTGGTGTAAGTCTGATAAATTTACTTCGTAAAATATATAAATAGTTCACATCATTTTAAGCAATTTAATCATCAAAACTTATTTTTATTTATCATTATTATTGTTATTTATTTATTTTAATGAACTCGAATTTTTTCTTTAATTCCAAATGAAACTATATTATTATAACTAAATAATTTTTAAATTCATGTATTATTTAAAAATAACTGGATGTTATAATTATTATCCAAATGCTACTGTTATTATTTCCAATGTATCTATTTCTTTATTTCGTCATATGACTTGGTATAAGTAAATATCCGTTAACAGTTTCTCATAGTTGTTTGGTATTAATATTTTATTATTATTATTATTATTATTATTATGAAAGGATGCCACCGAGGCTTTTATTATTATTATATTTATTTCTTATTTCTTATACCGATAAAAGTTAATCGTAACTAATCATAATGCCAAGTTTAATTTTATTATTAATACTAAATTTGATTTGATCTAACTTTATTTTCTTAAATTTATATTATTGTTAAATAATCGTCAAGTTGTACTGTTAATAAAATTTACATTTTGCTATTACTATCCTATAATTATTATCCAAATGATATTTACAATAACTCTAAATTTTATAGTAAATTTATTATAATTTAATTTTATAATAGTGATGGTCGAACTATTATTCTAACTACTCTTACAAATATTATTGAGTCCCAAATTATTATTAACATTCACATACTTATAAACTGTTGATCCTACATATAAGTCGAAGTGCTCCATAACTTTCTATGTGATTTTCAAGATTTATCAATAATTCTAATCTCATTATTTCTCTAGTATTGGATTGTGTACGTGCTAGACTAATTATTCTTTAATCTTTACTAGCTAAAGTTATTGGTGTACCCTACAATTTTTACTTCATTACATAAACAAACAAACAACCAAACAAACAAATCGATCAGTCAATATATCTTTTAATTACTGATAGCTTTTAGTTATTAAGATTTATCTCACAAACTCAACCCAGTTCTAAACTAATCTAGTTCACTAACTGGCACTGGCTATTTCTATCCTTTCCCATATAAGATCTAATAATAAGCTCTGATACCAACACTGTAGCGCCCCCTAAGCTAGCAGCTGACTAATCCAAGAGATTAACTAAAAAGAGAGGCACTACGAATCTAATTCAATTACTTAAACATTCAATTAAGAAATATGTTCCAAAACTTAACCCAAGACTAGCCCCGCTCAGAAATATATATATATATATACAAGAACTCTTCCCAAATGATACATATATAATAGTCATTTAGTTTACAAATACAATATGCAATATAATAAACATAATAAAGATTAACCAACTAACGAAATCAACTCCTCGAAGCTTTCGCTGCGCAACTCTGATCCGTCTCTGAAACTGAAAGTGGGAATGGGTGAGCACATCATCCCTAAAAGGGGTGCCCAGTAGGAATAACATTTAACTTTCAAGTAATCATGGCAAGATTTGGAAAACAATAATATTTTCCCAAACATTAAAAAGTGACCAAGTCACTGTAATAAACAAACATGTATATGGACAAACTCCTTCTTCAAACAATGTATAATATTCGTGCTAAACACACTCATTAGATATTGATCTCACCAAGACCATGATGACCCACTCTAAGCAATAAAAGCTGAATTCATGTAGGTATAAATGTGATGAAGGAGCATATCCTATATACCATACGTGGAAATTCTCATTTCTCATAACAATTCATATTGACAACAAAACATTACAGGTCCTTTCTAAACCATGAAAAGATTAACAGAATCAACAGAACTATCATAACGTAATTTAAACAATATATGGAATGCATAAACTGACAATTCATGAGTTTATTAAACAAAGACATTTATAAAAGAAACAACAATGGTTACAAAAGAGTCAAATGTATTCCCACCTCTTTTGATGACAAGCCACGCCTACCTCGAGATCCACGATCCACTGGTTCATCCTTTGAATCGATCGTTGTTAATACAAACTAACTGCTAATCACACAAGAAGTCTAAGAATCTAGCCAAAAGGCTCACACAAGAATCATACAAGTCTATCTAATGGTTCTAAGCCCATTTATGACCTTACACCTTTTCATTCCATGTCTTTAGCATATCTAAGGTTTACTAATTCAATTGGGTTGGTCCTATAGTCCAATAGCTAAGTCTTATGAATATCTACAACATTGTAGAAGGAATTAATGTCGATTTGGACCATTAGGGTCCAATTCATGTTCATTAGGAACAATGCTATAAGCCCAAGTTCACTAAGTAAGCCCATTAACTAAAGTCCAGTCCATCCGAGTCAACTAACGGTCATTAATGGTCAAAAGAGTCAACTGAAGGTCAAAGACTATTCAAAGTCAAGTCCACTTGTCAAGGTCAAGGTCCTGGTCAAAAGGTCAACTGAGTTAAACTGATTCGACTCAGTCACATAGTCTGAGTAAGCTAAACAAAACGAGTCAGACTGAATAAGTTTAGTCAAACATGCATAAGGTTCAGGCCTGAGCCACAAGCACAAGCCAAAGATTCTACCACACCTGCAACTCTAATCCTAGTTCAATTTCACCAATCTGATTCTATCATTGATCATTATATAAATAAATTCACTATAACAGAATTATATAATTCACAACTGAAACTAAGTTTACCTGCAAAAGCAGTATCAAGCTTTCCCCTAAAGATTCACTCAACACCTTCATCTAACCCTCATTCCCAATTTCAAATCATTCTCAAAACATACAACCCAACTTAGCTTATACGAATACAAACTCCAATTCCCAGTTCCAATTCCACAAATACACAAACAACATCACTATATCTGCAACTGCAGTTCCATGAACTTTAACAACATTGCCACCAACTCATTATATATGCACCAGTTCCATTGCTTACAATTCAACACACTCCAAAATATGAATTTCAATTTCATTACATAATTATCAACATCCATAGCACCACTTCAATTCCTCCACTAACAGTTCTCTGGCATTCTTATTAATATTAACTCTACCAGCACAAACTGAATCTGCAGTTCCACCTGAATCACAACTTACACCACCATCCATACACATTCATTTCTGTAACCCATTTTTCAACACAACCACCTGCATACCCACAATTATTAAACCATTCATCTTACTTCAGTTGCATTACATAACATAGATAACACCACCATCTCCATTTACCACTACCAGATCAAATATACACGCAATCCAGTCCCCTGAACCTGTAACTCAATCACACTGGAACTTCAATTGAGATCATACTCAATCCAATAATTACAGTTACTCATATCCATCTCTTGAAATCACTCATTCATACAAACCATAACAACAACAACAACAACAACACCTTCCTTAAACTCAATTTCTCAATTCAGATATACATAAATTCATCCCAAGTAATTCTGCACTCCAATTACCCATTTTAAAATAATCTCAATTCCTGCGTCTCAATTCTTATGCCAATTAACAATCTTATAAACTCGAAATTGAACAGAAAGCTTTACTCAATTAACTAAGAAAAACCATTACCTCTGATTAGTTCTACTCAGGCAATTGAACTTGATTCAGCAACATATCACATCTGTAATTCATCAATTCATCACAACCAATTCTTAACTCAAGACTTATATAATTCGAACCAAGAACAGCAACCCAGTTCTTCATATCAACAGAACTCATTTCCAAACAATCTTCTAAATCCTCACTTACATCGACTCAAGAACCCTAATTCCATTTAACATAAATCTATCTTCTCAATTTATCACCACAACAACTTCAGAAGTCTCAATTAAACAAACCCATCTTACAATTTTATCTAAATCTTCTCCATCTTTGCCTAATTCGAACTCCAATACAACATGCAGAAACCCTAATTATCAAACTCAAATTACTCTTCAAGATAACACTAAAAATCCAATTAAACAACACCCCAATTGTTCTTAATCCTTCATTATCATTATATCACCATCAGTTTTACGCACCTTAACTTCAGAAACCCGATTTTCAATTTATAACAATAACTCAATCTTCTCCAACATCAATATCATATCTCTCAGTACACCGGAAGTCACTACATGATCTTTCTCCCTTTGTTTCGATCTCAAATTCATCAATTTGATTCAAAAACCATCAGAGAATGAAGAACAGAGGAAGAGCAGAAGAAAGACGAAGAAATAACAAGAAGAAAGAAGTATATGAAAGAAGAAGAAATAAAGAAGAGTTTTATCCTCTCGATCGGGTGAAGATAAGATCAAGGATGATACTATTGCACCCACTCTCTTCGCTAAGGGAACTCCAGGTCGGTCTATTTGTGAAAATACTATTTTGCCCTTCAAACCAATATGATGATTACTTCTTCCTATGGTATCTGATTGACACGTTCGAGTAGCCTAATTCACATAACTTTTCGATATTTATTCAACGGTACTAGTTTCGTATCTAGATCGTTGTTAGATTAATTCCTATTAATTATCGTTCGTGTTAAACTAATCGAGTTATTATCGGCTAATTCGACACTTGACCGGTCTAATAACGTTGACAAGCTTGCGGGTCTTTACAGATGATGCATCTAAAGGTATTAATATGTTATGATAATTTAGATGATCTTTCTATATAGTATGGTGTAGTTGAAAGTCATAAAGTATATTGATCGAAACGGTTTAGATAGAGGGAAAGATCGACATCTTATTATAAAAATTATCAAAAAACTTCATAAAAATTAGTAGAGTGATTGCTCGATTTAATGCACTGGTGTTGGCACTAGATTCGATTAAGTAGTGAAGTTTTAGGATTCACCAATTACCTATGGATTATGAAGATTGAAAATAACACGAAGACATTATTTGGAGAACTTCATCAAAGGTTAATAACAAATATCAATATTCTTTTTTTGACACTTTTCCCTTCTATCAATCTTTTTATCTGAAAAAGCGGGGGTCTAACAACACCACCCAATATTTCGCTTAGCAATCTGTATGGACTAACCCTGAAATACTTTGCTAGAGAATCAACTAGACAGTCAGACTCAATCTAGATAAAAGTATCTCAAGGAGTTAATATCTCTCTCTTGATTTGATTTTTACTCAAGCTAAAATCAATAACGAGTTTTTATCAAATACAAGGAATAACTTGGACGGTACCAAAGACCAATGTCCAAGGATCAATCAATATCAATCAACAACCAAAGGTTGGATTTCCAATTGATGATCACGAACGCACAACCTGTATTATTTCAATTATATAAAATATAATGCGGAATAGAAATACACAGACACCAGAAATTTTGTTAACGAGGAAACTGCAAATGCAGAAAAACCCCGGGACCTAGTCCAGATTGAATACACAATGTATTAAGCCGCTACAGAAACTAGCCTACTCCAAGCTAACTTCGGACTGGACTATAGTTGAACCCCAATCAGTCTCCCACCGATCCAAGGAACAATTTGTACTCCTACGCCTCTGATCCCAGCAGGATATTGCGCACTTGATTCCCTTAGCTGATTTCACCCACAACCAAGAGTTGCTGCAACCCAAAATCGTAGACTTGATAATAAACAAATATGTCTCACACAGAAAAGTCTATCAAAGGATAAATCTGTCTCCCACAGATAAACCCTAGGTTTTGTTCCGTCTTAAGATATGAAATCAAGGTGAACAGGAACCAATTGATAATCCGGTCTTATATTCCCGAAGAACATCCTAGATTAATCAATCATTTCTCTACAATCCTTCCTGACTACACATGCGGTTTGTTGAGGAATCACAAATAGTGAGACGAAGATGTTTGTGACTTTTTTATCTTGCCTATCAGAGAACTCTCACGATCTCAAGCCAATCAAAGATTGTACTCATACGATAGAAGATGCAAGATCAGATCACACAACTACGATAAAAGTAGTATCGGTCTGGCTTCACAATCCCAATGAAGTCTTTAAGTCGTTAACCTGGTTTAAGAGAAGAAAACCAAAGGTTAAAGGAGAATCGACTCTAGCGAGCGCACTAGTATCACACAGACGTGTGGGGATTAGTTTTGCACAATGCTAGATGTCTCTTTTGTATATCATTCAAATCAGGGTTTTTCCTTAGTTACAAAGCAATCCATATTCACTGTTAGATGAAAACCTGATTTAGATTCAAGCTAATATTTCTCAACCGTTGGATCGAAAACTTAGCTTGTCACACACATTTGGGTAGACGTTTACTGGGTTTGTGAAAACCATGCCCAAACGTGTACGTGTATGTTGGTTCAACATAGTAACCCAAAAGGTTAACCATATGAGCATTTCATATTAACCTTGTTCTTCTTCACCATAACTAGTTCAATTGACTCAAATGAACTAGTTAAAGAGTTGTTCAATTGCTATGAGATCTTATGTAACTACACAAGACACAATTGAAACAAAGATGATTCGATTCGATTGGATCGGCTCATGAACTTTATAGCCACGGTTTGCATAAAACATTCCTTAGTAATTTAAATTTCATGTTCAGAGAACATCTTTAGATCATAACCACTTAAGCTCACAAACAAGTTCGAGGACTTAAGACAACCGGTGGAGTTTTCCAAACTCAGCAGAAAATCTCGGCAAAGAGACTTTCGCTAGTTCGCGGACTTACACGCAAACGAGTTTTTGGAAAATCCCAGCAGAAATTCTCGGTACAAGAACTTCCGTCAGTTCGCGGACTTGGCAAAGCCAAATCCTCCGGTTTCTCTCAATCAACAAAGTTCGAAAACTTCGGATTAAGGAATACATGGTTATGTAATTAAACTCTCATTCCAATCATTGAGACATTCTCAGAGGACATTATATAGTTGTTATTCACACACCGTTTCGCGTCAGAGGAATTCTCAAAGTAATTGAAACTTTTCATGACTTTCGTCACTAGGTGAAGATAAACTTGATCAAAGCGAAACGCTTTACCAACACATGATTTCGAGATATAGATAGGCGAGATATACTCGGCTCGAAATATCAAATATGTATGATCTAGTCTATATAGCATACGACTTTTGTCTCATAAGAAGTAGGATATAAAAGAGATAGACTTTTGAGTGATAGATAAGTTCAAGTATCCACATACCTTTTTGTTGATGAAGTTCCACGGTTCCTTGAGTAGATCGTCGTCGTTGTATGATGAATCACCATGAAGTCCTTGAGATCCACTATACTGTTATATCCTAGTCCGAGACTTAGCTATGTAAGCTAGAAATCAAGACTTATAGTTTTGATCACTAACATTGAAAAACATGCTTGAGATAGCAACGCATGCGAGGTCGACCGAGCTATGCTCTAACAATCTCCCCTTTGTTAATTTTAGTGACAAAACTACTAATACATATGGAATACAAAAAAGATAAACTTTAGTGGCTACTATTCCATAGTCTAATCTTCAACGTTTCCTGAAATCTTCGTCCTTCCACGTACTCCAATGATCCCAAAGGTTGTAAGTTTAGCATCATCGTTGTTGAAGATCCGTAGCTATAACAATGAAAGAAATGGAGATTCTTGATCATTATTATACAATGTCATAGTATTATTATGTAACATCAAAGTCCAATTGTATCACGACTTTAACAATAATACTATGGTGATATGTAACACTCCCCCTTAGTCAATACTCCATATCGATCATGGAAACCAATCCCCCTTACACAATGATCCAAAAATCATATGTATTTGTAGTGTGAACTACAATATTTCTCCCCCTTTTTGTCAATAAAATTGGCAAAGGTACAAGAACGGGATCATAATGAAATTTCCACAAGAGACATTTCATAGACTAAAAGAAAAATACATACCAACTTAATTTAGATGCAATCATAAAGCCGAAGCTAAATGCATTCATCAAGGAGTTTTAAGATACAAGATAACCCCTATAAAATTCCACAGCCGCACACCCCGCAAGATATTACCATTAAGCACAAGTTCAAAAGAACTCTCCCCCATTTGATGTCATTCCCGAAAGAACAACAAGAGCGACCTTAATTTCGAAAGCAAAGAAAGATTTTTAAATTGGACACCAAAAAACCATAGAAATGATTTTCTATATCCAAAACTCAACCAAATTAATCACAAGAAAACCCATGATTAATTTAATTGGATTACACAACTAAATCAAACCACAAAAGTGATCAATTTAATTGAAGGTGCTCAACTTAAGTAAACTTACGGAGTTACGACTAAGGTAATCATACGGAGACGACTAACTTAATCGTTCACATACTCAACATAAGGAAAAACCTTACTGAATATACGACTACATCAACCAATAGAATATCCGTTCACATACTCAACACAAGAACTTGTGGAATATATGAATACTCAACTAGACTAATTACAAGAGAACTTATAATTAATCTAATTGGAATACAAACAACCAAACTAATTACAAAAGTAATCAATTTAATTGTCAAAGGATTTGTTCGACAAAAGAAGACTTTCGGAGCAAATAACTAAATAACCAACCAAGATGATTAATCTAGTTTATGATGCTCAACATATAGCATCTTATGGAACAACCAACAAAGCCAATAAGAAAAATCGACTTAGTTATATCGTGCTCAACATAAGACACACAATGGAGCCTTCACGGTAAAACATAACAAAATGGATCAATGAAGATCAATACTGTGGATAACATACAAGGGTCTATTCTATTTTCCATCATAACGACATAATAGACTTTATCCTTGTCAAACAAAAGATTTTATCCTATTTTCCATCAAATACATGACTGCATAGGCATAACTTTTGTAATTGTCAAAAGTCCATTCATCCTTTCATTAATACGAATACCAATTCATGAACGACTTTACTTTTGACAGCATATGGGACCTTCAAGTTCACGGACACAAACAATACATATCCCATAATCAAAATGCAATATCACAAAATCATAACGATCAATACTGCAATAACATCATCCTCCAAATATTTTTAGAATTTAAAAACCAATAAACCTAAAAAATAACATAAGAAGATGAAAACAAAAATAGTTATGTGTAGTCACAATCATCGCTATTCAAGGCACTAGTTATTCTTCCAACTAATCCAAAAAGAAGATATACTAGGCAACAATTCCTTTGAGAAATTCTTTATCATTCCCGAACTCCTTGTTATCGACAACCATCGGGACATAAGGTTCACGGAGATAAGTATCAATACCCACGAACTGTCTTGGCTGAAGAGGTCGAATTAGGGTCCTCTGAATTTCCAAAGATTTAGACACGAACGTCTTTATTTCATAAATCTCCCTTCTTATTTCCTTTAACTCATCAAGAACATCGGAAAACTTCTGAGAGTTAGAAGGAACAACCCTGGGTTTTCTTATATTCCTTCTTTTTCTTTTCAGGGACTTAGAGACATGAGATTTTTCTTTTTCCTTGGTTGAAGACTTAACAATCATGTTGACATCCTTTCCATCTGACGACATAGTGCTTTGAGAACAATTATAAACAACTGGATTTGTGTGATTGAATCACTTAACTCTACAAGAAGTCTTATATAGGATTTCAAGAGGAAAAAAGAATGTAGGGTTCGAAACCTATTGACAAGTTCGTATACGCCCAACTCTAAAATCCTATAAAGAGTAGAATTGTAGATAATAACCTTTTCTTTTATTTGATAGACAAAAAATAACAAAACTAAGAAAAGAAGGAAAAAAACTCTTCTGAAGCCTGGATCAGCACTCAATCTTGTCTCTTTTCGAACATGCACATGATACAAGATTTTCCCAACAACACAATCAAGTTGTGTTGCGATGAACAACGATTTGTCCATCTTTTTCCTCATGGGAGGAATCCTCTTATCTTTGTCTATTAAAACGATTTGACCATATTTTATTTTCAAATGGTCTTATTCTATCCTTGGAAACCAACTTCTTAGACGAAGATAAGATCTTACATACCTCGGTGGTCTTCTGAGCAAGTTTCAGCTTCCTTGCTAATCGATCTGCTCTTCGTTGAAATTTGTTGGAGTGCCTTACTTGGTGCTTGTATTTGTAACACCTTGATAGTTCGTGTCCCTTCATCGAACAAAACGAGCACGTCAAACTTGGATAGTATTCAGGCATCTGAGATGTGCAAGCAGACAGACATACAGTTGATCCTGAAACATCACTGACAGGGTTTCCAGTTATCGGATTCAAAGAATATTCCAGCTTGATTGGTTTTCTCTCTTCTCTGAACCCATTGAGGTTGATATACGTATTGCTACAAGTATCAAAATCGATGTTTTCACAAAGAAGCCCTATACTTGATTTCCTATCTTCATCGGAATCATAGGTTTCAGACATTTCATCAAGTGTTACAGCTAGACCTTTGTTCCCAGTGTATTTTCTACGATTTGGGCATTCGTTAGCAAAATGACCAAAACCCTTACACTTAAAGCACTGAGGCATGTCCTCGTCATCAGCCTCGTCAACATCCCTGTTTTTAGGAGGTACGCGACCGTGAGGTTTGTCTGATGACTTAGGTCTGTCTCTTGAAAATCGTTTACTTCTCTTCAACAGAAGATCCTTAAACTTTCTTGTGATCAAGGAGACTGATTTGTCAAGATCTTCATCCGAAAAATCATCCTCAGACTAATCATTCTCAGAGACATGAACACTCTTACCTTTGACCAGTAATTTAGTGTTCTTCTGTGCTTTAAAGGCAACATCCTTACCGACTTTGGATGTATGCTCATGGTCAAAGATCTTAAGCTTTCCAACCAAGGTGTTTCTGGAAAGATTATCGAGGTTATTCCCCTCAACAATGGCATGCTTCTTAGACTCGTATCTAGACGGCAGCGATTTGAGAATTTTCATCACAATGTCATTTTCAGGAATAGTCTTACCCAATGCAAAAGATGCATTAACAATTTCAGACACTTTGTGATTAAACTCATCAAATGTTTCTTCATCTGCCATACGAAGGTTCTCCCAATCGGAATTAAGGTTTTGAATCCTAGCATCCTTTTCACTGGATTTGCCTTCAAATACGGTTTCTAAGATATCCCAAGCATCTTTAGATCTAGTGCAGTTTTTCACATGATGATGAATATTTGGGGTAATGGCATGTATGATAGCATTCAAACCGTCGGAATTTTTCTTTGCAGCAGTTATCTGAACCGCGATGTATTCACCAATAGGTTTGGGAACGTTGACATCACCGACTTCCACAACGGGAGCATCATAGACATTAACCACATATACCCATGATTGAAAATCACGCAATTTAAGAAAACCTCGCATAACAATTTTCCACCATAAGTAATTGGAGCCATCAAAGACTGATGGTACATTAATAGAGATAGCACCTCTGTCCATAGAGTCAGATCGCTACAAACACGGACTTGTTAGGTCTTAAACGTGTTTGCCTGCTCTGATACCAATTGAAAAAGCGGGGGTCTAACAATACCACCCAATATTTCGCTTAGCAATCTGTATGGACTAACTCCGAAATACTTTGCTAGAGAATCAACTAGACAGTCAGACTCAATCTAGATAAAAGTATCTCAAGGAGTTAATATCTCTCTCTTGATTTGATTTTTACTCAAGCTAAAATCAATAGAGAGTCTTTATCAAATACAAGGAATAACTTGGACGGTACCAAAGACCAATGTCCAAGGATAAATCAATATCAATCAACAACCAAAGGTTGGATTTTCAATTGATGATCACGAACGCACAACCTGTATTATTTCAATTACATAAAATATAATGCGGAAAAGAAATAACACAGACACCAGAAATTTTGTTAACGAGGAAACCGCAAATATAGAAAAACCCCGTGACCTAGTCCAAATTGAATACACACCGTTTTAAGCCGCTACAGACACTAGCCTACTCCAAGCTAACTTCAGACTGGACTATAATTGAACCCCAATCAGTCTCCCACCGATCCAAGGCACAGTTGTACTCCTACGCCTATAATCCCAGCAGGATACTACCCTTAGCTGATCTCACCCACAACCAAGAGTTGCTGCAACCCAAAATCGCAGACTTGATAATAAACAAATCTGTCTCACACAGAAAAGTCTATCAAAGGATAAATTTGTCTACCACAGATAAACCCTAGGTTTTGTTCCGTCTTAAGATATGAAATCAAGGTGAACATGAACCAATTGATAATTCGGTCTTATATTCCCGAAGAACAGCCTAGATTAATCAATTACCTCTCTACAATCTTTCCTGACTACATAGGAGGTTTGTTGAGGAATCACAAACAGTGAGACGAAGATGTTTGTGACTTCTTTATCTTGCCTATCGGAGAACTCTCACGATCTCAAGGCAATCAAAGATTGTACTCATACGATAGAAGATGCAAGATCAGATCATACAACTACGATAAAAGTAGTATCGGTCTGGCTTCACAATCCCAATGAAGTCTTTAATTCGTTAACCTGGTTTTAGAGAAGAAAACCAAAGGTTAAAGGAGAATCGACTCTAGCGAGTGCACTAGTATCACACAGAGTGTGGGGATTAGTTTTGCACAATGCCAGATGTCTCCTTTATATAGCCTTCAAATCAGGGTTTTGCCTTAGTTACAAAGAAATCCATATTCACCGTTAGATGAAAACCTAATTTAGATTCAAGCTAATATTTCTCAACCGTTAGATCGAAAACTTAGCTTGTCACACACACTTGGGTAGACGTTTACTGGGTTTGTGAAAACCATGCCCAAACGTGTACGTGTATGTTGGTTCAACATAGTAACTCAAAAGGTTAACCATATGAGCATTTCATATTAACCTTGTTCTTCTTCACCATAACTAGTTCAATTGACTCAAATGAACTAGTTAAAGAGTTGTTCAATTGCTATGAGATCTTATGTAACTACACAAGACACAATTGAAACAAAGATGATTCGATTCGATTGAATCGGATCATGATCTTTGTAGCCACTTTTTGCATAAAGCATTCCTTAGTAATTTAAGTTTCATGTTCAGAGCACATCTTTAGATCATAACCACTTAAGCTCACAAACAAGTTCGCGGACTTAAGACAACCGGTGGAGTTTTCCAAACTCAGCAGAAAATCTCGGCAAAGAGACTTTCGCCAGTTCGTGGACTGAGTTCGCGGACTTACACGCAAACGAGTTTTTGGAAAATCCCAACAAAAATTCTCGGTACAAGAACTTCCATCAGTTGGCGGACTTGGAAAAGCCAATTCCTCCGGTTTATCTCAATCAACAAAGTTCGAAAACTTCGGATTAAGTAATACATGGTTATGTAATCTAAACTCTCATTCCAATCATTGAGACATTCTCAGAGGACGTTATATAGCCGTTATTCACAGACCGTTTCGCGTCAGAGCAATTCTCAAAGTAATTGAAACTTTTCATGACTTTCGTCACTAGGTGAAGATAAACTTGGTCAAAGCGAAACGCTTTACCAACACATGATTTCGAGATATAGATAGGCGAGATATACTCGGCTCAAAATATCAAATGTGTATGATCCGGTCTATATAGCGTACGACTTTTGTCGCATAAGAAGTAGGAGATAGAAGAGATAGACTTTTGAGTGATAAATAAGTTCAAGTCTCCACATACCTTTTTGTTGATGAAGTTCCACGGTTCCTTGAGTAGATCTTCGTCGTTATATGATGAATCGCCATGAAGTCCTTGAGCTCAACTACACTTTTCTATCCTAATCCGAGACTTAGCTATGTAGGCTAGAAATCAAGACTTATAGTTTTGATCACTAACACTGACAAACATGCTTGAGATAGCAACGCATGCGAGGTCGACCGAGCTATGCTCTAACACTATCGTAGCAAAGTCAAAGACTTTAGTACTCAATGACATTTAAAGAAAGATCTTTTTTACAGATTAACGGTTGACTAAGTGTAGTGAGATTTTGTTTTGGATAAAATTCAGATAGAAGCTGATGTAAAGGTTGTTAGTCAATTTATACGTAGTTCCATTGATTTTCCGGTATAACAAAAACACTAGAAGTAAAATATCTTCAGTCAAGTTTTTCAATTTGTTATTTTAATTTGGTAAGTCGAGATGATAATTAACAATTTGTTATTTTAATTTGGTAAGATAATTAAGTTGCTGATATCATCTATATGCTTGTCAGGGAGCGTAAAAAAAATATCGAGCGTTAGTTAAGTTTTCCTTCTCTTTGCCAGATATCATAATTTTGTAACCTCTTAAAAAATTTATGTCATAAAAAATATAGAGTATGTGGATAAAATTGAACAACGATGACGAGTATTAAATTAATTTGCATGATTTGTATTTTGATATATATTTTTGTCCATGGAGCAATATTAATAAAATTTGGATTTCTTGCTACTGTAAAGTCGTAGACATGAGGTTTCTTCACGAAACAAGTATTTTTTATTTATTTATGTGGGTAATAAAGTTAACAAGTAGTTTTTCAATTAAAAAAGATCGTGTTTAGAAAATTTCGAGTGGTATATTTATATATGGTTATGATACTACTTACCTGACTTTAAAATTTTGTTAACACCAAAAATTCTGGTGAACGAGGAAATATTAGTAATATCTTTTTAACATTATTGGCACTAAATACTTAAAAGCGGGGATTGAACACTATTTCAAGCCACAATCAAAACTAAAGATTCTTGAAGTAAAAGTTATCAATCAAGCCGAATAGACAATAGATAAACAAATATCGTCCTGGCAGTTCATCTCAGCTTATAGATGCAAATGTCTGACTAGCACCTTCAATCAATTGCATCGAACTCCTTTACCATCAACTAAGTTTTTATGGACACTGATGTGTTCATCAAAAATACAATTTTTCTTGTGGAAAGCATTAATCGAAGACCTTCTTAAATTCAACAATCAAAATCTGTAAAGATATGCAAAGAAAACAACAAGAAATCATTTTTTTTTTCTTTTAGGGATTTTATCAAATAGGTTATGGGTATCGGTGAAGAAATGCCATTTTACTGTTGCCTTTTACCGCTTATGTCGCTACATTTCCGCCTGCACAATCGTATTGGGTAAGTATCCAACATTTCCAATCATATATAAAATCTTACGCATTCGAAAACACAACCATTAATCACCGTACCATCAGCAAAATCTCACATCTCGGTTGTTTTCCCGGCTGGACTATAACTCGATTCATGACCCAAAACACCAGCAATATTGATCCCCACCGCAGTATTGGAAAACTGTAGATGATGCCCAAAAATCTATCCAACAGTCACACTTGATCTATCGTAGCATTAGAGAAATCCTTTGTTTTTACTCTGTTCATTTTCGAAGAAAAAAGAAAGAAAAAATGAAAACGATAAACAAATGTTTTCGTTTTCTCTGTTTTCCAAAACAAAAATAGGTACAAAGCATTAAAAAAACACAGCTACCAAACGCGTTTTCGTTACGTTTTTCTGTTTTCTCTGTTACCAAACAGGTTCTTACTTTTTAAGAATTCTGTGCGTACCTAGAGCCCGGCCGGGTATGCTGCTGGTAGTACTGGCTGCTACTAGTCAGTCAGTCTACTACTAATAGTCGCTCGGTCTTTAGTCTTTACTTCCTCACAAGTATCTCCCTCTCTCTATTTTTTGTTTGGGTTTTATTAGTCGATCAGTTCAGGTCTCACGAAGTCAAGCAAAGAGAAAAATGGCTGATCAGTTAACAGAAGATCAGATCTCAGAATTCAAGGAAGCTTTTAGCTTATTTGATAAAGATGGAGATGGTATCATTTCTTTACTTTTACTCCTTTCATTTCATAGTCTAAAAAAAATCTTTAACATCATCATTACTTACACTCTAGTAATTTTTGTACTAGGATCTGTTCACTGGTGGATGGTGGTAAATCAGGGTTATAAAAACTGGGTAACTAAGAGTCCTTGGAATTGGGTCCAGATGACCTAGAAAATGGTCTATGACTCTATGTAGCTTAGCATCATCTTTAGAATAGGTCAAGTCAAAGTAAAAGCATCTGTATAATCTGATGGATCGATGAACAAATTCATTTTGGATCGATGAACAAATTCATTTTAGCTATGATTATCAATAGATTCGGTTTATAATTACTCATATAAACTGTGATCATAAGCAGATATCTCCTTTTAAGTTTGAGTCGATGATTTCGATAAACTATGATTACGTCTATGTTTCTTAGAATTGATTCGTATACTGCTAGTCCTGCACTAGTTTCACTCATTTAGGGAGTTTCCTCAAGGAATGGGATGTTGTTAGTGTTAATTATGTGCTTAGTTGTTGTTTTTTTCTCAGGGAGGTGCTGGGAGTTTCAGTGTTTAACCTGCATGTGTGGTTCTCTTCTTCAATTAGCTGTGTTAGATCCTTGGCCAGTACGATTATCATAGCACCTCCAGTCTCCCCACACTTAGAATGCTTGCTATTGGACTGTTAATGGTTTGTGACTCTAACAGATTGCTCAGAAAAAACATTTTGTAGTTGTCTAATGAGCATGTCGTTCTTTAATGTTAGTGAAGTTTGTGCTTTGTGATTTATTTCTATCTACGGTTCTTAGTATTGAAAATTATTGATCTTACATAACAGTTATGTTGTACTAAAAGAAATGACATGATTGTCTCACTGGTGTGGTATCACTATGTAGGCTGTATCACTACTAAAGAGTTGGGAACTGTAATGAGGTCTCTGGGACAGAATCCAACTGAAGCTGAACTTCAGGACATGATCAACGAGGTTGATGCTGACCAAAATGGAACTATTGATTTCCCGGAGTTCTTGGATTTGATGGCACGAAAGATGAAAGTGAGTTATGTTCTAATCCTCTATGTGTTTGCATGCTTAATGACTTCATGAATCTTGTTCTTACTCTTTAAGTGCTTAGCCTTAGTTCAAGTTGATCAGGATTTTGTAGTTTGAATATGGTCCCCCCTATCATCCTAGGAGTTGAAATTGTCATGCTCCTTTTATCAGAATCTTATTGTTCGGATTCTAAAGTTGTACATCAAATGACACGTCTTTTTTGAGGCTACTTCATCTTATGCGTTCTTGCATTACCTCGTTCTTTCTCGTCGTGCTTACTTATTTCAAAATTATAATTTCTAAAGAATCTGTTCTTGCACAAAATAATATTTGGTGAGCAGTATGCACATTTGTAGCTAGTAAATGGATCAAAAGTCAACTGAGAGGTGTCAAATTAACATCTAATCCCAATCAAAATTTTAAATACCAGAATCTGGCCTGTATTCTCTGCTCATGTTATTATTGCTTGGGTGTAAAACGAATGAGATTCTGTTGCATTGTATTTTCCTGCTGTATTTTGTTACACTGAATTAGCTTCAGTTGTGGGCATGTAGCCATGTGTGCATGCCTGCAAAGTGCGTAACATGACTTTGCTGATGTAGAATAATTTAAAGTGCACGAGCATATTCACTGTTGATTTAAAATCTTCTGGTCGAGTCACACCTTGATAGTCTGTTTTTGTATAAGGGATAGGCCTTATCTTGACCAGAACCTCGTAATTTAAGTGACAATGTTGCTTTAATTCGGTGGGTAAATTTGTAGTTGTGAATGCTAGATTTCTGATGCATCAGTGTTTTTTATTTTACCTCATAAAAATAGGAATTTTTGCTCTTTCATGTTCGTATAAAACCAACTTGTTGTAAGACAACAATAGTATGCGTCATACGAGTGGGACACATTGGTGCTATCTGTGGGTAGAAAGTAGGTGCACCAGTATTAGAGTCTTAGACCCCAGTAAAGGGGGTACATAGTCACTAGGCAGTTTTCGAATCAAATCAAGTGGCTTCTTTTCTTGTTCACTTGTGCATTTATATAGGAACTTCCTAATTTTTTTTTTATTTAACCTTGAAGGATACTGATTCTGAGGAGGAACTGAAGGAGGCTTTTAAGGTCTTTGACAAGGATCAAAATGGTTTCATTTCTGCTGCTGAGGTAAGGCTGTTTTCTTTTTGTTTCTTATTCTGTTCATGTGCTTATAGTAAGGACTAAATGCACCTCGAAAGTTCATCTCATTTTTTCTGCCTCTAAGAAAAGTACCAATTACTATGAGGGAATGCATCTTCTGGTTATATCACCTATGATGTTTATATCTTTTTTCTTTCCTTGCCTTATATTTCTTCTCTGTTTCTACACATCTTTGTTGGTGTGAATTACAATGGAGCAGTTGCGACATGTTATGACAAATCTGGGAGAGAAGTTGACTGATGAGGAAGTGGATGAGATGATTCGTGAAGCAGATGTTGATGGAGATGGCCAGGTCAACTACGAGGAGTTTGTCAAGATGATGTTGGCCAAGTAAACATGGCGCAGTTTTTATTTTTGAGAAGGGAAATTGAATTGTCCTGTCATTAGCAAGCCATTATCCAGTTTATTTAACAAATTACATTGCCCACTGGAGTTGTATATCCTGTTAGTGGAATGAGTGCAGAAGGAACCATTTTAAATGAAAGTACAATCTCTAGACAAGTTAATTGAATGTTCATATGCATGTTGAAAGAGATAAAATGAATCAGTGTTTCTATATCTTGTCAAATTTTCTGACCTTAAAAATTTCGTAGTTAATTTTTGCACAGCTCCTCTTTGCGCCAAAGCTCATGGCTTTCTGCAGCTTGTTATTTTTGCTAAGAAGATTGGAGTAGAAATACGAGTCATTGAAGGTGACCCGCAAACTCTTGTGAATCTGCTCAATTCGACTAATCTAACTTCCCCCTGGAAGATCAGACCCATGAAATCTTAAGGTTGTCCAAGGGTTTCTCCTCCATCCAATTCAAACTTATCAAAGCGAAATGGGAATGCTGTTGCCCATAATCTCGCTAGCTATGCTAGAGTCAAACCATTGCATTCTCCTCCTCTTTGTAATCAGTCTGCCTTGGCAGCTGAGTGTTTCCAGCAACAAAAAAAAAGTCTGCAAATGTAACTTCCCCATGTAAAACTAATCCCCAGCTCCACGACCTTCCTCCTATTTCAACTTTTGATCCGAAGAATATCTCTCTTTTGCAATAGAAAAAGGAAAAACAAGAAAACATCCTCATTCCCCAGTCTCTATTTTGATTTGACCAGCTCAAATGTGAATTTGTTGACAAAAAATCTATCTGTTAAATGTAAATCTATCTTTCAAAGGTGAATTTGTAAGTAAGAGGATAGCAATGTTTTACAACTTACAAACTAACAAAACTAAACTTTCATGTCTAAAAGTGTTCATCTCACACACTTGACTAGAGACAAGAAAACATTTTAGTCGAAGTACAAGCTGAACTGAACTGAACTGAACTGCATATATCCATTGAAAAAGTCTTTAACTGACCGGCCACTGCAAAATCCCCAGTTACCGAATTAGTAGGATACTGCTGAAACTACATTGAAACTAACATATACGGTTTTTTAGCTATGGAAACATGTGAATTATGTTAGTTTTTTCTTAGTTACCCTTAATTCCTAATATATTAAAGAAATAATTTCGTTTAAAGAAAAAAATTAAAAACAATTTAGTTATTCTGTGGGGGGCATTTACCGCATTTCACATCTAGGGTTAGTTGAAAAAATATATATATATATATTCATTAAATTTGCCCTATATAGTCTCATTTCTCTCTCCTCTCTCTCAAATTCTCAAATCTAAATCTAAAACTTTCTTCTCTATCATCCATCTATCTATCTTTCTCTCTCACCGTCTCTCTCTCTCCAAAAAGGAACAAAAACAAGTCCGAAGAAGGAACCCTAAGCTCTCTTTCTACAGAGTAAGTATTCTCTCTCCTCTCTCTGTATCTCTCTTTTATTTTCACTCCTCTCTCTCCATGTATTTTCAATTTATCTCTCTTCCAAATCTGTCAATCCTATTTATTTGTGTTTTTTTTGCTTCATATGTGAACCCTAAATCTCTAAATGACTTGGATTTCTCAGATTTAGTCTGGATTTCTCTTACCTGTTAGAGATCTAAGTAAATCACTTCACTTCTAGAATGCAGATGATTTTTTTGGATTTTTTTTAGCTGCTGTTGCTACAGATCCCCTTCTTGTTAAAGTTGAATCTAGTTTTTTTTTTTTTTTTTATTTTTCCAAATGATTTTTTGATGTGAAGTAAAATGTAGATCTGTGTGTATATCTTTATGATTTGTATGTTGTCTCATTTTTTTGTAGAAATGGCCTAGTGTTGTTGTTTATGCGGTTACGATATAAGTAAGTATAAGAAGAAGGAGTGGTGAAATTTTGATTGAATCATGGACAATCTGAGAAATTGGCATGGTTATTATGAACCACCACACCGAGGTCACTCTGGTTTGAACCTTAGCTCACCTACTGAGAGAGATACTAAGCCATTGTTTAATAACCAACATGGTGGAGGAATAGGAAGGAATCATCAAGTTATGGTTAATAATAATATGAACAATGGCGGAGTGTATCATCCTCATAGAGTCGTCGACATGGGGATGCCAGAGACACATCTGCCACATCTTAATACTTCTTCGGTGGATTTTTGGCTTAATCAGAGGCAGGATGTCAAAGTTAATATGAATGGAAACCATTTAAACCATATGAACCATATTAACTCTTACGGTGGTCTGTCCGAAGCTTCTGGAAGTCATGGATTGCAGATTATACCTCAGCAGCCTGAGGCATTGAAAGTAGAAAGAATGGTTACTATGGAAGAACCTCCAATCAATGTCAATGGACCGCTGAAGAAAAGACCTGGGGGCAGAGCACAAAAGTCACCTAAACCTAAAAAGCCTAAGAGAGTGGTGCCCAAAGATGAAGATGGTATTCCAACTCAAAGAGCATCAAGGCCTGCTAGGAAGAGTATGGGAGTTAATATAAATGGGATCGATATCGATCTCTCGGTAATACCTATCCCTGTTTGCTCATGCACTGGAGCTCCTCAACAATGTTATCGATGGGGCTGTGGTGGGTGGCAATCAGCTTGTTGTACAACTAGTATTTCTATGTACCCGTTGCCGATGAGCAACAAAAGAAGAGGAGCAAGGATAGCTGGAAGGAAAATGAGTCAAGGAGCTTTTAAAAAGGTTTTGGAGAAATTGGCGACGGAAGGTTACAATCTTTCCAGTCCAATTGATTTGAGGACTCACTGGGCAAAGCATGGTACCAACAAATTTGTCACCATCAGGTAGATTATCTGTACAATGCGGATACACCGTTGACAGCCTCTTCCATTGCATTTGGTCTGTTTATCTTGTATATATTTGTTTGTGGCCTATTGCTGAGGCTTCTTTGAATAGTTTGTAGTCGACAAATTTTCTCAGTTTTATTTTACATGCCCTTTGGAATTCAGACATTCAAGTTCACTTAATTTGCTATTATGCAATTGACTGTTAACTTCCATTCTATGGTCTTCTTATATTATCTAGTAACTGAGATGTAGGAAGGGTGTAACCTTATTCAACTTTTATCTGATTTTGTCATTAAGTGCACCGTGTCTCATTAGAATATAAGTTGAATGTGGAAAGATCTTTCCATGGAATTGTCACTCATACTGCTAATTAAATCTGGTGGAGAGCCAATCCAGATCCCCGTCTATAGCATCAGCAGCAAAAGCCTTCGTTAGCAGTCAGCTATGCAGTTTGGCTTCCCTAAACTGATGGTTGAAAACAAGACTTTCAAACATGTAAATTGCAAATTAGGAACCCCACTCCACCTCTAGATTCTGATTTCCAAGCTCAACAGCCAATTTGACACAATTGAGATTAGTCCAGACTTCAACCCCATTGTTGTTTTCATGATAACTGAACACAGTATGCACTTGTTAGTTGAAATGCTTATAGGGAGTCATTGCTGTTTCACATTACATTTTGCTGGTGTATAAACCATTTGCTATTAAGTAGTTGAGGCGATTATGCCTACTTCCCAACAGGAATTCACATGTAAATGTGCTCGGACATGATCCATATGCTTAACCATTTTGATACTTAAAGCTGGTGTGATTATCTTATTACACACAAGACTAAAAATTACACAAAAAGATCCAACAAAATAAAAGAATACCCTTGGAGTTCCACTGTCAATTACGGTGGTAATACCCATCCCCCTTTGCTCATAGAGCAGGTAAACCGTGGTAGACTTGTTATGGGGATTGCAGGTCGGATACTTGATCTGTTCAGCAGAGTCGAGACTAGTTATGCTCGAACCCAACTTTGATGGCTTTTAGCCAAAACACAAGCTATTTATAAAAAAAAAAAAGGCAAAAAATCCTAGAACTACTAAATATGCGGCTTTAGGATGGAAATACAGGGCAAATCTTGGGCAGGGTTTAACGTAACATGAAATATTTTTCTACCCAAATACCGCGGCGGGGTAAAATTAGGACTTGAATAAAAACCTTAGAAAAACCCTCACTCCTCTCTCTCGTTTTCTCTCTCTTAATTCTCTTTCGTGACTGATCTCTCTGCTAGCCCTAGCCGATACCAAAAGTTAAATCGCCATGGATAGTTCAGACGAAGAGATTAACCATGAAAATGAAGGGGTTATAATGAATCAGAAGAGGAAGAGAGATAGGAAGAAGAAGGAAAGTAAGAAACAAGTAGAAATACCAGTCTCAGAAAGTGAGGAGGAGGAGGAGGAAGAAGAAGATCTTATTGATAGAATTGAAGAACAAGAAGAAGATGGAGACGAAGAAGAAGAGGATACAGATGAAGACGACGAAGAAGACGAGGATGGAGATGAAGAGGAAGAGGTAGAGGAAGAAGAAGAAGAAGAAGAGGCGGATGTTGCTTTCTCTGATTTAGGCCTCTCTGAACCTACCATGAATGCTGTTAGAGATATTGGTTTTGAAAATATGACTCGGGTAAACTTTTGATTTAAATTCTGAGAGAAACACTGTTTTTTTAATGAAGAGTAAACTTAATTTCCCAATTTGGATTTACTCTATATGGCCAGAAACCCTAGTTATCCTTACATTCATATGGTGATTATTTACATGTGTTCTAAAGTTATGTTACTTAATAGGCAATTGGTGTCTATTTAGCGTATCTCTCATCTTTGGAAAGGAGTTTGTGCGAATGTAGTTCATCAAAGAAGTGTTTGTTTAGCATCAGTAGTCGCTCGATTTTATGTAGGCTTGGTTGAATGTTTTTAATCGGAATTCTAATGAATGCGTATAGCATTTTTTTTAATGTTATGTAAACTGTTTTATGGGATACATTTGGACTAATATGGGATATGGAATGCAAGGACATTATTTGTTAATGTATGTAAACCTCTGTGGAGGACGAACTAATGTATCTTGATTAAAATTGCAGGTTCAAGCTAGAGCTATTCCACAACTTCTGAAACGAAAGAATGTTCTTGGAATTGCAGGGACGGGTTCTGGGAAGACCCTAGCTTTATTGATACCAGCCGTTGAATTGTTGTACAAGAAAAAGTTCAGTTCGCATAATGGAACTGGGGTGGTTGTCATTTGCCCGATCAGAGAACTTGCTATGCAGGTACACTTGTCCTGTTCTACTCATGTCCATCCATGTGTTTTCAGATTTGTAGTTTGTACAATTTGGTTGTGATACTACTCTCAATGTAACTATTCAAATGCATTATATAATAGTAAATTACTACACATATATCAGTAAAATTGTAATGCCTGGGTGTAAAACATAGTTCACACTTGTATTTGTTTTCGGTGTGTGAAGTCAATCATTTAGCTCACATCTGCATGTTTAGGACTAAACTGTAATTGTAGTAAACTTCTGGAACATTTCCCTTTCTTGTTCTGATCTCTGATCCTTCATTTTAAATGAACCAGACACATGCTGCGGCTAAGGACCTTCTCAAGTACCACACTCAGACTCTTGGGCTGGTTATGGATGGTGCAGCTCGAAGAGGAGAAGCAGAACGCCTTGTGAAAGGAGTAAATCTGTTAATTGCTACCCCTGGCAGACTTCTTGATCATCTTCAGAATACCAAGGGATTTATTTATAAAAATTTGAAGGTAAACGATCTTCGTATTTCCTCTCTCTCTCTCTCTCTTTTTTTTTTTTGTTGAATTGAGCCTATCCTACCAATCCACAACACTTGATACATGTGCTTGGTATTAGCCTTTGTCTATGTGTGATTGTCTTCTTACTTTTACTTCAAGATACATATTAGTAAAATTGGTATCTACCGCCCCATCGAACACCTCTTCACACTCCTAAATTCGGCGTTAACCTCTAGAGCGTATAATAGTATTTTTCTATTGTGATGTATGTAAATGGCGGAATATTTTGCTCTGCTTAATTCAAAGGCATAATTCTTGCTAGTACGGCTATGTAAATGTTTTAATAAACCTGTAACTTTTCTTACAATTTTCATCGATGCGCAGTGCCTCATAGTTGATGAAGCTAATCGAATGCTGGAAGAGAACTTTGAGGAGCAAATGAAGCAGATTATAAAGCTTCTTCCAAAGGAAAAGATAAAAAAGATTAAAAATGGCGAAAAGATCACTATTTTGGTATGATGATTGAAATCTATGTAAAGTATGAGAGCATGTCGTTTATTTCCGTACTACTTGCTAACTTAAGCTTAAATTCTTTATATGTTTTAATCAACATGATATTGCAAGTCTGCAATTTATGTCCAAGTTAATTGTATAAATTTCTAATGTTCAGGTGAGAAACACAGCGCTGTTTTCCGCCACTCAGACTACGAAGGTCGAAGATATTGCACACTTGTTATTTAAGTCCATCCCGGTGTATGTTAATGTGGATGATGGCATGTCCGAGGTAAATTTATATATAAATGATTTGTGCTTGTTTGCCAACCTTTCCTGCGAACAAAGTTGATAAGTTTACTTTGTGAATGCAGTCCACAGTAGAAGGATTGCAGCTAGGTTACTGCGTTGTGCCAAGTGCTAGGAGATTCATTCTGTTGTATTCCTTCTTGAAAAGAAATCTGTCCAAGAAAGTTATGGTTTTCTTCTCTTCATGCTGTTCTGTAAAATATCACTTGGAGCTTCTGAGGCACCTTCATGTGGACTGCTTTGATATCCATGGAAAACAAAACCAGCAGAAGCGTACGTCAACCTTTTCTGATTTCTGCGAGGCAGAGAAAGGCATCTTATTATGTACAGATGTTGCTCGTGGGCTTGATATTCCTGCTGTGGTATGTTACAATCTTTGGTTAGAAATTCCGTCACTTGATATGATTCGTTTATGACTTAAAACATGATTGCAGTTTAAAATAATGCTGAAAATGTTTTAGGACTTAGAATTAACACGTCCTACAACTTAATCGACATGATAGTTGCATACCAAAAGAGATAATATCTTTAGAGAGTTGCTTAAAATAACATTACTTCAACATCCTAGCCATGTGCTTCTCCAACCTGTCCATCATGAGTTGGAGAGACACCTGATACTGTATGAAGCCATATTATGCTACTTTAAGCTTAATGTAGCAATAACCAAAAAAGACTCGAGTACATGATAGAATCTTAATCACACCTTAATCCGAATATGAATAATCCGGTTTTAGCTTAAGCGAATGTTTGATTAACTTAGACTAATCGTGGTCTGTATCAAACCATAAAATGCCAAAAATTTTAATGTATTCGTCTTTGACAACCTATTGAAAATTCTTACTATTAAAATTTCTCACTTCTACGGTTGTATGTTTATCACACTTGTAGGACTGGATCGTGCAGTATGATCCTCCAGATGAGCCCAAGGTGCGCACTTCTTTCTGCACCAATCTCTTTCTACCCTTTTTCGTCTTCTATAAATGACTCATTCTGATGGATTCTTTGCTTATGGTGTTACTACTACTTCAGGAGTTCATCCACAGGGTTGGTCGAACAGCTCATGATGAAAATGCAAATGGAAATGCGCTTCTCTTCTTAATACCAGAAGAGTTGCAATTTTTACAATTTCTAAAGGTCTTTCTTGATTCTTGCTGAGCCAAAGTACTGTCTTACATTTACTTGTTAAAGCTTTTATTTTGATCAATCCCGAGTTCTTACGGGTTTTCCTCTAATCTGCAGGCAGCAAAAGTACCGCTGAAAGAGTACGCATTTGATGAAAAGAAGCTAACAAAAGTGCAATCTCAATTGGTATATTCTCTTGATGGGAACTAAAACTTGTCAATCTGTCTTTGTTTAATAGTTTAGGTAAAGAATTGTCAATGAATTAAATTGTCACTATGCAGGAGGGAGTGGTGGCCAAAAACTATTATCTAAATATGTCAGCAAAAGAAGCATACAGATCGTATATATTGGCCTATAATTCACATTCTATGAAGGAAATCTTCAACGTTCACAAACTCGACCTGCAGGTACAGTATCTAGTATTTACTATTTATCAAAGCTTTATTTGTTGTGTGCTTCCTGTTAGTTTTAATATTGATTCTGAAATTTGTTCTTTGTGGGATCTCCTCCTGACCTACAGGCTGTTGCTACTTCCTTTTGCTTTTCTGGTCCACCAAAGATATATCTGGCACCTGATAGCAGTAGATCAAAATCTAGAAAGAAGAGTCGTAAAAATTGATGGCAGCTGTCAAGGGAATGACCATAATTGTCCCAGTTGGAATTTGGGAATGACTCTGCTCAAGTTTTGGTTCAGTTTTCATACATGGTTTAAAAGGCTAAGATATGGTTTTAGCTAGTTGATGATTCCAGGTTTTTATGTTGCCTGCTGCAGTTGTATGGTTTTAAGGCTAAGACATGATTAAAATTTCCGCTTAGCAATTTTGTGACATCTTGGGAAAATCTCTTATTAATTGTCTTCTGTAAGTTTCTGTTAATCAACGGAAAAATCACACTTTTGACACCTCTTCACCTCCATGGCCATGCC
Source organism: Papaver somniferum (assembly GCF_003573695.1). Classification (NCBI taxonomy): domain Eukaryota; kingdom Viridiplantae; phylum Streptophyta; class Magnoliopsida; order Ranunculales; family Papaveraceae; genus Papaver; species Papaver somniferum. The sequence goes on from NC_039362.1 coordinate 122,516,939, forward strand.
TCCCTCCGCCTTCCCTACACCAGAAATTAGCACTCACAAGTTTGAAAACATACTGGGCCCGAGAAATAAGAGCTAGAAATCACATAATTTCCCCATTACCCATACTCTTCGCAATCTTTCTGGACTCAAAAAATGAAACCTGTTTTGAGGCATCCTCATTTTTTTTCTGAGACATACTCATTCATTATACCATCTAGGGTGGGTTTATAAGGGTGTCTAAAGGTAGTGTAATTACCTATATATCCGTAAACAATTTGAATTACTAGAATGTCCTTATTCTCAAAAACCTAAAATCAAAAATCAAAATAAACTTTAAACATAAACATCTAGGACTCCAATTCAATCAAGAAATTAATCAAACAAAGGAAACATGAATCGAAGTGAGCGATGTTGGAGTGCGAAATCCAAATCTCAATTGTTCTTAGATGTATTTTAGAATGTATGTGTAACAAACCCATCTTGTTTTTTATTGATTTTATTTTGTTTGATCGGTAGAATATGATTTCAAAGATGAAATTAGGGTTTTCAGAAAATCAGTTCGGCTGATCTTGGAGTATCAATTTTGAGCCGAACTTAGTGTATGATTTAGAGAAACACTATGTTCGGCTAATGTGACTTTGCTAGATTTTGTTCGAATCAGCCGAACCTAAATTCGTCAGTTACAGAGTGAAGTTCGGCTGATAACTTTTCAGTCGAACCTCTGTTTTTTGAAATTATATCCAGGTTCGGCTGATAACTACTGTTCATCTGGTCAGTAGATCTAGGTTTTAAAAATTCAATTTTTGATAAATTCAACTTATAAAAAGGAAATTAAACCTCGTATAGAAGTTTACTTCTGATTCGAGTCACACATTTTGGTCACTTCTAATCACTAAAATCTCAAAAGTCAAAACCCAAGTTCTTCTTCTTCTTCTTCTTCTCAAAAATCCAAACTCCCTCGCATAAATTTGATTTTTCTACTAATTCCCCACTAATAATTTAATTTTAATCAATCCTTAAAATTCCTAACTAATCAAATCTAATCATAATCATTAACACTAATTATGTAAGGGTAGTTATGTCATCATCAAAAAGGGTGGATAAGGGGTGATGTTGTTTTTTATTTAGTGACCCTATTTTGGCATTATTTAGTATACCTCAAAAAAATTCATTATGCCTCAAAACAGGTTTCCAAAAAATGCATTCTTGTCTCCTGATGCTCGTCGACAGATTACAGTGAGTGATTGATAGACGCATTTATGTGTCTAATTTGTCCCAATTGTTTATATTGTTAGTGCTCGATTTTGTACTTATTTGGTTATTTTATGTCTTTGTAGGTGTTTTTGGAGAAATAAGCTTTTGCGGCGAAATTGGCTAAAAAGTGGTTTTTGCGCTCGTGGGAGAAAATTACTATACGGACTCTCACTTTGGATAAGGGGTAACCTAATTATTAAGGGGCACCCCATTTGAGGGCATGTACTAAAGGGACACCGGAACTGGATAGGGGGAGGTCATCTTCAAAGTTTCAAAACTGGATTTTGGCGGAAAAAAAGGCAGCAACGTCAACAGTTTTGGATCAAGGATTTGAGCGACCTAGGAGGCGACTCAATGGGAAAATTTGGTACCCACGGACTCTAAAAGACATAAGGGACCTGTTAGAAGCGATTAGACCCATCTAATTGGGCTGGATAAGTCAGAAAATCCACACAAAGTCAAGACAGTGCACACGGTTTCTGTTTAAGGTTTGAGATTAGTTTGAGAGATTTATGGGATATCTTGCGTGGGATATACATCAAAACAGTTGGGTAAAAGTCCTAGAAGATATTTGAGACGAGAGAATAGCTAGAAACAGCCTGTAACGCAACAAGAAGAAGATTATTCTTCAAACAACCCGTAAAGAATAATGGAGATTTCCAAGGGGTTTGATCGAGTTTCAAGGGGATTTAAAGCCTATAAATAGTTGGTTTTATGTCAGAGAAGGGGGATGAAGAGTTAGGGGTCGATTGGGAGGCCAGCAGAGAGGCGCAGGAGGAGTTGCAGGAATTGTACCTGCTGCTGCTGCTGCCATTAACAAAGCTCGAAGAACACGAAGAACAGACTCTCCAGGGCAGACTTATTTTCAGCAACATCAACAACAGCAGCGGAGTGTCGTTCTTTTACTGCAGTTCTCTGGTATCGTTCTTCTCTGGACGCTTATAGAGGGTCGTAGTTTCACTGTTTTATATTTTTCACTCTTTTAATCATATTTTGAGCATCAAGTATGTATTTTGAGAACATGATTATTATGAGTAGCTAAACCCCAATACTGGGATGATGGAGGAAGCTGTTTTTCAGCCATGTGGTTATTTAAATAATTCTTAATTCACTTTTTGCACCGATTTTAATTGATTTATGATTTCAATTAATTACTTGTGATTTTGTTTGATGGAACATGCTTAGTCCTAGGGATTCTTGATGTGCCATGCTTATAATATACAAGTAATATTTTATGGAATCTAATTTGGCAAAGATAGAGTTAATACTTGTTTTATTTTGAGCTATAATCGCCTAGGATTATTTTCTGAGCCACTTGAATATGAAACACATTGGAATCCTGAGTCCTGGTTCCTCTTGATCTTGTGACATATATTCTGTATATATCTTAATTTTTAAATCTTTACAAGTCCGAGCAACGAATCCTTATTTACCGCAATCGAATTACTACAACAAAATGGCTTATGAAAGGCCATCCAAACCAGAAAACAAAGATATAATGAACCGGTTTTAGAGACAGAAAAAGATTCATATGATACTCAGCCGTGGAAGCTCAAAATTCATAGAAATGAAGTTTCAGATTTACAATGAAATTGCTTGATTTCATTCGATGTTAGTGTTTATTTCCCGGAAGCAAAAGGTAACTAGAACAGAAAAAGAGAGGGAAACAACATAGAGTACATTAATTAAAAAAAGGATGAAGGGGTTGCTGATAAAAATGATAAGTAAATAAGCCCAAAGATGATAATCTGTAGAATTTTATTATAACTATCAAAAACCTTTCAAGTGTTGCACTATATAACTTTTAAAGAAAAAACCTCTGAACACTTCTAAGGAAAAAAATCTCTGAACACGAAACAGAAAAGCATATGAGTAACATTTTAATGAGGACATCCCACGGAAGAGATCTTCCACACACAGCTTTCTGAGGCAGTAAAAGGACTTGGTACCCGTGCCTTGAATTCTTCTTCGCTTTTCATATTTGGATAGTGAGTACAAGGAGAATAAGAAACAGTCATTGTTTCCAAAACTCCTGCATTTTTCAAAATTAGTTTCACCCGACTCATCTCTCTTGGTTGACCTGAATACATCTTGAAGGAAACTGACTTGAGGTGTGGAAGTCCGATAGTCACCATATCAAGATCCAAACCATCATCATCATTTCCATGGTTCTGACCTTCGTCTTCATCACCATTTAGTAAGACGTAGGTTGTATACATGAAAACGTACTGAAATTGAAAAAGAAAAACAAGAATCAAAAGAACTATTACCACAATGACATAGTTGACAAAACAAATGTGAATCAAAACATGTCATCTTAATATCCAGGGAGATAGGTTTTCTGAAACGCAAAAGTTTTGTGTACTTGCCTCGTTAAATTCAAGGGACTCCAGATTGGGTGCTGATTGGAGCAAAGCAATTAGTGCTTTATCAGTACTTGCTTCACGTTCCACGTTCAGCTGTTTCAAGTGATGAAACGTAGGTAAATGTTTTTTCGGATCTTTAATAAAGGACAACGCCTATTATTCATCACAAGGCAATAGAAAAATTTGTATCAGTTTGAAGAAATCAGAAAAATTATAGAACCACATAACCAAAACTATCATAAAGACAATAGCAAGAAATAATACCCGTAGCACTCGTTCAGAAATTGATAGACGCTTCACATGTGAAAGCACTTGAAGAAACCTACTTGCAGCAGCACCAAAACCTCTTCTGTATAGCCTCCCTTTTGTACCACCAACATGTTTGTCAAAGTTGAAGTCAAGATCTGTGTAGTGGCATAAAACCACACACTACATCCAACGAAGTATAAGATGATTTAACACAAAATGAAGATACACAAGTAAATGTAGACACAAGGATATACGTGGTTCGGTATGATTACCTATGTCCATGGGGTGGAAGGATGAATTTTCTTATTTCTCTTCTTTGGTTACAAGTTGTTCTCTCCTTCTCAAATGGTGAAGCTCTCACAACTCAAGTATGATGCCTTGTTTTTTTCTCTCCTTAAAACCTACCTCTCTCTCTCGACCTTCCCTTATATTTATAGGCCAAAGTCGACATACAACAGAATTACAATGTTGGTCACATTACATCATTTTAGTTGTTCTCTATCAGACCTTCACTGATCGCCCGACTTCCTGGTTTGATCGATAGTTCTTCACCCGAGGCCGAGTCTGTATCGCCTGGTTAACACGATGTCGCCCTTCTTTCTTCTCGTTCCTTTGTTTGACCATCTTTCTTCGTCTGACCGAGTGCTTTCTGATTGGTCGCCCGACCTGTCAGAGGATAAGGGTCACATCACATCCGACACCTATTGGGCCATCACGTCTGACCCACGTGATGCCTCGCTCTTTGCGCCGTTTGGTTCTATCTTGTGCTACGCCGCTCTTTTTTCTTTGGTGTATCATAGCTTAGGATCTTTCCACCTAGCCATGTGGATTATCTACACCTACAATCTGCATCAACTATTGCTTGAAAGCTAGGTGTGTCAGGTTCCTTCGGAAGATCACATTTGTAGCTGAGAGATACTAGATTCGGTGCATTAATTTTTAGACGACAACCTTGTAAAAAACGCGAGTTATCCCATCTATAGCAATCATCAAAACCCACAACTTTCAAGATTTTCAGTGCAGGTGGTGAGATCTCTATACCAGATCAGTCACAGTTCTCTAGTACAACTCTTCCAGGACGGGGCAATCGGAAAAGAGTTGCTCATTGTTGTACTCGTCAGTAAATATGGCTCCACAGAGTTCAAGGCGCTTGAGTCTTGGACAAGACATAGATTCAGGAAGATATATACCGTAATATATATCTAAGTTCAAATTAGTTAATGATTCACTAGTAAACAAAGATTCTGGCAGACAAATGGGTTCACTTGCTTCAATTTCATATCCCCATATAAGATCGAACTTTTCAACATTATGCTCTATTGCAGCAGAGATCCATAAGTTAATTGTAGATGGTTCCAAGTAGTCAGAATAAACTATACGAAATGTTTGTATGTTCGACATATCATGAGAATGCAATATCCTATCCACGGTATCCATAAATCAGGTTTCATGTTAGCCTAGAAAATTAAGGATATGGATAGACTTGAAAATGCGATCCCAACTTTTAGATAACACTCTAGTGCGAACAATATACTTAAGTTCAAGTGGAGAAAGTATCTTATGAATAATGCAGTCAGGTAAGTTTGTGATCCTATCTTCTCCTGCTGCTACTGCTCCAGCCACACTGTGTTTTTTCCCCTTCTGCAGCTTCTTGTTTTTCAAACCCATGATAAAAACAGTACTGTGCATAAGAAAATATCATTCAATCACTAAACTCACAATTGGAAGAAAACAAAAAATAGGAGTAATTTACACACACTTTGTTTTGGGGACAAATTAATTAGCATTTAGCAGTACTAAATAAAATCAAATTTAGAACGAAGAAAAAAACAGTACTCGAAATATACCTCTGAATCACAAGTTGCGATACTAAGCCAGAATTGTAAGAACCTTCGACACCCTTTTTCTCTAATGGGAAGAAAATGAAAAACTCTCTATGAGTTCATCTGGACTTATTGTAGGTTTTAGAACTGAAGATAAATGGAAACAAAAATATGGAAGATATTTTCACTAACACTAACCCACGAATAACATAATTTCCTACTTTTTTGGATCCAATCCCACGACTAAAAACCTTAATTAAAATACGGTTTTTATTTTCAAAATACCAGGACTAAACTTACCAAACACTAGCGTACCAATTTTTTTTTGATGCAAGCAAACAACTTTATTAATACATAGATGACTTATACATTAACTTATTTTCATCCCTTACAAGTCTTTCGAAATTAGTTGGGATGGTTTCACCAAAATCAAAAGAAGTTTTCTTAGCTCTTGCTTCTTTAGCTATAACATGAGCTACATTGTTTGCTGACCTATTTACATAAACCACACCAAAACATAAAACAGAACATAGGAGATGTCTTATTTCTTCTACATATCTCCTATTCAACCACTGGATAGTAGAGCTGACACTGCTGATGACATTAACTAGATTTGTACAATATGATTCCAAAGTGACGTTGTTAAGATTAAGCTGGTGGGCCCACAAGATATCCTCCTTCATGGCCATGCACTCAGCTTGTTCAGCATTCATTCCTCCATTGAAGTACCTCCCCCTGATTCCTTTGGCTGAACCTGCAGAATCTCTGAGAATTAGTCCAACGCCAATTTCTTTTGTATTATGATCAAATGAAACATATATATTAAGCTTCAGGCAGTTATCACTGTGTGGAACCCAAGTTTTAATATGAAATTGAGTTGAAGTATGATGATTTTGTTGATTGCTATCCATGCAGTTCTATATTAGGCTTCTGATTTCATGACAGGCAAACCAGCAACTAACTCTTTTGTCTTGGAATAACTTAGAGCATCTTCTTTTCCAAATGTACCAAGCAGTACACATTAGAGTATATAACCAGACCAGAGTGTGTTTAGATTGATTTGCAGTTTGAAACCATCTTAAGATCCAGGTCACTACATGAATATTTTGATGCTGAATATGAGCCACATTAACATTCATTCTGAGCCATACTTCCCTTGCAAACTCACAGTCAATAAGAAGATGTTGGATGTCTTCATCCTGACTATTACAGAATGGATATTTCGTGTCAATTCCTCTCTTATAATGACTAATTTTAGTGAGAGTTGGGACAATATTCCTCAGACATTTCCAAATGAACAATTTAATCTTATGCAGAACTTTTGTCCTCCAAAGATTCCTCCAAGTTTCTTTGGAAATGGAACTTTGCTTCCTAACCCGATTAGAGAATTCATTGTTAATTGTCTTGTAAGCAGACTTGACAGAAAAGTCTCCTGATCTATTTGTCTCCCATATTAATGTATCTTCACCATGTTGAATTAATCTCATCTGTAATATTAAGTTGGCAATATTCTCTGGGAAGACATCTTTTATCATGTTAGAGTTCCATCTCCTAGGATTTTGTAGCATGAGATCAGAAACCCGCAAAATTCTGTGATGTCCTCTATAATTATCTTTTGGGTATGGAGGATCATTTAGCCTCAAAACCCTTCTGTCATACCATACTAAAGCCTTTTGACCATCTCTTATATCCCATCTATAGTATTTCTTAACATATTCAAGACCCAATTCTATTCCCTTCCATATCCAAGAAGAGTTTTGACACTTTTGCTGCAGATGTAAGAATTCACAATGAGGAGAATATTTTTGCTTCAAATTCTTAACCCATTGCTTATCCGGTTCTGTGCAGAGCCACCAAGCTAATTTAGTCAGCAAAGAGATATTGTAGTGTTCCAGATTTCGAAAATCCAAACCACCATCCTCTTTTGCGACACACAAAGAATCCCAAGAGATAAACTTGATGCCTTTACTTTGCTTATGACCCCACCAAAAATTCCTTTGCCAGGTATCTAACTGTTGCAAAGTAGCTTTTGGTATTTTAAAATTACTCATATAATGAGCTGGAATGGAATTTAGAATAGATTTTACCATGGTTGTTCTAGCAGCCTGGTTAAGAGTTTTAGAATTCCACCCATTGAATCTATTATTATAAGAAACTTTGACGGATTGAAAGGAGGAAACCTTCGATTTTCCAAGAAGAATTGGTAGACCCAGATACTTATCTGAAGGACATAGATTTCTAACTCCTAATATGGCAGTTATGGATAGTTTTTCTTCCTGAGAAATATCACCACAAATGAAAACTGAAGACTTTGAATAATTTATAAGTTGTCCTGATAGATTACCAAATTCTTTCAAAATATCAGAAATATAAGAGATACCTTTGTCTGAAGCCTGAAAGAATAACAAGCAATCGTCTGCGAAGAGCAAATGATTAATCAGTGTTGCTTTCTGAGAAGTCTTGATACCCTGAATTAAATTACGATCCTGAGCATCTAGAAGTACCCTTGATAAATACTCCATTGACAGAATGAAAAGATAGGGAGATAGAGGATCTCCCTGTCTTATTCCTCTAGAAGGGGTATAAGAATTGCACACACTACCATTAAGACGAATGAAAATCGATGTAGTCAATATACATTGCTGAATGATAGTTCTCCATTCTTCACTGAAACCCAAGTACAGTAACATTTTATCTATAAAAGACCATTTCAGTCTGTCGAAAGCTTTCGACATATCTAATTTTAGAGCTATTAGAGGGAGTTTTTTCTTAGACTTTTTCATTGAATGAATAAGCTCCTGTGCTAAGATAATATTATCATTGATTAATATCTTTGGAACATAAGCCATCTGAGAAGGAGATATCAGTCTCTCCATAAAAGGTTTCATTCGAAGGACTATTAGTTTAGAGATTATTTTGTAAGAACAATTACAAAGACCAATTGGTCTATAATCACTTGGAGTTGCGGGTTGGTTGCTTTAGGTAGGAGGCAGATGACAGTTTGATTCAAATATGCAGGCATTTGTTTACTAGAGAAAAATTGTTGGACTAAGGAAGTAATATCATCACCAACTATTGACCATTGGGATAAATAAAATCCAACAGGAAACCCATCCGATCCCGGAGCACTCCAAGGAGTCATGCTTTTAAAGGTGTCATGGGTTTCCTGTTTAGTAGGTATAACCAATAGCTTCTCATTATCAGCGGGAGTAATAATAGTTTTGATAATATTGAAAAAAGAGGAAGAGAAAACTGGATTTGAAGAAGTTTCTATGGAAGAAAATGATTAGTAAGTAAAGACTCCAAATCCTTTCTTTGATGAACCCATTTTCCCATATTATCTCTAAGGGAAGGTTATGTTGTTTCTAGAGCGCCTTCTATTAGCTTTAGAGTGAAAGTATGATGTGTTATTATCTGAGTCTAGAAACCAGTTATCTCCCGATTTTTGTTGCCAAAATTCAGCTTCAATCTTTTCCCAATGAGAGATGTTTTCCAGTATTTCCTGAATCTTATTACTGTTCATATCGATGTAAGGAAGAGATTGAATATGAGAAAGATGATCTTTCAGACATTTAATTCTTCGACCAATATGTCCAAAAACTTCCCTATTCCATTTAGCAATGATTTACGTGTACTATTTATACGCTCTCCAAAATTACTCCTTATTGATTCCGTGTGCCAAGCAGAATTTATTACCTCCATGCATTTTTTATCACGCAACCAACATTTATAGAATTTCCAAGATTTATGAGTCTTTTGTTCCTCTGCTTCATAAATAAGGAGAATCGGACAATGATCAGAAGCTCTAAATGGAAGATGGAATAACTTGGAATCAGGATATTTAATTTGCCAAAATGCATTATGCAAAGCCAAATCAATTCTGGCTCTTTTGTATCCTCTTCCATTAGACTTGTTCGACCATGTATAGTTATGTCCCACAAACCCCAGATCCATAAGGCTTGCAGAGTTTATTAGATTAACTACCCTCTTACCACTCGAACTACTGCTAACCTGATGGACCTTGTTATGAAGATGAATATTTAGATCACCAAATATGACCCAAGGCTGAAAAACATTATCACTGAGCTCCTTAATGAAGTCCCATTGTAATTTTTTCACATCCTCATTAGTGGAGCCGTACATGCAAGTCAGAAGCCATTCCTCTTTTGATGGATTAGAATGAATTAAAACATGAATCATATTGTCTGCACTGCTAACAATTTCACAAGGAAACCCATCCTTCCATAACAGAATCAAACCACCCGATAACCCAATAGAGCTAACAAACCAGAAATTAGGGAAGCCAAACCTTTGTATTAAAAGTTTTGCTCTATCAGCTGAGATTTTTGTTTCAGATAAAAATATAACATCCGGATTATGCTATCTTATTATATCATCTAAGTAATCTCTAGAATCCTTGGACCCAAAACCCTGAGTGTTCCAAGCTAGCAGTTTCATGTTTAAGTTGATTTGACTATTATTAAAGCTTCGATACTTGACTATAATATAAGAAATATCAAAACAGTAAATTATGACAACAAGAAAAATAATTGCTGAAATTGGAAATTTTTGATTGAGATTAGAATGAAAAATTGTTACCTGGTTGGAAGCACCTGGATCTTTGCTTTAGAGAGCTCTAATGTGATTTTGCTCAGACACTGTTCCATGATAAGAGGGATATGAATTAGGCGAGTGAACAGTATCATCCACAGTAATATGAGCATTAACTGAAGATTCTGCAACTGAACTAGTAGCATACCGTCTTGATTGATTCAGCTCGAAATGATGAATTAATTCCTGAAGGGGTTCTTTAAGCAGTTTCGGGTTTCCTATATCATTAGGATCTATATTTTGAGCATTAAAATCCTCTACCGAAACATCAAATTCACCCATGGCTAAATAGGATTTTAACATACCCAAATCTCCTCCTACATTTATATTCAGATTATCATAAAGAGAAGAAATTGGAGGATAAATCCCTCGATTTTGATTTTCCTGAGTAGAAACTGAATCCGAAAAATGACTTGACTGTCCTTTCTCCATTCTTACCCTGTTTCCTTTTCTGTCCACGTATTCCTCTCTCTCTCTCTCTATTTCTATTAACAACTACTTGTAGCATACCTTGTGTGTTGCATTCGATGCTGGTGACAGGTATATCCAAAATAGGTGAGTTGTCCTCCTGGTTAGCGATTTGCATCAGTTCTTCTTGATTCTGACAACGATTCATACCCATATGAGAAGATTCTCCATTTCTCACATTGAATGTTGCATGCTGCTGTTGGAGCTCATTTAAGTCCTGGTTTTCTTCTGCATGCATGTCTGCCCCCTCTATTTGTTCATTATGCTAATCTTCTTGAGCTTGTAACTGAGGAATCACCACTCTAGCAGATTTGTTATCTGGGTTATCCCATGAAGGAGGATCAAAAATAGAGTTGGAAGAGAGATAACCTCTTTGCTGCTGTAACAAGAAGTTTGCTATAGTATCGCATTCTTCCTCCTTATGATCTATAATATAACATCTTCCACACAAGTTGAAAGGTTGCTTTTCATAAAAAATACGTAACCAGACTTCATGATTGACTGCATTCTTCATCCAGAAACCCCTTCGTAATGGGTTTCTAACATCTATAAGTACTAATGCTTTTTGTACTTTTCCTTTCTGTACAATACAGTCAGGAGGATCTAGTTCACGTACCTCACCATTGAAGCATCGATTACTTTAACAATATTAGGAGTTGCAAATTCCGGTTGCATGTTGTAGAATCGAAGCCAGAATAGTTGTTTAGTGAGATCAAATTCACTCTTGGGGACTGAAGGGTTCCAAGGTTCAAGAAAAAACAAGTTGCCTTCAATAAACCACGACCTAAATTTGAGAACTATGTCATATTCATCTCGAGAGTAAAACTTGACCATAAAGGAACCATCATCTTCCTTTTTAATAAAAATATCTTTACTTTTACTCCATAACTTCTTCAACTCCTTGCCCAGCTCAGTTACAGTAAAAGTTTTTACTGAATAAACTTTTCCTAGGAAGCAGAAATTCCATTTAGCAACACCTTGTGCGAGATCCTCTACAGATATATCAGGGAGTTTTAAGGCTCTCAGCACTTGTAGGTTATCCTGGGAAAAGCACAGGTGTTATTAATAGAAAGACTGCTGTCATGGTTTATTGTGTCCATGAGCGTGTGAGAGAGATTAAACCGATGAGTGAAGCAAAGGATTAAAGAAATTGAATGATATGACAGTATAAATGGAGATCTTCACGTAATCAAGATTTCAAAGATTATAAGAAAGGGAACTGTGGAGTCAGGCAAAACCACTCTAACTCTCCAAGCTTTGTCCAAGCGCACCACCAACCTATAGAAGAGCCATAAACAGATTAAATTAGATAAAACTGGTAGAATAACATATATAAAGTAAAGAGAACACTAGATTAATAACTAGAACATGAAAGAAATCCAGTTGAGAGAGAAGATGAGAACGATTTAGAAAACGATTTGGATCTGAGTTAATCCCCCGATTTTCCTCTAGGGGTTTCTTCCTTTTCCTGTACCAATGTGATTTGAAATGTCCCTTCCACCCACTTCACCATGTACCAATTTACACGAGGGTGTACCCACTAGCGTACCAATTTGATTCAAAACACTAACGTACCAAAAATAAAATCAACCAACAAACACCAGTACACATTGGGCTTGGATATAAACTCGTTAGGAAGATAAGATTCCCAAAATTATAGGATCCAGTTTCCATGAATCTGGTGTGCCCGTACTATATTCTGATATAAGTGAATTGGAGGGATACTACATGTTTTATTATCCTGACAGTCGATTTTTCCTGGGTGGATTTTGTTTTTAATTTTATAAATTTCCTTGGTGGAGTTTGGTTGTTGCATCTTGCATTGCTTGTTTACTGCATGCCATGCCACTTTGACCACTGCGTGTTTACCAACACGCCACTTTGACTCTTTGAGGGCAGCAATATGTTAAGAACTATGATGATTTTGACAACACAAATGTAAGAACTCAGTAGCAGTAAAAGTGCGCTCTATTCAATTCATTATCTAATAAAAACTCAAGATCCAAAACAACTTATCTTAAATACCGTAAAGGAAAACCTAATCTAAACCCTAACTAATAAAGACCCTACACGTGCAACTATCGTACACATTGGGTTTGAAGTAAAATTAACTCAGTAATAACTGTTTTAACGCCTTCGTAATGATTGCAGAGTTATTACACTCGCATAATTGTTAGGGGCAGCCAAAAAGGGTCATAACAAATACCCCGTTCTTCGAACAATCTTTGTCCTCAAAGATTGAATTTAGGGAAGTGTGCTTCAACGTTTGCAACATCCTCCCAAGTAGCATCAGCTTGGGCTGTGTGAGACCATTGAATGAGCACTTGAGAGACAGGTAGGCCTTGTCGAAAATCTTGACGAAAAGCTAGAGATGCCACAGGTGTGAGAACAATTTTACCATCTGCATCAGTGGAGGGTAATGTGGGTGAACAATTTGTTGAGGCTCCAATCTTTTTCTTTAGCTGAGAGACATGGAATACTGGGTGGATCTTGGACTCATCTGGAAAAGAGATAATTTGTAAGCAACAACTCCAACTTTCTGTAGCACCTGAAAAGGACCAAAATATCTAGCAGAAAGTTTCACGTTGCTTCTGATAGCCAAATAAGATTGCCTGTAAGGCTGCAACTTGAGATATACTTGATCACCTACTTCAAAAGATCTATCTGTCCTCAACTTATCAGCATAAAGTTTCATTCTTTCCTGGGATTTGATGAGAGACTCTTTGAGGACGTCTAACATTGCATCTCTCTCTTTAAGATAGTCTTCAACCACAGATACTGAAGTGGTGACTTCCACAGGGAATGCCATATGAGGTGGTATATAACCATACAATGTAGTGAAAGGTGTCATCTTTAAGCTGGAGTAGTAGTTGGTGTTGTACCACCATTCATCCAAAGAGAGCCATCTGCTCCAGTTTTTTGGCTTATGTCCTGTAATTCATCTCAATTATCTTTCCAAGCAAGCATTTAATCTTTCAGTTTGGCCATCTGTCTGTGGATGGTATGAGGTACACATGTGCAGTCTTGTGCCCAAAGATCTAAAAAGCTCCTGCCAGAATGTACTTGTAAACACTTTATCTCTGTCTGAGAGATTAGAAGCTGGTAGGCCATGGAGCTTGAGTATGTTGTGTAAGAAATCTTGAGCCACAATTAAAGCTGTATATAGATGAGTTAGAGGAACGAAATGGGCATATTTGGTAAGCCTGTCCATAATTACCATAATAACATCTTTTTTGTTGGATTTAGGGAGGCCTTCCATAAAATCCATTGAAATGTGCTGCCATGCTTGAGATGGTATTGGAAGAGGTTAAAGCAGGCCTACAGGGTGCACATATTCTCCTTTATTTCTTTGAAAAATGTCACAGTGGCTGAAAAAAAGGGTAGTATCTTTCTTTAATCCCTTCCAGTAGAAATATCTTTTGGCTCTCTGGTAACTGCCTTGTACTCCAGAATGACCCCCAACAACTGAAGAATGTATAAACTCTAAAAGCTTCTTTCTGAGTCCATTGATTTCTCCTACATAAAGTCTACCCTTATACCTGAGAACTCATTCTGAGTAAGTGTAGTGAGGAGCAGCATTGGAGTCAAGTAATAGAGGAATGATTGTGGTGGCTGCTTGATCATCTTCATATCTTTGAGTGACTTCTTGGGCCCAAGTGGGAATGGAAAGTGCCAAGGAATTGCATCTGGTTGATGTAGTGTTGCAGGGAATTCTTAAAAGTGCATCTGCAGCTTCATTCTCTACACCCTTTTTGTACTGGATTATGTAATCAAATCCTAGTAATTTCACCAACCATTTTTGCTGTAAAACTGTAGTTAGCTTCTGGTCCATGAAATATTTAATGCTCTGCTGGTCAATATTGATGAAGAAATGGTGGCCTAAGAGGTAGTGTCTCCATATTGTAACTTCCATAACAACAGCTAGAAGTTCTTTCTCATATGTAGACAACCCCATAACTTTAAGTCCAAGAGGTTTGCTGAAGAATGCTATAGCCCTTCCCTCTTGCATGAGTACTGCTCCAACTCCATCGGTAAAAGCACAGATTCCATAATAAATGGCTTGGAGAAATTAGGTAATGCTAACACAGGTGTAGAGCACATAGCATTTTTGAGATTATGAAATGCATCTAATGCTGCAGGAGACCAAATGAAGGAATTCTTCTTTAACATATCAGTGAGAGGTTTGCAAATAGAGCCATATCCTCTAATGAATTTCCTATAGTAGCCAGTAAGACCTAAAATCTCTCTTAATTTCTTGAGATTAGTGGGTACAAGCCATTCTTGCATACATTGAATCTTCTCTGGATCAGCAGCTACACCTTGAGCAGTAATGATGTGACCCAAATATTGTAAAGAAGGTTGTGCAAAAGTGCATTTGGAGATTTTAGCAAAGAGGTTGTGTTTTCTGAGTAAAGCAAGGACCAAAGAGAGGTTTTGAATATGCCCTTGGAGATTTTTGCTATAGATTAAAATGTCATCAAAGAAGACTAGAACAAATTTTCTGAGATATGGACTAAAAACTGAATTCATCAAAGCTTGAAAAGTGGCAGGTGCATTAGTTGTGAATTCATAGTGGCCATGGTGTGTCTTGAATGTTGTTTTATGAATGTATGGGATATGCATTCTAATTTGATAGTAGCCAGACCTTAAATCCAAGTTAGTAAAAAGAACAGCACCATATAACTCGTCCAGTAATTTATCAATGATTGGAATGAGAAACTTATCTTTTACTGTGATGTCATTGAGCTTTCTGTAGTCAACACAAAACCTCCAAGTGTTGTCTGTTTTCTTCACAAGGAGTATAGGATAAGCAAAATGGATTTGGCTATCTTGAATGATACCATCTTGTAGCATGGTATGTACCAAGGATTCCACCACTGACTTGTGCACATATGGGCATTTTTATGGCCTAAGAGAGACTGGAAGAGCATTTGGTTTTAATTGAATTTTGCGATCCAAACTTCTTTGAGGAGGAAGTTGAGTGGATTCAATAAACACATCCTTAAAGTCCTCAAGAATGTTGAGTACTTCAGTTGGTATTTCAGTAGTTGTAGGTGTAGCTGTGATGTGAAAAAATTGACCCACTAAAGCAGGTGTGTTCTTTTTCAAAAATATACTCATTGCACTGTCACTCATCATCATGATAGATGGTTTAGAAGTAGATCCTTGAAGTGTAATGAGGAGATTATTATGAAGGAAGGAAATTGATAGTTTGGCTAAATTGAATGTTACATCCCCCAAAGTGCTCAGCCAATCTGCTTCTAAGACTATATCACAACCACCTAGTGGAAGTAGTCTTAAATCTCCAAAAAAGTCTTGATCCTGCATTTTTCGTGGAGACTATGGCATATTCTAGTACTTGTTGTTTTATCTCCATTTTCCACTGTCACAAGCATATGTGCTGTAGGAAGTATTTCACAACCCAATTGAGTGACAAGTGCAGAACCAATGAAGCTATGAGTGCTTCCAGTGTCAATTAAGATGGTGACAATATGATTCTTGACAAATCCTGGGATCCTTAGTATAAGCACTAGTTGTACCTTTGAGAGTGTGCAAAGAAATTTCCATATCTGACTCCAATAAAGATTCAGAACCCTCTATATTAGTTGTGGAAGGAGTAGGATTTGTTTGCTCTTCTTCAGTTTTGACCATGAACAAGTGTTGTGGCTTGCATCGATGGTCAGGTGTGTACCTTTCATCACAATTATAACAGAGTCCTTGAGCTCTGCGTTTGTCTTCTTGGTCTCTGGATAAACGCATGATGGGTGAAGGAACATACAAAGACTTGGTTTGTTGTTTGGATGAGGTAAGTGTACTAGTCACAAGACTTGTAGGAGAGACTGTTGTAGGTTTTTGTGTGGTGGGAGTGAATTTTTTAAAATAAGTGGTTGTGGTAGGTGGCTTGTAGAAAGAGGGTTTGGTTTGTGGCGGTGGCTGAAGGCTAAGTGAGTTTTCTTGTAAGCGTGCTAGATATAAAGCCTGTGACGGTGTTGTTGGCTTGTGCATCTCCACAAAATATTTGACCACATCTTTTAAGCCTCCCAAAAAACTCATCACAAAATAGTCTTCCTTAAGGTTTGGATTGTTTAGAAGCATGAGAGTTTTCAGAGGTTCAAACTTCTCATAATAATATTCAACAGTAGTGATGTGAGACAATTTATTAAAACAACTAACAAAATTCTCATCTGCTAGATCTTCAAAACGTTCACAAATGTATGAAAAAAATAGACTAAGGAATAAAATTTTTACCCGTTTGAAAATCCTGGAACCAGGAATCCGCTTTACCCTCTAGATGTATAGCACCCACTTCAGTTTATGGTGTTCCGATACATACTTTAAATGAAAAACCTTTCACATTTACGGATCCAACAACGAGGATTATTACCGTTAAACTTAGGGAAATCGAGTTTAGGGGTTTTGAAATTAGGATCTTGAGGTATGTGGTTGTGGTTGTGAGATCCGTGACTCGATTCAGGTGTGGTTGGAATTACAGGAATAACTTTATTGATATTGTTGGACAGCATATTGATGGAAGAAATAAGTGAGCGTATGTCCTCTGATTGAGACTTTGCAGTAACAACACGTTCTTCAGAATCTTTAGTATGAAACTATGTGAGTTTCTATATCATCGTTGTCAGCTCGGCAGCTTTATTATCAACATCTTTAATTGTTGGTCCTGTCATTGTAGTTGATGAAAAGAGATCGTCTGGGTGATACCAATTGTTAAGAACTATGATGATTTTGACAATACAATGTAAGAACTCAGTATCAGGAAAGGACTAACTTTGGTAACCTCTACACTCAAGAGAGCGCAGCCTCTATTCAATTCATTATCTGATAAAAACTCAATATCCAAAACAACTTGTCTTAAATACTGTAAAGGAAAACCTAATCTAAACCCTAACTAATAAAGACCCTACATGTGCAACTATCGTACACGTTGGGTTTGAAGTAAAATTAACTCAGTAATAACTGTTTTAACGGCTTGGTAATGATTGCAGAGTTATTACACTCGCATAATTGTTAGGGGCAGCCAAAAAGGGTCATAACACAATATCAAAAAGGCGAAACATGAAAAGTCATATAGTATAATGACATGGAAATCCCATTAATTGATGATTATGATGGCCTCGGTAAATTTGACTGTGCCAGCGAAGATCAAATAGAAGAGGTAAAATGCACTTTCCAGGGTAAAATTATGTATTTGGAGGATGATTTCTCTGATCGGGTTACTAGGATTTATGGAAGATATACTGAGTTTGTAAATCTCCATGTTGGGGCTTTCTAAGTTTCAATTGTTAAGTTTTTCATTTTTCTCTTGTGTGCTTAGATGGCCGTTGTGTTTCATTTTCAGATTTCTTTTGGCCTTTACCTTTGTTTTTTCCTTTTCTTTTTCTATTACTAGTTTGGTGACTATTTTTGAAGAAAATTATGCATTTTTCATGTCAACAAAAAAATTTGGTTAGGGAGAGCTGGAGAGAGCGACTTCATGGTCAAATACAGTAGATCAGAATAATTGTTCGTAGCCCAACATCTTAAGCCCGAGAGTGTTATTTTGAGTTTTTGGGTCAACCGAGTTCACATCAGCTGGGCCAAGTCAATGTGCATGCCCGGTTCAATTTGTTTAACTTTTGGAAACAGTATTTGCTTTGAATTTCGTACTCTAACTGACATAATTAAATAAAATTCTATCTTGTTAGAGCACTGCTTGGTCGAACTCACAAGTGTTGCTAAAATCGTAAAGTCACAATTTTGCATATTTCTGACCTAGATTCAGACGCGTATGTGAAATTCATATTTTAGGATTCGGACTGAGTGTACAAACCTCATGTCATGATACCTGACTGAGCGTACAAACCTCTCAGGGCACACATGAATATGCAGTCATTAAAGTCTCTCAACTGAGATTTCAACATATTTCATTAACTGAGCAATTTCAGTATTCACTTATATATAGAATCGATAGTGATTGGACGACTCATATACAGATTGCCTGCTAGTATAGAGTGATAACGTCTTCAGGATGTCGCAATGTTCTCTGACTATATAGAATAAATATTCAGAGCGAGTATGATGCGTCTACCATCTCATACCTCGATTCTCGAATACATATCATGCTCCTAGACAGATCGCGTGCTAGTATAGAGCCATCAATTGATTAATTCTAGTTGCAATATTCATCAATTGATTTCCTAGAAAATAATCTATTTTCATCAATAATATCTCATTACTCCGTTCATGGCTTTTCTCAGCTGAATTCTATGGATTAGTAATCGATATTCACTTTTCGAGCATTTGGGCCACCACGAGTAAGCCCTAAGAAAATGGTGCGAGAGTACTTATCAATAATGCATGAACGAGCACCCGAAATATAGACGAACGAGGATATACAGAGAGCTAAGGAATAATAATAAAAAATAGGGAAGAGGCGTCATGGGACCGCGTCCATCGGTCGGACGGCCATGCCACGGCCATGACCGGTCCCACACCTCCTATTCTTTGTTTTTTTTTAATTATTTCCCTCATCTCTTGAAAACTCTCTTGTTTAAGAAAAACTCATAGTTTTCATATTTCTTCACACAAGTTAAAAAAATAGGAAAGAGCGTCATGGGAACGGTCCCGCCGACCGGCCGGCCATGCCACGGTCGTGTCCGGTCCCATGCCTCTCTAATTCCTTATTTTATTATTATTTATTCTCTCTGAAAAAGCAGGGGTCTAACAACCACACCCAATATTTCTTTTAGGCAATCTGTATGGACAAACTCTAATATAATTCCAAGAGAATCAACTAGATAGTCAGACTCAATCAATGGAAATACATCAAAGAATTGTATCTCTTGTTAGAGCACGGCTCGGTCCAACTCGCAAGCGTTTCTATCTCAAGCTTGTTTGTCAAGTTTAGTTGCCAAAACTATAAATCTTGATTTCTAGTCTACTTGTAGCTAAGTCTCGGACTAGGATAAAAAGTGTAGTTGAGCTCTAGACTCCACGGTGTTCATCATGCAAAGACGAAGAACTACTCAAGGAACTGGTGGAACTTCATCGAAAAAAAGGTATATGGAGACTTGAGACAAGATTCGTATTGCTATATAGACTTCTATTATACACATTTGCTATTTCGAGCGGAGTTTATATCGCTTATCTATTTCTCGAAATATGTGTTGGTAAGCTTTCTCTTTGGTCAAGTTCATCTTTACTAGTGACAAAAGTCATGATGATTATTTTAATTACTTGAAAATCGCTTTGATGAAAAATAGTTTGTGAATACCAACTATATAACATCCTCTAAGAACGTTTCAATGATTGAAATGAGAGTTTAGATTATATAACCATGTTTGGATATAAACATTATATGTGAATTCATACTTGTGAACAAAGCATTCAATATTCGACGTTAAATGAAAACCTGATTTGATTCAAGATAATATCTTTCAACCGTTAGATTGACTTAGCTTGTTACACACAAATGAAATGTGCCTTCATTTAGATATGGGTAACCGTACCTAAATGTGTGCACTTAGTTGGCTCAATCACAACTAGTTTAGATGACTCAAATGAAACTAGTTCATCTTAATCACAACTAGTTTAGATGACTCAAATGAAACACTTTCATATCAACCTTGTTCATCTCAATCACAACTAGTTTAGATGACTCAAATGAAACTAGTTATAGGATTGTTCAATTGTTTACATTCTCATACAAGTATACAAGACACAATTGAAGCAAAATCGGATTTGATTGTCTCGAATCAATTCATGAACATTATATCCACGGTTTGCAATAGATTGCATTCCTTATTTTATAAATGTATTTGTTCATGAACAACCAATTTTAGAACTTAACTCACTCAAGTATACAAACAGGTACGCATACCTAAGTAGCCGGACTTGGTCTGTGTTCTCCAGTATGCAAACGAGTACGCATACTGTCGTTCACGACCGACCTCAGTTGAAATCAGTACGCATATGGGTATGCATACTAAGTTCCCGGATTTCAACTGTTTAACCAGTATGCACACGGGTATGCATACTAAGTTCCCGGACTTGGAATACACAAGCAAGAGTTATCATAAAAGTATGCATACTGTGCAATATCCAATCATGGTTAATTGTTCTAAACTCCCGTTTCAATGATTGAGACATTCTTAGAAGACGGGAATAACCGTCTCTCACAAACTATTAGCTTCAAAGCAATTTTCAAATGATCAAATAATCAATACGAAACATTCCGAGTCTACATCAAATGACTGTCTCACACAATCATATAAGATGTTACCAGGCGATTTTCACATGATCATCTTTTGACTTTCGTCAAGAATATAAGATGAAATTCGTTAAAGCGAAAGGTTACCAGCACATATTTCGAGAACTATGTAAGCGAGTTGATCTCAGCTCGAAATATCAATGTGTATAGTAGTCTATATAGCTATACGACTTTTGTCTCACTAGAAGATAGAATAGACTTCTTAGTGATAGATGAGTTCAAGTCTCCACATACCTTTTGTTGATAAAGTTCCACAAGATCCCCTTAGTAGTTCTTCGTCTTCAATCGATGAACACCGTGAAGTCTAAAGCTCAACTTCACATTCTATCCTAATCCGAGACATAGATATAAGTAGACTAGCAATCAAGACTTATAGTTTTGACAACTAAACGTGACAAACAAGCTTGAGATACGAGTTCGACCGAGCAGTGCTCTAACACTCTCATCTCATGAAACCCCCTTGTTTGAGAAAATTTCTCCAATATTGCTCAAATCTCCAAAAAAGCCGAAGTCAAATGGTCCCGTGACCGTCCGGGATTCTCACGACAAATGTTACAATATTAGTCACACTAGAAAAGTTCTACTTGGTCATTCGTGCAAAATTGAGAATTTCAGCCAAGATCAAACTCTTCTAAAAATCCAGAATATTGCTCCAACGAGCAACAAGAATACCTAAAATTCACAGGAATGCGCGTGTGAGGGTCATGGTGGATCGTACACCACCGTGACCAGACCTGGACGGTCCCTTGGCCATCATGGCCGGCCGGTCCCATATCTCTCCGTTATTACTTTAATAATGATAATTCACATTTTCAAGATTCTTCAATGAATCCTCGTTTAGGGATATGTCCGCACGCTCGGGCGTCCATCCACCATTAATGGCCGTCTCTCGTGCCTATTGATTGGTCGATATATCTTCACCCACATTGGAAAGCTCTCCATCTCCATGATCCAGATTTCTCCGAAATTAGGGTTTCGAATTTACGATAATTCGACAACTTTTTTATATTGATCCAGCAATCAATACTTTAATTTATATTTAATGTTCGATCCTTCTACCAACATTTTTGCTTGACTAAGCAACATGGTTTGAACAGACAACCATTCAGTATTTACATCGAATCCAATACTCTTTTATTCCTACTTTATCATTCGATCATTCATGATATATTAGATCAAAAATGAGCATTCTGCATAATTCAAAAGATATCCCTATTTTCCTATCGGATAATCGACATATTAGAATAACTCCATGATCGAGCAATCTCATTGGACGCTCCTTGATCCAAATTATCAAAAAATAATTATTACCTCAACTGGTAAAATGTTGTACCACAATTCATCAAGACTCAACGTTTGTCCATTTTTCTGTCTCAGTAGATAACTTATGCTCAATACACGAGTCTCAGAGCATACCATATTCGTTCATTATGCTCGACTCATCAAGTCTAAGACTCATGTCTAGTCAAGTCAATAATTTACCAATTAAATACACATCTGCCTTGCAGACTCCACATTCATGATACATCAATCATGTCACATGGGGGAATATTCACTTGGGTTTTGGTATGCCGGCTTACGACATGTGTTATACACCCACGATGAGAAATGTGAGTAAGTCGTACATGCATTTGAAGGAGTTATAAAAGTAGTGGATGAACAATCAACCAAGTCTCTCGGACGATGAGGAACTGGTTCAAACACGATTTCCATTTCCCCACTCTTCTACTCCTCTGCAACCGTCACACTTACTGGAATCAATATGTCTAATATTCTTGCAATATAAATAAGTTTCCAAATCCATGACTGAACAACGAGAATCCTTATCTGAACAAGAACCCCTCAACATAGAAGAATTTAATCATCAAAACTTATCTTATCTAAACTCAACAGTTCACAGAAAACTCGCATAATTCTACAAC
Source organism: Papaver somniferum (assembly GCF_003573695.1). Taxonomy (NCBI): domain Eukaryota; kingdom Viridiplantae; phylum Streptophyta; class Magnoliopsida; order Ranunculales; family Papaveraceae; genus Papaver; species Papaver somniferum. The sequence continues at coordinate 122,539,875 of NC_039362.1, forward strand.
ATATCCACAATCCTTGATCATCATTGATCTCACACATTTCTCAGCTTCCCTCCTATAGATCACCTAGTTAGCAATTCGGAAAACGATAAACGTACGGAACGACAAACGTACGGGTATTATTCGGATTTGTAAAATTTAAGTTCGGTCAAAAATGCGGTCAACGGTTCGTGAATCGGGGATAATTTGGTACGGTATACATACGTGTGTAATTCGTCTTCAAGATATGAATTCGGGATGTAAAATTCAGTATGTATTAAATACAAATAAAATGTAATTAGAGAGCTTAGGGTTGGATTTGTTCACTAAATATGGTACATATATTAAATATATGCTTATTTACCACCAAAGAATAGTCAGTTCAATGGAGTAGTAGTGAGAAAGGGAGATGAATGTCGAGATTTTGAATCTTTCCGTTCCCATTTTGGGGAAAAAAGATGGAAAATTACTTGGGCCTCCAAAAAAAACCTTTAATTTGGCCTAGTAGCACATGAACCTGGACGAATTTACTTTGGCAAATTCTATTCGGGACGCCAAATTCGCGCATGATGCGGATTCTTCAGAAAACACGCGAACACAGGTCGTAGTTTTAGTTGGACGGCCGTACGAATCGTTCCCGACTGATATGGAAAAACTCGCGTATTATTCGCGAATGATACAGCAAATTTCTAACTAGGACAGATCGACCCTCATCCCTCTTTGTGACCGAATTGACTCTGGAACGATCATTGTCTTGGTATAGGCCGGAGTCTTACAGATTGATCTGTTGAACTCAGAGCACTCTCGTGCAGTGCATCTGTTTGCTAACGGTTTATGAAGTTTGATCGTTCGAGGAATCGTTCATCTCTTCACTTTTCCTCAAAAAACAGTAAATCGTTTTCACCCATCAACAATTGCTATCTCAAGCTTGTTGTCAATATTAGTTGAACAAAACTATATCTTGATTTCTAGTATACGAATTCAAGTCTCAGACTACGTATAAAAGTTGGTAATTGAGTATCAGACATCACTAAATAACCCTCGGATATTGAAGATCGACAAATACATTTGGAGAACTTCATCAAAAAACGTATATATATGAAGACTGGACCATTCTATTTACTCACAACCTTACCATTATATCTATATGAGAGTATATCATATGACTTCTAGTAGATTTATTGCAAATAGAAAATTTTGAGTCAAGCTTGTCTTGTTAAACGTCTCAATATATGATTCAAGCAATGTATGTTCATTGTTCTTTAACTGTATTAGTTCGAAATAATTTATTGTTCAAGAACTAATGTTGTGGTCATTTGAAAATTACCTAAGCAATGATTTTTGTATCTATGGAAAATGGGAATTTTCAAACATTAAAAGGGAGTTTTTCAGAATTATTGTGAATTTGACATAGAGTAGGTTGGTGAACCACTTCGCAAACCATAAATATATGACGTTAGAAATTTGGGAAGGTTGTCAAGCCCAGTTCGCAAACCGTAAGGTTATGAAATGGGCAGTTCACCAACCTAGTTCACGAATTCTTGTGACCTGAAATTGGTGAAATAGGTAACGGTTGGCGAACCCAGTTGGCGAACCATTGACATATGAGTTCACATGCCTCTGAACGGTTCACGAACCGTAGCGCCATGAACTCATAAACTGCCATTTCACCAATGGTCCCAGTAAATATTAGCAGATGCGTATGTTTGTCATTGTTATGACTCTCATAAACACTTCTAAGATAACATTGATCACTAAAAAACCTTGTGTATGTGGATCATGATTATAGTCTTAAGTGTTTAAATGGATATTGCTTACTAGTTCGAAAAAAATATTCGCCAACAACTATCATTACACACGGTTCATGTACCCCGACCAGAGTGTATATTCTTCAATGTGATTTCAGGAAAAAATTCTCACATGATTACTTGAAAAACTAACAAGAGTTTTGATCTTAACAGAAAAAGTATTTGCTTGAATCTTAAGTTATCTTAGCTTGAATTTTAAGCAACCCTCAATCTTGAACATCTATAAATAAGGGCACTCATTCAACCGAGAAATTTAATCCCTTACACTTTCTTTCCTAGTTGATTGCTAGAGTCGTCCTCTATTGACCTAGGTTTCCACTGAAAATCATAATTAGGTCTACGACTAAAAGACTTCACTTAGAGATTCGTGAAGCCAAGTCTGACTATCTTTACATTGATAGTTCATGTATCCTGATCTTGGTCTTTCTGTTATCGAGGTTTTTGTAATCTCTTTTAGTAGTGAAATAGACAGAAATCAAAAAGTTCGCTTCGTCCCAGATTTTTTGATTCCTTAAGATAGATATCTGAATACTATTCTTAATTGATTAGTTCACCATTGTTCTTGCACTACACCAAGACAGGGTAAATTTGAAATGACCCCTTTGAGAAATATGAAAAGGCACTCTTGTCAATTCATTTTTGTCGGGCCAAGGCTATCAATATAATACAATTTAGTCAGGCCCTTACTGGGCTTCATTTTTGACGAGCATAACAAAATAACCCAACCACTAGATATAAGTTTATCTACTTGAATTCATTTATAAGATTAGTCTCTCTCTTCTTCTAGTTCGTTTCCTCATAGAAGATTCTAATCTTATAAAGGAAATTTGATGAGCTCTCCTGTTTCCTGAACTGATCAATGACCCTTGACCGCTCCTCACACGAAGAGTTTCTCAAGGAAGAAATTTTAGAACCTCTTGAAATCCGTCTCAAGAAATGATAGTTACTAGGAACCCAAATCTTAGAGGTGGAACTTCCAGACATGCCCTCTTTATCATTAGGAAGTCTGATACTAGGAGTGTTGTTGGACACTAAAGAGTAAAGGTATCTGGACTTATGTAAATTCCGAGATGATTTCTTTTCATAAGTCTTCAGATTTTGTGCTGAGTTAAGATCTATTGAAGTTGCTGACAGATTTTTTTCTTCTTCAATTGCAAAGGTAGGTAATTTTTTAAGGTTTGTAATCTGTTTCTTCCTAATAAAACACTTCAATGCAAAATGACCTCCTTTACCGCAGTGTGAATAAACGAGTGGATTATCATAAAACATTATCGGTTCATGATCTTTACTCGTAGTACTCTTCGTTATTATTTTTTTTACACAAATGTTTCTTACCAGCTTCCTCATCTAAGATGAAAGGAAATACCTTTGAAAATCCAAAGACAACATCGAGTTTTGAGAATTCTTCACTTATAAGAGCAGAATTATTCTTTTAAAGAATTTAAACTGTTCTCGAGCTAAGAGGAGATCATATTGGATTTTTTTTCAACACGAAGTTCATTCGTCTATGATAAGTGAGTCTCAATTAAATGTTTACCTCGTAACACGTCTTCCTTGACAATATCCTCAAGACTACTAACCTTTTATCGGTACATGTTAATTTCTTGAATGAGTCTTTTGATATCGTCAGTGAAAGAATTGATCATGCCAAAGAGATCACGCTCTCTATCTAGAGATTGTTGAAGTTCATCAGTATACTAAGCTTTTTCTTTTTCAAGATTTCTGATTCTAGAAGCTTGAAAATCAATAATCTCAACAGCCTTTTTTAAACTTCTGGCAAGCTCTAACTCAGGTTCTGACGTGGAACAAATTACGTACATGGGAGTTGTATCATCATAACCTGACAACATAACCTTATCTTCTCTAAATTCAAATGAATCAACCAAGGACTTATCCTTTGAGGTAAGTCCCAAACACTTGGCGTAATCAAAATTAATTGGAGACTTGTAGGTACGTGTATATAAATTTCTAGAGTGTTCAAACACATACTTGTTAGGTCTTTCGCGTGTTTGCCTGCTCTGATACCAATTGAAAATGCGGGGGGTACCAAAATAACTTAACTTGAATAAAATTCCGAGAGTTACAACTTAATGAATCTCAATCAGGAATTAATGAAGAGTTTATATCTCTCTCTCTCACAATCAATATGTACATGAAGACAAGTCCGTGAACCTGATTATACAGTGAGAGTTCTTGGAACATTCCAAAGATCAATATCTAAGATCAATCGGGAATTATATTAAGAGTTTATATGTAAACGGAGACAAGTCCGTGAACCTGATTATACCGTGAGAGTTCTTGGACGATTCCAAAGATCAATATCTAAGATCAATCAAGTCGTATCCAACAATAATGATGGACGTATCTATATTGATTGATTTACGTACAACCTGTGATATTTCAATTATAAAGATAAACAATATAATGCGGAAAAATAAATAACACAGACACCACAAATTTTGTTGACGAGGAAACCGCAAATGCAGAAAAACCCCGGGACCTAGTCCAGATTTGAACATCAAATTGTATTAAGCCGCTACATACTCTAGCCTACTATCAAAACTTCGGACTGAAATATAGTTGAAACTGAATCCACCGTCATAGTAATTCAGTTATAGTCGTGCTCCTTACGCCTCTTGAATCTCGCAAGACTTTGCCCAATTGATTCCCTTAGCTGACGTCCTTTATAGCCTAAGAGTTACTTCAACTCAATTGAAGACTTTAAACCAACCTGCCTCCCACAAATAAGCATATATGTGATTTGCGTTTTGATCAAAGATCAAGGTGATATAGGAAATGTTTGTAATGGAAAAAGTCTAGCAAACCTCAAAATCGGGTACCTGCGACTCCCAAAGAGCAACCTAGATTATTATTCACCTCATAAGTAATATCTGCTCTGATTTCAACAAAGAATCATTAAAAGGAATATACTTGTGGAATCACAAAGTTTGAGACAGAGAAAATTTGTGATTTCTATTTATCTCGCTTGATAGGAGTGAGACTCAACAATGAGTAGCAATATCAGGATACACGAACTACCAAGATAAATATAGTCGGACTTGGCTTCACAAATCCCTAAGAAAAGTCTTTTTAGTCGCTAAACCTAAAAAGGTTTAAAGGAGAGGATGATTGTAGTTTACAACTAGTAAACACAAAAATAGTTTCGGGGATTCAAAGATCCCAGTTGCTTGAGGTTTTCCCTATATAGACTTTCAAGATCAAGGTTGCTTTAGATTTAAGCTAAGGTAGCTTTGGAATCAAGCAATCAATATTCACCGTAATATGAAAAATTGAATTGAGATTAACATAACATAGTATACACCCTGGTTAGGATGAATCATAACTGAACCGTGTATAATGACTTTTTTATGAAATGTTAGCCGAAACTAGTCAGACGAACTATAAGCTTAACCATTTTCAGATAAAACTTTAAGACTTTAATCTTGAGTTGCAACCATAGATTATAATGTGATCAAGTATGTCCATATGTATTTTTAGAGACTTGTTCAAATGCCGATTATCTCATAGAAATAATTCGAATGCATCTGAAAAATATTTTATACGGTAAGTACGTGTATTTACTTCTAGTTCGTGAGTTATTTTGTCATGGTACATGTACCGGGTTTGTATACCCTTAAGACAAAACGAGTTCAGGAGTCCACATAATTTTTTCGGTATGCATACTAGGTATGTGTACCATCTTGAGTTCACGAGTCTACATAAATTTTTGGGGTTTGCATACTTGGTATGTGTACCAAAAGTCATTGCCGAACTATAGCTACGCCGGTACGTATAGTGGGCATATGTACTACGTCTACGGACCTATAACAGTTGCGCCAGTATGTAAGCTGGTACAAGTACTGTCCTGTATCCAGATTTACATTAGTTCTATATCTCTCTAATAATCAATTTGAAATATTCCCTAATAACATCAATGACACGTACCACTGTTCTAGGCTATTTTCAAATGATTAACATGAATCATGATTCAGGTCATAACAATAAATTGTTCTTAACCAAATTCATCAAGTTTTGAACAAATGTTCTTAAGCTTATTCAACATATTTCGAGAATAATTAACAAGATAAACTTGACTCGAAATTTCTGTTGTGCATGTAAAGTCCAATTTAGTCTTGCGAGATTGTGTCATAGATAAAAAGGTGAAAAATTGAGTAATAGGTGGTTCATTCTTCACTTACCTATTGTTGGTGAAGTTCTCCAAAAGCTTCGATTGATCTTCGCCTTCAAACGGTAGAACGCAGTGATGTCTGGTACTCAACTACATACTTCTATCCTAATCCGAGACTTGATTAAATGTAGACTAGAAATCAACTAAATTTTACAACAAGTTTGAGATAGCAACACTTGTGAGTTCGACCGATCAATGCTCTAACATGATACATATATGATACCATATTTCAGTAATTCCTTTTTTTTTATCACGAAAAGGGTATGTGATACTTGGGTATACCTTTCACATACTTTAGAAGGGATATTTTCCATAATTTGATATAAACTTATACATGAAGTTCCAATATTGTTAGAAGCTCACCATGCATTTGTTCTCAATACAATATAAAAACTTGTATTCATCAGATAATAATATAAATAACTAGACTTAATAATCAGTTCATTATAAAGAACCGTAAAAAAATTAAAAAAAGTCAAAAAAGTTAAAAGTATATGATAGTAGAGAAAGTAGAATGTGGATTGTTATCATAGATGCACTTGATCCACTTAATTGCGTAAGAGAACTCGAAGTTGCATTTTTTTCGAAGTTACAAAAATTTCATTTGACGAGCTAAAACTACTAGGAGTACTCTTTAATAAAAATTGTTTTGATATCTAAGAAATATGCAGTTAGTTAGATAGTTTTTATCGTATTTTTTATTGTTTCAAATGATCATTATGAGAGTTTTTATTTAGTTTCCAATTCATACATTTTTTTATATTAAATTAGACATATTATATAAAATGTTTTTGTTCGATATATGTATCTCACCGTATTCCGTATTCCAATTTTATGAGGATTGACGTATCAAAATTTCTATATCCGCACCCTTAATTCATAGTTTGTATTCAAAGGCTAAGAGCATAATATTCCATATGAAACTGAACCCATATTCATATAACACTGTAAAAAGGACCTATTTTATTTGTCGCTTAAATTTGAAGTTTTTTTTTTTTTTTGCCTAAAAGCTAGATCATGTCATAAACCTCAGAAAGCGAATGAAAATTTCCAAAACCTATTATGCTTCAATAATTTTCTATCAGAATGTGTGGTTCGGGCCAACGCTTCTCAACCTTCTTCCCAGATGCTCGTAACACAAGCCACAATGAACGATGTTTCTTTTCGATTTATGTTTTTTATTTCCGACACAAAAAATAAATATAACAGGAAAGGAAACGGAAATAACAAAGAGTACAATAATTAAACAAATGTTGAAGGGATTAATGATAAATGATTATTAATTCACTAAAATTTACAACCGTAGAGATAATGAACAGTACAAGTTGATTATCAAAATATTACCATCGAAATTTTTTAACATATCATACTAAAAATTCTAAATAATAGATTTCGAACTAGAAACTAAAAAGCATCTGAAAAACATTTCGGTGAGGACGATCCATGGAACCGGTTTGAAATTCACAATTTTCCGAGGCAGCGAAAGGACTTGGAAACTCCACCACAAGTTCTTCTTCGCTTTTCCTGAGTGCAAGGAGAATAATAGAAAGTTATTGTTTCAAAAACTTCTGCGTTTTTCAAAATTAGTTTTACCGACTCATGTCTCTTAGTTGACATGGAAATACCTTAAAGCAAAATGGCTTGAGGCGCATAACGAAATATCCAATAGTCACCAGGGTCGTCTTAAGGTTTGTGGATGCTTTAGGTGTGACTCAAAATTTGGACCTTTTAGGTGAGACTGGTACGTTATATTTTTTTCTTAAAAAAATGATAACGGTCATATCTCTCTTATATTAGCACCGAGTGTTTGCATGTACAACTTCTGAAGTATGTTTTAGACACTTTCTTATATATTATTATAACATTTCTCACAAAATGTAAGGATATGTAGGATTTTCTACCAAATAACATTTCTTTTTTACATTCCTATGGATATTTATCTATATATAATATATATAAAAAAATTATTTTTCACTTATGTTTCCTAGTAATTAAAGAAAATAAAGCAACATTCAGATTGATATTTGTTTTTTTATATGTATTATTTAAATCATACTATACTAGAAAAGTTATATGTTAATAAGATATTATGAAAAATTGTGATTTTAATACATGAGGTACGTTTTTTACTATTATATTAGTAGTAATCCACATAGTAAATACATTAGTAAAGATGATTGAATGCATTATCGTGTTTTGTCTTCTTTTTAACTATTTTTTGTAATTGATATTTATCGGCCGACCAAAGGGAGGCCTTCTATAGGATGAGAAATATGCATATATCCGTCACAATGTTTGTGCAGAGAAATTGAAATTGAAAATTTATTTACAAAATTGAGACTAAATGTAAGGTAACCAAAAAAATTATTCAGAAATTTCAATCAAATACACTCAAACAGAGATTACCGGTTCAAACTTTCTGAAAATAGTCACTAAATCGACCTGATTCGATCAATTTCTATTTCTTGTTCATTCAAAATAAAAAAAGTTCAATTCTAAATTTTGAAAATCCATTAGGAAGAGTTAATAACATGAAAACCTACTTCAACTTAAATAAAAAATACTAATAATTCTTTATTAAGATTATTGATTCTTTCATTCGAGCCAATGTCAGACAAAATTCTCAACTGCAATTGCAGAGAGTGAAAGTGCAGTAGCAGGAAAACAAGTAAAGAAGATGAACTCTACAAATACATACTTCTCTGGTTCGATTGAATTGAACTCGGTTACCGACTGATAGAGTGAAATAAGTCACCCCCTTTGTCGTAAATAAATTTTTGTCTTCCTATCTTCAATAATGCTATTATCATCAATAATAGAAATTGAAATTTCTATCTCCCACCTTGATACGACCCATTACGGTGAATCAATCCTTTAAAAAAATCCATAAAGAAAACATCAAATGAACTGATTCCCTCAGAATAGTGATTCACTCCGTCGTTCTTAACCTAGAAGTCTTCTGATTTTCTTCCCTATCCAACTCCCATTACTTTTATGCCCAAATTAAAAACCGGTTGCGCTAAACGAGTTGATTTTTTTTTGTTGCTGAACAAAACATAAGAGGAAAAAATTATAAAGAAAGAGGCGGACTTGACTAGGTTTCTCATACTAGAAATTAAATTACCTTATTACCCTTCATGTATACTCATTTTACGCCATGCGTAAGAAAAAAAGACCCAGCGTACCAAGTATTGACACGTTTGGTTGGTCTTTCACTGTGGAAACACAATCATCTATTATACTAATTAATATTTTGTATTAGATACTTTTTTATATTTTCGTCTATGAAATTTATTTAGTTAGATTGTTCAATGATGATAATTGCAATACTTGATCTTCATGAATAGAGCTTATGTGTATTGTTTTCCATGAGATTTTTATATTCTAACAGTTTTTCAGTATGGCCGATCTCATGATAATCTTCAAAAGTTATGATTATACCTCTCTTCTTCTTCCTTGAACAACTTAAGATGAATACTTTTGACAATTAATCTCTATTTCAAGAAATCATTTTTCAAGTAAAAAAGATCGCCTTGTCTTTCTCTTGTGAGAATGACATCAAATGGAAAAGCGTTCTTAATTGAACTTGCTCTTAATTGACATATATTTGGAGAGGAGTGTGGTTTTGGAATTTAGGAGAGAAAGGTACCGTTAGTCTCTCTATGGTGAAAGAAACTAAGTTGTGAAACTTAGTGGAATTATCATTGATGATATGATTGGATTCTTAGTCTCAATTGTTCTCTTAATGGAATAATTCATGAGGAACTCGATTCTCACCGCCTTTTTCAACTTTGTGACAAGATGAGAAAAGCTAATAATCTATTACTCACGACATATTGCATTTCGATGCATTATCTTAAGCAAAAGTTAATTAATATGTGCGCTCATTGTCGTATCTAACAAAAATAGACATGTAAAGACTAAGGGGACGGAGATTGTATCACGATAAGAACTAGTATCATTATATCTTAGAAAAATTATATTGTGATTAAAAGTGACAAACGACACTACTCGTTGGGATAATAATTATGTGTAAAATGGAAGTCATCCGTGCAAATTCTAAAAGGGAAAAAAATGTTAAAGTTGTTATATATCACATTCAAATCCTCAATTTAGATGCTCAACGAACACATGAAGAACCATGGAACAAGAAAATTCAAGTTTAAAGAAATCAAGAAAGCATCATGGCATTTGTAATAAAAGTCAAACTTGTAAAATTACATATATATTTAAAAAAATTTGTCACTAAAATTGACAAAGGGGATATTGTTAGAGAGAATGCTCGGTTGAACCTCCAGCTGTTGATATGAAAAGTATGTTGCCAAATTTATATGTGGAAACTATTTGTCGACTCATAGCGTACTAAGTTTAGGTCCGATCTAGATTAGATTAAGTAGTAAAGTATTAGGTTCATCCAAGTTACTCGTGAAGATTGAAAATTGAAGATCACACGATAACATCATTTAAAGAACTTCATCAAAGATTGATTTTACTTTCATAATATTTTCCCTTCCATGGGTTTACGAGTAACGCACCCACGCATAATTTCTTTGTAGTTTAAATTAATATAATATGTTTTTAGAAAAATAATGGGATTTCGCTAAAAATTGATCTTCTGCTAGTGGTATACGTCAAAATTTAACGAATTTACTGAGAATGGGAATAACTAAATTAGTTTGAAGAAAATTACCTAATACAGTGAATCTTAATATTCTTACATAAAAGTTTACAAGAAAAAAAGTAATGGCTAAAAGGAATTAGAAAGTACTACGCAGTGGTTATAAAGCTAATTGCCTTCAATAACAGCCAAAAGTTTTTTTTTTTTTTTTTAAGAAAGACAAATTTTAAAAAATAAGAGAAAGACAATACATTGTTTTGATTACAAAGCTTAATTAACCATACATCCTTTCTAGATTTATCTCAATATATAGAATCGACATAAACATCATTATACCTAATTAAAAACTTAACTAATTTATCCGATAATTTATTACATAATCTATTACATGATCTTCTAATGTACATGAAAGAAGAGCTAGCAAGAAAATGATTTAAATTTAAAGCTTGAAGCAAAATAGCTTTCGATCTCCAGTTGACAACAAAATTGTTCTTCTTAATCATGTTGTTAATAACATTGACGTTGTCGTTAACAAAGATCAATCTTTCATTATTGTATCCCTGCATCCATTTGATAGCTTCACGTCAAGGTCTGGACTCTGCTTCTTCTGGGCTGGTACACCATTCCGATCCTCATGAGAAATCCATAATCAAACTCATATTATTCATTTTAACCATTTCATAAGGTTATTTTTTAGAAAAACAACATCAAATAAGACGTAAGATATCTGCAAATTGTCATGACTTCATGAAATACAATTAGGATGAGGATAATCACAAACAATGGAGTACTTAGATTTCTTAGTGCTAAAATACTAATTTTTAAGATAGTTGGGAAGGCCTTTTCTATTATATTCAATTAATTCTTTAGGGTTTGCCTTAACATTGTCAAAGACGACCTTACATCTTTACTTCCAAATGTACCATAAAACATAAGCAAAACAATCTCCATTACCACTGTCTTTTAACCATAATAAACAACAATCTATAAAATTAAGATTAGCAGTTGCATAGAAGTTACTTGAAAAAGAAAGACCCCTCCAAATAGCTTCAGAAAACACATCTAGTAAATAATGATCTATATTCTCACTAACATTGGTGTTACATAAGGGACAATGGATATCAATAGGATTATACCTACCTAGACTCTCCCTGACAGGAAGATAGTCACTTAAAGTTTTGCAAAGAAAAATTTTAATTCTGGGAATTACGTTAAGTTTCCAAATACATAGCCATTCCACAGTATGACTAACATCATTACTATTGCACAGATACATAGTCATTCCACAGTATGACTAACATGATTACTATTGCACAGTATGACTAACATGATTACGTTAAGTTTCCAAATACATAGCCATTCCACAGTATGACTAACATGATTACTATTGCACAGATAAATGTAAGCATACTTTACAAAGACAGAGCCATCTCTGGTACCAATCCATTTCCTGATATCTTTTTTTTTATCATCAACAGAATTAGAATCAAATAAATTTTTAATTAGATTAAAATTCCAATTGCCACAATTATCAACAATATCAGACAATCTAGAAACTAAATGCATACAACTGTATTTTTAGGTTTTAGGAGTTTTACCATTAGTAAGTCATTTACTTGTCCAAATTTGAATATCCCTTCCATTAGCTAGTTCCCAACACTGGTTTTCCTTAATGATGTCTAGACCTTTACAAATGCTAGTCCAATCCCATAGACTTAACGAAGTTCTTCTTAAAATTAAGAGGTTCATTATTTTTTGGAAGTATTTATGTTTAAGAATAATTTACCACAGTTTATCTGGATTTTCAATTAGATGCAAAGCAAGTCTAGTGACTAAAGCTAAATTGAATTTATAAGGATCTTTAATGCCTAAACCTTCACTGGCCTTACTGGTGCACATGAAATCCAAAGCCTTAAGGTAAATACCTCTATTACATTTATTTTTCTGCCACCAGAAATCTCTTTGGAGAGCGTTTATTTTGTCTAAGGTCTTTTTAGGCATTATGAATTAAATCATTTGAAACATGGGCATGGCACTAGTGACAGATATTATTAGCGTAGTTCTACTTGCTTGAGATAAAAACTTAGTCTTCCAACCTTGAATCCTACTATAAACTTTATCTAACAAATTTCGGTAATTTAGATCTCTTAAAAAGCAAAGGTGTTCCTAAATAGGTATCAGTTTTTGTTATTCTCCTAACCTTAAGAATCATGGATAACAATATACAATGCTTATTCTCAACTTTTTTACTAATATAAACACCATATTTTTGATAATTAATAACCTGTCTTGAATAATCTCCAAAAAGAGTTTAACACAACAAGTAAATTTCTAGTTTGCACTATGTTGGCAGAGGTAAAAGGTAAAGAATCATCGGCGAAGAAATGGTGAGTAACATAGGGGCAATTTTTTGTTGCTTTAATCCCCGTAACTTTACCATCTCGGCATGGAAAAGAAGCTTCGATAAATCTTCCATACATACAATAAAAATATAGGGTGACATATAATTCGAGAGGATGTGAGACTTAAGTTAGTTTTAGTTGATACGCACATGGAGGACAATATACAAAATAGAGTGATCTCCTTAAGATGGAATTAATCCCCCCTAGATTTATCATCCTAGTAAGATAGAGACTACTTGGATTAAACCAATGATTGGTGAGTTTGCTGTTAACATTGATGGTACATATAAGGGTGATAGTGCAGGATTTGACGCCATAGTTAGGGATGACAAGGGGGGGCCAATTGGAGCGGTTACTGGAAATTCAAACCATGTGTCCGTAATTGTTCATGAGCTTCAAGGTGCTGAAGCTGGTCTCAAGCTTTCTATTAAAAAGGGAACACAAATGGTTTCATTGCGCATGGATTCTATGACGGCTGTGTCATTTTTTTGAAGGCCTAATGTTACGCCACCTTGGACCTGCCATCATACTTGGATGTCGATACAAAGGCTACAAAATAGTTTCCAAGATTTTACTGTTGTCATTCATTTCGTGAAGCTACTAGAAATGAAGATCTCTTGGTGAATGCATCCTATTTTGGAAGACATGAAAAGCTTGCTCCTAGTGACTTTTTAGAAGGTTTACAAAAGATATGCAGGAAGATGCAATGGAAAAATTTACGTGAAGAATGCTACCTAGAGGCAAGGGTATTATTGTTGGCTTTGGCTTTGGTTTTGTTGTTTATTCTGCTGAATTTCTTTTCTTTTCTTGTCCGTTTTTTTCCCGTCTCTTTCCTAGAAAAAAGCATACTTGATTTGAAGGAAAGAAAGTATATGATGGAGGGTTGTGCTGTCCCGCACGATCACGCATAATTCAATTGTAAGCTAGCAACCTTCACACCGTTGGATTAACTTATCAAGCACTAGATTATGTTTTAGATTAAAGAGCCAGCTGTTAACTAAATAATTAATTATAAACAGCTCCTTTCAACTCTTTTAACTCTAATTGCAAGTCCTATAACATACTCCATTATCTTCTTTGATCTCAGTTTCTCTTGCATGCTAACAACACTAGCCGTAAATAAGATACCACCCCGCAACAAATTAGTTAATTGAAAATTAACTTCTGAGCAATATATGACCAAGAACTCTGCGAATCGGGAGAATATGAGTCAACTCAGTGAGAAATTGATGTAGTTCACCTGCTAGTTAGGAAGGTGTTACCAAAGTGGAAACCACCTCCTTATCCCTTTTATGCTCATAATTGTGATGCTTCATATGATGCTAATACATGATTAACTGGAATTGCTCTTGTTGTACGTGATTTTACAGGAAGATGGCGGGGCTGCAAAACCAAATACTATGCAGGAATAAGGAACTCGGAACAAGAAGAATGGATGTTTCTTGAAGCAATTAGACGGGGTATTGAGCGATACACACACATTGTTTTTGAAACAGATTTACAAGGGATTGATAGCTACATCAATAACTCTACACCAGTTGTTGCATGGGAGAATGAAGACATTTTGTTGGATGCCATTGATAGTCTAAAAACTATCCCACAATGGGATGTAAGTTTGTGTCTAGAATTTGCAATAAACCTGCGGACAAACTAGCAAAGTTCTGTAGGCATAATGGTATTATTAGAGAGTGGCATACTGAGCCGCCTAGTGTTATTGTGAGGTATCTTTTGTCAGACACTGAAATGGTTTCTTAGTCAATAAAAATTTCTTTGGCATAAAAAAAAAAACTTCTGAGCAATATAGTCTTAACACATACCCAATGATACGGATAACAGACAAGATCAAAAAAATTAGCTAGGTTTAGAGAGTGGATATATAAAATTCTTCTCTTAAACAAAATAAATTTTGCACATTAGTGTTGCATGTGGTGATTGGAGATAAAAATAATTTCAATCTCGATTCACCTACCGAATCAAGTTGTAATGTTAGTGTTCCGTTTTCAAAGGTTCAGTTTTTTTGTTCGAATTCAAGGTGTTGAAAAAATATGAGAAGAACATAAATCCAAGGAGAAAGTTTCTTTTTTAAGTCTATGAATGTTTAGGCATTTCTTTTTTACAATTACTTTTTGTCTGTATGTTGTATCCATATATGAGATGATATTATCTTATGATCCGACGGATATAAACTTGCTAGCTTATAATGCTATCCTAAGGTGCCGTGCGGAATAGCATTAACCTATGATGAATAAGACAGCCAGATAATTTGGTGAGCCTATATTCTCCGGCTACTCCTGCCCCAGCCAAACAATTTTTTTTCCCTTTCGCAGTTTTTTATTTTTCAAAACCCTGATAAAAACAATATTATGTACACAAGAAAGTACCATTTAAATGAAGACAGTGACTAAATGCAACCCATGATTTGATTAAATACAACTGTCACTTTTATTTGATTATGTGTTAGTCCTTTCAACCCCAACTACTGTGCACAATCACAAGTGCATATACAACAATGATGATCATTAAAGGATAATCGTAATGACCAGAAAAAGATTCTGTTGGATATTTTCAAGGTTTGCCGCTACGCAGAGTTATACGGTGATCGACCTGACCGGTCAGGTCGTGGGGGTCTAGGGGGCAACACCCCATAGCAGAGTCCGAGACAGCGTCTCGTGAATTTTTTTTTCTGATTTTATTTTGTAAAACCTAGAAGTTTCCATTCAAAATTGAACAGACGCGTCTCTTCCCATAATCCACCATTAATGGCTTTTGGAAGCGTATGTTGGTGATGAAACGACACTACCAACAGGCATGAATATCACTATAAGTAGCGAAGATGTTCTCCCATTCCAATACATCAAAAACAATCTGTTTTCTTCTTCTCTAAAAAGCATCATCAGAACCTTATACAGTGTGATTCTTGGTCGGGTCAAGGAAGTAAAATCCTTGAATTCGATTACGGTGTTAGGGCTTCATTGAATCCTGAAGGCATAATTCGAAAGACCGTTTGTACTCGCCAAATTTATTGGGAAAGGTCGAATTATTGTCTAAAAGAATCGAAAAATCCTTGAAATCAGGGATACACCATTTTCTATTTCTGTTTTCATCCTCTTGTTTAACCCAAAATTTCCAACAGATTCCTCAACTATTAAATGCCTAAACGGGAATGGACAAGCACAATGGAACGATCAAATTGGCAAACAAAATGATGACGAGAGTGGGGTGTGTGATTACCCACGCAAACTGAGTTAACAAATAATACAAATTTTTAAAGAGGTTGTAAATAACATAACTATGGGTTGCATTTAGTAACTGCCTAAATGAAGATCCAAAAATGGGAGGAAGAAAACAAAACACAAGATGTCCGAGAAACCCAGAGCTTTAAAACCACTCACCCTTTCTCTCTTTGATGGGAAATGGGGAAATGGGGAAGAAATGGAAAGTTCTCACTCAGTTCATCTGGTCTGTATAGATACAATGCAATATATATTGGGCTTGGACATAGACTCGGGGGCCATGGGCCATGGCAGGTACAAGCCTCGAACGAAACTGCGGATCCTGGACAGTTTCCGTTTCTTTTTTTCAGGTCAATTTTTGGCCAGAGAAGTGGCTGCCCCCGCCAAAGACATGGCCGGCAGCTTAAGTAGAAAGTATCATCACGACAGTTTAAATTGAAGTTACATTTTGGGAGCGGTTGCTCGGCCTGAATCAATTGTGGCGCCAGTTTAAATTGTGCATCATCACGACAGCATAGACAAGGGATTCAAACAATACTCAGACATGGAATGGAAGCTTAGAATTCATAGAAACCAAATTTGTTACATGAAACTTCATTTCATGTACCAAAATATACTTTTTACCCTTGGGACAAAAGTAACAAGAAAAATGCCGAGGGGGTTACTGATAAAAGTTTAGATGTCTAGGCAAAATCTTATCATTTGATTTATGACAATATAACTTTCAACCTCAGATCACAGTTGCAAACTATCTTGAACACATACATGAATTTCAATCTGCTGCTACAACCTTGAGGTGACTAGTTACCAACATGAGTTTCATGTTCTTTCATAATTCCGAAGAAAAGGGGTTGGTATACGAGACAATCAGCTGAGGATAAACCAAGGCAAAATTGAAAAGGATAGAAGAACACGAGGAAGCCCAGTTTAATCAGTAACAGGACTTGTTAATCGTAACGAACATAATCGACATACGTTGATTATAAAAAAGATTACAACTATCAAAAGTTTTTTTAAGCATCAATCACGCTGAAAATCCTAAAGACAGAAAGCATCCAACAACATCTTAGTGAAGACATTCTCCTAAAGACAGAAAGCATCCAACAACATCTTAGTGAAGACATTCCATCTTAGTGAAGACATTCCACATCAGAGACGTAACACGTCAAGTTTTCCGAGGCAGTAGGAAGATCTGGCACCTCCTCCATAAATTCTTCTTTGCTTGTCAGATTTAAATAGTGAGAACAAGGAGCATAAGACACATTCATTGTTTGCAAATCTTTTGCATTTCTCAAAATTAATTTCACCCAACTCATGTCTCTTGGTCTACCTGAAAATACCTCAAAGGAAACTGACTTGAGTTGTAGAAGCAAACATCCAGTAGTCATCGTATCAGGATCCCAATCATCATCACGATTGCCGTCTTCATTATCATCATGCCCCTCCGAGTTTTGTGTTTTTACGCCGAGGCGCCAGACAAGGGAATGAACTGAAATTGAAAAGAAACAAGCATCAAAAGAACAATCCTACAAGGACATAGTTAACAAACAAATGTAAACCCAAGACATGTTATTTATTATCCATTGACAGGTATGCTGAAAATCAAAAGTTTTGTGCTTTTGCCTCGTTAAGAACAAGGGACTCCAGATTAGGTGCTGATTTGAGCAAAGCAATTAGTGCTTCATCAGTACTTGCTTCACGTTCCGCGTTCAGCTGTTTCAAATAATGAAAGGTAGGCAAATGGTTTCTGAGATCTGCTGCACAGGACAGAACCTATTCATCACAAGGCCATAGCAAAAAAGATTTCAATCTAAAGAAGTCAGATCAATCATAGAGCGGCGTATACGTAATAGCAAGAAACAATACCCGTAGGACTCGATCAGAAATCGATAGACGCTTTACATGTGGCGCTTGAAAAAAACAACTCGCAACTGCACCAAGACCTATCATATATACCCTCCTTGTCGCGTCACCAGCATTTTTGTCAAAGTTGAAGTCAAGATCTGCGTCATCTAGTGTCTGAAAGCCAGATGCGACATATTCCTTTGCAAGAGCACATTTATAGCTGAGAGATACCAGATTTGGAGCATCAATTTTTAGAGCACAACCTTGTAAACGATATGGATTATACCATCTACAGTGATCGAGAACACCACAAATTTTTAAAATTTTCAGTGCAGGTGCTGAAAGACGGAAATTCCTCATGCCAGACCAGTCACAATCTTGCAGCATTAACTCTTCCAGGATGGGGCATTTGGAAAAGAGTTGCTCACTATTGTACTCGTCGCTAAAATCGACTCCACGAAGTTGAAGGTGCTTGAGTCTTAGACAAGATATATATTTTGGAAGATACATCCGAGTACATATATCTAGCTTCAAAGTAATTAATGATTCACAAGTAAAAAGAGATAAGGGCATATGAATATCCCCCTACTTCCGCAGACCTATGTATACTCTAAAGTCATTCGACTATCTTTGTAACCATTCAATACATAGTGAAACACCAGCCCCGTGGATGTAGGCCTTAGTGCCGAACCACGTAAATCTGTCTTATTTACATTTTAGCACCTTACATTCAGCGTTAAACTTCATATGCTTTACATTTATACTTGATTCTTGGTTAATTCCTTTATACGAACATTATTTATGATAATATTCGACTAGACAATGACAAGCCCGAAGGCTTCGAGTCGATGAATCGATATAATCATCCCCTTTACGCATACAACGTACAATTCTAGAATTAGGATGTATGCGAATATTGTGTGTGAACACGTGGATGGCTTCGTGATTTATGTGTTCACAATTTGGCGCTAGAAACAGGGACTTTGTCCCGGTAAAATATTTATCTTATCCTGTGATTTCACCTTAAACGCGCATTATGGTTGTGCCCTATTCTGGGTTCAGCGTGCTTTCAAAACCTTTTTTATTCTGGGTTCAGCATGCTTTCAAAACCTTTTTTATTCTGGGTTCATGGTCTTCATTTTCACAAACACCATTTCAAAGCAGACAAATCCACGACTATCTATCACAGATTTGCACGTAAGGCGTTTTTCTTTTAAAACTAAGACTTAATAATCCAGATTCATGAGTTCTCGCGACGGATCTGCCTTTTCAAGAGTTTTCTTTTTCAAAAGTAGTCTGAAAACAAGGTCCATGATTGTTTATTAGAGGATTTGTATTGCAAAAACTAGACCGATGGAGTCTTTACATTTCTCTTTTATTAAGGCCCTTGGGCAGCTCATTTCCTTCTATTCCAATAATCTTGCGGATACGAATGGCACTAACCCGATCCTCGTGGATATCTTTGGTTCTCTTTATTTATTCCCCTATGCACAAAAAGATTAAAAATGGAAAAGATACTAGAGGCAGGAAAAACCAAAGCCTCATCAAAGGAGACACCAAGGATTACCCCGGTCATGACCCGAAGCAAGCAGAAAGGAGACAAAGCTAAAACAGATACTCAGAGGCAGGATGATGTGGAAATCACCTCACCTATGAACACTAACTCCATTGCAGCCGAGGCTCTCAAAGCAGCAGCCACAAAGAACAACGCAACTGTTGCGGCCCTCCAAGCTACAGAAGCTATCAAGACTTTGGTTTCAAACCAAATCCATCAACAAAAAGAAGGGGTGACAGAATCTATGACACATCAACCCGCACATCCACCAGTCTTCGGAATGCTTTCAACCAACGGTCAGAATCAAACCATACCAGTGGTTTTAGTACCGCGGGTGGAAGCTAAACTGAGGGGACCAAACTTGGAGATACCAACAATTGAAGCTGATCCTCGGCCACCCTTAATACACACAGTAGACGAAGGGGGAACTATGGCCGTAGGGGTACAATCCGGAACTCCCAATCAGGGATCAAACCAGTCCCACCGACTGATGGTAAAGCTTGAAGAATTGAAGAAGAGCCAGCAGGTCTACACAGATGCCGTAGCTCTTCTGGCCAGGGAGAACCAAGACTTGAAAGATAGGATTTCCCAAAGCACGAAGACTAGCCAACAAATGGACGAAGCAAATTCTAAAGCACCAGAGCCTAATCGAGACCGAAGAATCATCCTAGCAAACGACGCCAGGGGAAGCAGTGCATCCGATCCGGAATATGCCGCCGAAGACTTAGACTATTATGACAGTGAAGTTCGAAGAAAGAAACGCTCAACTGAGCATGAGAACGTGGGATATTACCGCGCAATGGAGGAGCTGCGTGATGATATGATGGCTGAGATCAGGCAGTTAAAATCCAGACAAGGCAGAGGAAGGCTTGAAGAGGTGATGAAAGAAGCTAACTCCACGCCCCTAACTCATCGCCTGGCAAATACCCCCATTCCGTTAAAGTGCCCTGTCCCAACTTTTGAATGCTATGACGGATCCAGTGATCCCGCGGCACATATCCGGTATTATAATCGTATCTTAGCCCGATGGAGTCAAAACGACGCCGTACTCTGTAGATATTTCCCATCAAGTCTGAAGGGATCGGCTTTTTCTTGGTTTGACAACCTGCCACCTGACTCCATCAACTCCTACGATCAACTCGCAGAGAAATTCTTGAGAACCTACATGTACAACAAAGCTGTCAACACCGGAATGGATAAACTTTTTTCTCTGGCAATTGGTTACAAGGAGAACACGAGGGAATACACCAACAGATGGCACAAGATCTGCCAAGCCGTAGGGAGTGTGGATCCCGTAGTAAGTATCAACTGCTACAAGTGGGGATTAGACCGAATGGGTCCACTATTTGCTGAGATCCACGGAAGCGTACCTAAGACAGAAGGATATCTTCGAATAATTATTGAGAAGTACGCTCGTCTTGAAGAAATCCATCGTGAGAACCCGAGGGCACAAACGCAGAGGTCTCACCGTACCAATTCCGCAGAACAAACCAGCGGGGCCAAAAGAAATAGCTCAGTGGAATGGCCTCACGAAGATAGGAAGGAACGAAGAAAAGACAATCGAAAATTCGAAGATCAGGTTTACACGAAGCTCAATGCTAGCTACGCTCGAGTCTTGCGAGAGATCAAAGGAAGGGAAAATTTGGAGTGGCCGTGGTCTAAGGGAAAACATCCCCCAAGAACCGAGAAGTCTAAAGATTACTGTGAGTATCATTGCTTCAACGGACACCAGACCGAGAAATGCAAAAACCTCAAAATAATGATCCAAAAATTGATTGATGCTGGCGAACTCAAGCAATACATACGAAAGGAGGTCACCGAGGACAGATCCAAACGAACCAAGCAAGTCCAACTTCCAGAGGGAAACCGCACAATCAACACCATCTTGTGTTCCGAAGCCGCAGGGCCCTCACTTACAGCGCAGATAGGAAAGAGGCTACGGAAGCAATTCGAAGACCACTGCGAATTATATAAGATTGATGGCGTAGAGGTGGACGAGCACGAAGAGTGGATGGACGCACCTATCATCTTCGATACTGAAGATATCGAAGAAGATACGGAAGACCATAACGATCCCTTGGTCCTCACACTACCAGTGGCCGGATGTAACCTCAAAAAGATCCTCATCGACGGGGGAAGCTCAGTGAACATTCTATTCTACGACGCCTTCAAACGGATGAAGCTCCATGATGAACAGCTAATGACCTCTTATTACACCATCTACGGGTTCAACGGAGCGCCCACAAAGCCATTGGGAGACATCGTGTTGCAGGTGAACGCCTGGCCCATGAAAGTAGAAACACGATTTAGCGTGGTTGACGCCCCATCCCCCTATAACGCCATTATTGGACGAAAGTGGGTACATAAACTCAAGGGAGTGGCAACAACTTACTACCAATATCTCAGGTTCCCTACACCCGAGGGAGTGATGGAAATCAAGGGAGATCGGGTCTCTACAAAAGATTGCCAGAACACTCAGGATCGTATCAACAACGAACAGGAAGAGCAGCGAAAAACCCAAAGCATCAAAAATAAAGAAGCTGCGAAGGAAAAGGCCATAGAGTTGTTCCTCAAGGAAACCACAAGGAAGGGCTTGACAAAGGATGATAATGTACTTAACACAGAGGCAAGTACTACAGCAGCCAACGAAGGACAGAAACATACCAAATAGCAATTAAAGAACGTCCCAGTCCTTGGGGACCCGAAGCCGGTTTTCACACCAGTGGAGCCCGTAAAAGAAATCAACATAGGAATGGAAGAAAACCCGAAGATGATCAAAGTAGGGACCATAATGGACGAAAAAAGAGAAGATTCCTTAACCAAATTACTTAAAGAATACGAGGATTTATTCGCTTGGAAGTTAGGAGACATGCCGGGGATTGATCCAAAAATAATTCAACACGAGCTGCGTATCAAACCAGGCACGCCACCTTTCAGGCAGAAAATAAGAAAAGTTGCACCAGAGTATCATAAGGCAGTAGAAAAAGAACTTCGGAAACTACTAGAAGCAGGCTTCATCAAGGAAGTCAAATACCCTACATGGATCTCCAACATGGTCGTCGTTCCTAATAAAAATGGAGGGGTTAGGAGATGCATCGACTTTACTAACCTTAACAAGGCATGTCCAAAGGACAGCTATCCCCTGCCGAGCATAGATCAACTGGTTGAAGCAGTGGAAGGATACGAAGAGCTGTCATTCATGGACGGATATTCTGGTTACAACCAAGTAGCCCTTGCAGAAAAATATCAACTACACACAACATTCTACACCCCGCATGGCCTTTATTTCTACACTAGAATTCCCTTTGGACTTCGAAACGCAGGGGCAACGTACCAAAGAATGGTCGATGCTATCTTCAGGCCATGGATTGGTAGTACCCTAGACGTCTACGTTGATGAAATGCTCGTCAAAAGTAGGCTGCGCAAAGATCACCACCAGGACCTGAGAGATATTTTCGAAGCAATGAGGAAACATCACATGAAAGTAAATCCAGAAAAATGCACTTTCAGTGTCACCTCAGGGAAATTCCTCGGATATCTGGTAACAAAAAGGGATATTGAGGTAGACCTCGCGAAGATTCAGGCCATAGTGGAAATTCCATCTCCGAAGAATTTAAAAGAAGTGCAAAATCTCAGTGGGTCCTTAGCATCCTTGGGAAGATTTATTGCCCGATCCTCGGACAAATGCAAACATTTTTTTAATATTCTCAAAAAAGGGAGTAAGTTTGAATGGACCGCAGAATGCGAAGAAGCCTTCCAAAGAATCAAGGAACACCTGGCTTCAATTCCAATCCTGCAGAAGCCTGATCCTGATGAAGTTCTGGCATTGTACATAGCAGCGACAGAAGACGCAGTTAGCGCAGTGTTGGTCAAAACCAATACGAAGATAGAACAACTTATCTATTATGTCAGTAAGACCCTCAATTCTGCGGAAAGGAATTACACGAAGATCGAACAACTCATCCTGGCATTGGTATGGGCTACTCAAAAGCTTAGAACCTATTTCCTAACTCACTTCATCCGCGTCCCATGCAAAGCACCACTGGAAGCAGTCCTCAAAAGCGCGGGAAAAGTAGGTAGAATAGCCAAGTGGAACACCCACCTGGACCAATTCAACATCGTTTATGAAATTCAACATTCCCAAAAATCCCAAGTTTTGGCGGATTTCTTAGCAGACCTCTCCCTGGACAACGATGAAGAGATTAGGGGAATACCAGAAGCCGACGAGGAAAGCAAGGATCCAGTTGACGTCCTCGAACCCGCGAGTCAAAGAAAATCGGAAGTCTTCGTTGATGGTTCCAAAAATAAGGAAGGGGCAGGAATAGGCATTGTCATCACCACCCCAACTGGAGAAAGGATCGTACAAGCACTCAGGTTAGAATTCAAAGAGCATACTAACAACATCGTCGAATACGAGGTAGTCGTACATGCCCCCCGCTTAATAATAGAGATGGGGGTAACTGATGTAAGACTGATAAGTGATTCGCAACTTGTCATACGGAAAATAGGGCTCGAATACAATGTGTACGACGACACCCTCTCAGCTTACATGGCCTTGGTCCAAACATTGGCATCAAAAATTCCGAACATCAAGTTCCGACACTTATGCAGAAGGGATCTCAGGCACGCGGATGCCCTAGCATATATATCATCCATGCTGAAGGACAAGAGTATCGAATCTATCAAAATAACAATGGTATACGAGCCTTCGATTGCATCACAATTTTCCTTTGCTACAAATCAAGATACAGTGGAAGAAAATATCGAAGATCAGGTGGGAGAAGACATCCGTGATGATTTTGACGAAGAAGATATCCTGTCAAGAGCAAATCAAGACGAAGATTTCAACAACGAAGATGATTGGAGAATGATGATCCATGCGTTTCTCAAGGATGGAACCTTACCGGCGGATCACAAACAAAACAGTAAAATACTCTCCAAAGTAGGAAGATATGATCTTCGGGATGGGATCCTGTACAAGAAATCTTTCCTCGGACCGTTACTATGTTGCTTATCCAGGAAAGAGGGGCATCGAATTCTAAACGACATCCATTATGGTGACGCAGGGAATCATAGCGGACAAAGCAAAAATGCAAGGATATTACTGGCCCACAATGATACAAGATGCTGCAAGAATGTCCCTACGATGTGAAGAATGTCAACGTTTCGCCAAAAAGATACACGCACCAGCAACAACGTTAAATTCTGTGGATAGTCCGTGGCCATTTGCAAAATGGGGCATAGATATCGTTGGGCCTTTAATCGAAGGATCAGGGAAAAGACGATTTTTGATAGTAGCGACGGAATACTTCAGTAAATGGGTGGAAGCCAAAGACTTATCCAGGATCAGAGACGTGGACGTGTTTACTTTCATATTCCAAAACATTATTTGCAGGTTCGGCATACCAGCGGAAATCGTGTCCGATAATGGTAAACAATTACAGGGGAAAAACATAGACATGCTCTTCGACACTTTCAAAATAAGGAAAAACAAGTCCACCCCCATATACCCTCAGAGCAACGGACAAGCGGAAGATACTAACAAGACCCTCGCCCTTATCCTCAAAATGCAATTAGACGAACACAAGGGGCGATGGTGTGAACAGCTACACAATGTATTATGGGCATACAGGACAACACGAAGATCTGCCACTGGGGAGTCCCCATTTCTCCTCACTTATGGAGCTGAAGCAGTCATCCCAACGGAGATCCTCATGCCAACCACAAAGACCGAAGCATGGGAGAAAAATCTCACAACAGACATGATGTTAGAGAGACTGGACGACCTGTAAGGAAGGAGGGAAGCAACATTGCAAAAGATGGAAAATTATCAACGAAGACTAGCGAGAGAGTACAACAAAAAGGTTAAGCTTCAAAATTTTGTAGAAGGGAAGTATGTGCTAAGAACAATCCCGCAGTATCAACGAGAGAAGAAATAGGGAAAGTTAGCACCTACATGGGGAGGACCTTTTATAATACACGACATTGCGGGAAACGGTTCCTGCTATCTTCGCAATCTGAAATGCGAAGTCCTCCGGCACCCTTGGAATGCTAAATGGCTCAAACCGTACTACCCATAGGAGCAGCGCAACTTTGCATCTGCGTGAAGAATACCAGAAGAAGAAGGCAGCGTAACCACTTTACATGTTTCTATCTCTGGACGAGGAGTAGCAGGCCTCAACCTATCAATCAAACAAACTTTTTGGGAAATCTTCAAGCAAACGAAATGGTCAAAAGGCCCGCTGGATGAACGCATGTACATTACATAATAAATTAACAATATTGGGGAAAGTAGTTAATCTACAATCTCTCAGGGCTCCCCTATCAGTGTCTATGAGTCTAAGACTAGGGGGAAGACACCCAGCAGAAAGAGATACCCAACCAATTTTAAGGCAGCGGGTCGACGGAATGGGTGCATGTAAATATTTTCAAATAAGCATTCCATATCCTAGAATGCTGCCTCGGCCCCCACCGTTTGGGAATCCTCTGGCCCAGGATTCGCCAGCGGGGTGGCAGGTCTCAAGACGATCACGAAGGTATTTACCTTTGGTGTCGCACCCAAACACTCTCAACTTTTTACAAAGCAAGTTATTTCTAGTTTAACACTTCACAATACTTAAAATAAAAAGATGAATTGATAACGCAGGTATGCCAAAAGGATGATCCATTTCATAAAGAGTTGATTACAAGATTCAGCAAATAAGATAAAGCAGGAAACACATCAAAAAATGATCCGAAATTATATAATCAACAAGGATAAACTTTCTATGACTAATAAAAGAAATATACTTGGACGATACAGCTCCATCAACAGGGTTGTCTCTGTGAGATGAAGGTACGCTACCACCTGAAGAGGGCCCAGAAGAACCAGGCAAGGGCGCGGGAAGGGGACGACGCAGATAATTCTTGACAAGATCATGTTCGACTTTAAGATCAAGTTCAATCTTATCTAGGACTTTGTTGGTCTCTTCAGCCAACTGACATCGAGCTTTATAAGTGATAACAGCGGTCCGCTGGTTGGTCTGAGACAACAATGAAGATAGGCGTTCCACCTCTTTGGAGGCAATTTCCGCTGCTTCCTCACGAGACGCGACCAACACTTTGAAATAGTTGGCTTGTCCTTCCTGCTGCACTAAGGCAGATTGAGTCTTTTTAAGCTCATCATTTGCTGCGTGAAGCTGTCCCTCGAGTGCTGAAAACAAGAAATACCAAGGGGTTAAAACGAAGAAATAACAGAATCACACTCGATAAAACGAGGTTATACCTTCGACATTAGCCGAAGACTCTTCATACTCATTGACAACTGCGTCCCGAGCCTCATCAAGAAAGTCATATTCGTTGGATAGTTTCTTATAATCCGTTTGAAGGTTCGTAAGAGCAAATTGACTCGCGTATAAGTCTACCTGCTTCATTGAATCCAAGTGACGAAGATGGTTGACTTCGTCATTCATCTTCCCTATCCTTTTATGGAGTCGATACACATTCACTTCAATATCTCTTTCAGACTCCACTTGGAGAGAAACATCAGCTCGAGACGCTGCTAGGGCTTTACTAAGAGCACCAACCTCGGCCTTAGCATTATTTCTTTCCTCGGAAAGGCGCAGCATACTATCCTTAACCCCGGGGCCTAAGAAAGAACGAGCCTGTTGTAACTCTCCTTCCAAAAAGCGCACTCTAACCTCTAAGTCCGAAGCATGTTCTCGAGCATCACGCGGGTTGTCACGCGTCCATAGCAACGTACCATTAAACAGACAACGGTCATGATTGTACTTATTTTGCATATCAACCATCAGTGTTCGCTTTTCACGCCACTCAGCTGTTAAGGCGTTGTGCTCATCAGCACGAGCATTTCACTTTACGGCTTCGCTTTTCAACTTACCCACCAACTATGCAATACGGTATTTCTGTCGTTCCCTTTCTTTCCGAAGCCATATCAGCTCGGGGACTCCACCCACTGAAGATAGGGTGGGGAGACTCAGACAGAACACCAAAATACAGATAGGGAATCACGAGGAGTGAAAGATCCGTAAAATACGAACCTGTGAAGGAAGAGACATTTCTACGAGTCTGCTCCAATTCGTTGCGGACTATAGCAAGTTCTGAACGAAGACTCTCCTCAGCGTTACCTATCTATTCTTTTCCTTCATACAGTCCCTCAGTTCATTTATTTCCACTTCAGCCGCAGACAGTTCCTCTTCTTTATGACGAAGCTTGGCCTCCAACTTTAAAGACTTTGCTTTGAAGAATTGTTATAGAACATGGTTACAATGTTCGCTCCTCATCATCTATGTCACAAACAACAAACATTATTATACCAAAGGGATCAGATATCACGAAGAATACAATGTTCGGATATCATGAAGAAAAAAAGTACAAGGATTCACCTCTAAGACACGCTGCTGGGGAAAACCGTATTGGTACCCATCATCTATGGCCATCATATCAGCGACAGAGGAGGGAGGGTCAACCACTAGGTTAGCTTCCGAAGCTCTCAGATTCTTCTCCCACATCTCAGCAACGCGGGCTTCAGAAGACAATTGCATCATCCGACGAGTATAAGCGTCGGAATTCTTCTCACCAGTGACCACTGGGGCATGGTTAGGGACGAACATCAGGTTCTTCTTCTTAAGCCAAGCCAAAATGGCATTTTCACCTTCAGGCGTTAGCGAGTAAGGGAAATCCTCTGAAGGAGACTCAACCGCAGAATTCCCCTTGGCGGTTATCTCCTCACCCGCGCAAGTCTCGACATTACCACCCTCAGCATGACCACCTGCGTTCTCAGCTTGCTGATTAGTGGTACCTTCTTTGCCAAGATTCCCAAGCACATCCCAATCATCATTTAGGGAAAGCAATGAGAAGTCTTCGGCAAGACCCATGGCAACATTCACATCAAAGGATTCCCCCGCGGAATATATCCTACCGAAAGAAAATTCAGGGGAAATAACAGGCAGAGTACCCACACCAACAATATCATCGCCTACAGGGGCAGATCCACCCCCACCAGTACCACTAACAGTAATATTAACCTCAGACTCACCATCACCACCCGCGGCAACTTCTTCTTCACCATTACCACCTTCTTCATCAGGGTGAGAAGTGTCGGTACGCTCTTCTCCAACGGACATTTCTTCATCCTCACCATACCCTTCGTTTACGGGATTCGTAACCTCCTCATGAACCTCAGCCTCATCGGTAATCGCAGTAAAAGATTGTTTGGGTCCAAGTTTCTTCTTCTTCGACACCTACAAACCAGTATACATCCCACAAAGGCTCATTTTTTTCCCTCACTTCAAAAATGAAAATTATTTCAAGCAAGGAAAAAGGGGCAAATAGAATAGAGAATATAAGAAGAAACTATACCTTGGCAGCAGAAGCACTCTTCGTTGGATGGGTAGCACCAGAACCCTCCTCCTCATCTCCATCAACGACATCAAGAGTATAAGGAAAATTCATGCCCGCGAAATTCGTACGCCAAGGACAGAAATCTCCATAACGAGCAGGAGGAGTTTCACGAGGCTTGCTATTTTCAGAAGGACGCAACCGCGTGGACCCGGAATCCATCCATAACCCCAGGGACCAACTACCTCAATAACAGTAGCATGCCATTCATAATCATGGTCACGCTTAATTCTTTCACGAGAGGGAAAGAGTTTCCGTTTAGCAGATCCCTCAGTACCAGGAACATACTTCAGCTTGGCATCACTCACCTCACTCAAAAGACGAATTTCACCACGGGGAGCAGAAATATTACGAAGACTAACACTCCACGTCTTACGGTTTCTTCTATTGACATAATCCCTAAAAGAACTGTTAAAATTCTGAGGAGTGTACCACTCTCTCTCAGCAGGATTTGGAACATAGCAGGTCATCATAGTCTCTCCCTTGCTTCACAGGTAACATTCCTTCAGTGAACAAATATAATTCCCAGATAGTTGTGACACGGAACGATTATGAGTGTTCTTGGAAGAGACTTTGCGACTAGCCAACACGTCATAATAAAAGGAGTCACCCGACTTATATAGGGGCAACATGAGACCCGCCTCGAAGGCTCCAACCGTAGTCAACAGATGAAACTCGTCAAACTGATACTTAGCAAGGAGCTCGTAAGTGATATCATCGTCAGGGGCATAGAAGCGAACCTCAAAAGCTTGAAGTTCATGTTTTTACTTGAAC
Source organism: Papaver somniferum (assembly GCF_003573695.1). NCBI lineage: Eukaryota > Viridiplantae > Streptophyta > Magnoliopsida > Ranunculales > Papaveraceae > Papaver > Papaver somniferum. The sequence continues at coordinate 122,569,674 of NC_039362.1, forward strand.
ATCTCAAGATCAATATGCTTGAAAGTGACCTTCTTCTTACCAACTGAAATGCTGCGTATCACGGGGACAGTTTCTTCTTCGTCTGCAGAATCAGAAGTAGGACTCAATTCCGAAGCTTTCCTTTTAGAAGGAAGCTTTTTAGACGGATCAGCTCTCGACATAGTATCCTTGGAGTACTTCCCTTTGAAAGAAACCGCGGGAGGAGGCGGCAAAGATTTCTGCGGAGGCACTGAAGGAGGAGCCATTGAACGAAGGGGCGGAACATCCACTATTTCAGTACGAGGAGGAGGAGCCCGCGTACTACTAGAGTCATCACGAGGAGGAGCCTGCGTACTCCTAGAATCTTCACGAGGACGAGAAGGGGCGCGGTTAACAGCACACCTAGATCCAGAAGGACCCTTCGGCACATCCCCTTACTTAGTAGGCACAACCTTCGCACCAGAGGAAGATGAAATCCTATGACCCCGAGGATCCGATTGCGGGGTTTGGTAAGGAGCCCGCGGACGATCAGACAAATCTACAAGGAAACACAAAAACAGTTTAGACAAGAATACGAGGAGATCACTAAAAATCAAAAAAACCATAATTGATGATTCACCCGGATAAACATTAAAAACCCTAAGAACTAAAAAAATACTCCATCCAACTCCAGGGATAATACTTAGATACGGACTCACAGACGTTGTAACAAAGAACAGGGGCAAGCATATATGCTTCGACATGTATGTTCTTCATCACAAAACCAAGAATACAACAGCAGGAGACAGACGGGTAGATACATAGATAAATCAATGATGAACATCTAATGAAAAACCCCATACCTGTATAGAAGAGGACGACAAGCACCAACCACAGTCGAAGAAAGGAGGATCGGATATATCAAAAGATACAGGGGCAACAACAATCGAGAGCGAAAGAAACAGAAAATTGAATGCTGTTATCTTCCTCACAAGAATGATGATAATAAATGACTAAAGAACAAGAATAAAAAACAAAAAGAGGATGAACACTGACAAGAAGAGGATAAAAGTTTTTTTCACATTCTCTTTCCTATTTATGAAGCTAGAGAAGACAATAACTGCTCCTCTTACCAAGGAGCAGTTACGGGGAAAGTTAATGCAAAGTGGGAAACGTGTATGACGACCTTTCTTCTTCAAAATTGCAAAATACGCCCAAGTCAGAAGAAGAAGGGAAAATTGTATGTACACCTTTCATCATCCACCACGTGTACAGAAAGATACACGTGGAAGTCATGCAAAACAAGATATCAAAACATGATAGCAAGCATCTCATCAGAAGATGCCACCGGTCAGCAGATCTGACGGTCAAGGACAGAGGATCACAGAGGTATGATGGCTCAGAGGAGCACCAGATAATACCCATTGGGTGTTATCACACCCAATCCCGAGGAAGATCCCAGATCAACGGCCGAGAGGAAGTTTGGCTGACACAGATGTGACCAGACAAAGAGACACTTTTCTGACACGAGCAGACATCCATCTACCCGCATTAAATACCAAAGAGATATACACGTATCAATCAGCTCGTGGAAGAGGCGAGGATAATCCTTCGTATTCAAGCTCAGGCCGCGGCATATGCCGAAGACCTCTGCATAATAGGCACAAAGCACAAGAAGATAAGATTACAACGGCGCCTCAGAAATGGGACCCACGTTCCAACCCTATAAATACTCCTCTCCACTAAGAGAGAAGGGGTCGACCAATTCAGAGCAATTATAGGAGAATATAGGAGAGAGAAATAGGAAGAGTAAGTAATCCCCCTACTTCCGCAGACCTATGTATACTCTAAAGTCATTCGACTATCTTTGTAACCATTCAATACATAGTGAAACACCAGCCCCGTGGATGTAGGCCTTAGTGCCGAACCACGTAAATCTGTCTTATTTACATTTTAGCACCTTACATTCAGCGTTAAACTTCATATGCTTTACATTTATACTTGATTCTTGGTTAATTCCTTTATACGAACATTATTTATGATAATATTCGACTAGACAATGACAAGCCCGAAGGCTTCGAGTCGATGAATCGATATAATCATCCCATTTACGCATACGACGTACAATTCTAGAATTAGGATGTATGCGTATATTGTTTGTGAACACGTGGATGGCTTCGTTATTTATGTGTTTGATGAGTGCCAAATATTGTATATATTTGCACCTTTTTATTGGCATTTAACTCATCATTTGTGCACTAACGCTCCATTTTATCCCATATTCTGTGTTTTCGTTGTTTTCAAGAATAAATATTTTTCTTAATTAATTTTGCATTTTTAGGTACTAAATAAAGCCTGGTTAACTCACGGAGCGAAAAGAGCAAAGAAACAGCAAAGACTCCCGCAGAAAGGCAGCGAAGAATGATGTTTACAAGAGCCGGATCAACTAGAAGTGGGCTTGAAGATGAAGAATTGTCCTTAAAGAAGATATGGGCTTGGAATACCCAAGGCCCAAAACCCTTACCCAAATCCATTTCCAATATCCGTACCCATTTCCATGAGAGCCGTCAGATTGGATCCATCATATCATCCAACGGTCGCCTCATCACCGAGCATCAAATCTTGAAGCTCCTGTCAAACATCATAGTACCTAACTCCAATCTAAGCCGTCAGAATTGTTGTATCACGCATCCAACGGTCGCTGCAAGCCTGTTCCATCTTAGCCGTTCGATTCAATCCAGATGTGATCATCCAACGTATCATCTTCGCTGGACATCGAATTTGCTACAACCGCTCAAAACTACAACACCTAACACCTATACCCGCAAAACAAACAGCCCCTTCCTCAAACCCCATCGAACCCATCTTCCTCCCTAACCCTCTGCAACACCACCACTCCCTGCCACCGCCATTCCCTGCCATAGCCTCCTTCAACAAACTTCCATAACCACCCTACTTCACCAAACAACAAATCCCCTCACTACCCCATCATCCTATGATAACCTATTAGTCTATTTCACCAATTTCACCATCCTTATCACTGTTAGGGTTTGAAATTGGTGAACTAGGTTGATGGGCAGAGGAAGCTAGGCTGAGCGTAGCAGCATGAGGGAGAGGAAGAGGAGCAGCTGCAGTCGGCATGGGCAAGATTTGACCCATCAAATTAGGTAATTGTGTAACCCTAATTCAACTGCCCTGTTTTGAATTTGGGGGAAATGTCTGTAACCCTAATTCTGTAGATTGTAACTATAAATTGAGTGTGTGGGTGTGAGTAGAATGCATGCCTGGGTTAGACAGAGCTCAACCCTAGGTGCTTGGGTTAGCCGAGTTACCACCAATTAGTGGTTCTATGTAGTTTAATTTCTGTTTGAACTTCAATTTCAATGCAATTTTAATTCTCAGTTTGATTTTCAATTTCTGGTTTAATGTTCTAATTCCTCTTGCTAGGGTTGAGATGAAGCCCTAATTTGCTATTTGTTGTTCATGTTTTTGACAATAACCTTGTTATGCTTAATTGTTTAGGATGAAATTTAGTCTTAGGACTTCAACACTTAACTTTCACAGTGTATGTAATGCATCCATTGTAGTTAGAATTATTCTGTGTTGTAGAACTGCAACTCATGTTTAACAGCATATATGAACCTTTTGATTAGTTGTGCCTTGAAAAGACAGTTAATACTTAGGAGAATTACCTTAGTTGTGATTGAATCATCCATCTCAAATTGACCTTAGATATGCAGAGGATTGACATCCCTCTTATTATCATTTATAAGGACAAGGTTAGTGTTAGGAGCAGAAAAAGTAGTGTAAGTTAGTGGTGGAATCAAAGGCCCTAGTACTCTTCTCATCATTTACTCAATCTCCCTGTTTACATTTGTTGTTGTTTCCATTTGATCTCATTATTTCCCCCTTTCTACTGCTCACTCCTCACCGATCAGTGGTGTTCATAACACCACAAAATCATATTTTCTCACTGTTTCATCATCACTGCCCCTTAGGAAGACCAGTTAACAAGCAAGCTTAGAAAAAATTAGCAAATATCCCTCCAAGTCCCTGTGGAACTGACCTGTGCTTGCCTTGTGTTGCTTTAGACACTGTGCACTTGCAGTTAGATAAAAATAGTGTTGTTTCCATCCCTATCAAGTTTTTGGCGCCGCTGTCGGGGACTCGGTAGCGGCATATTTGCTATTTTCTGGGCTTGTCATAGCTGTTCACTGAGCTACTGTCTTAGCTTCTATTTTCCCTGTGGTGCAGCTGCTGTTGCTGAAGCTGTTGCCCCTGATGTTGTTGTTGTTGCCTTGCTGGAGCTGCTGGGCTGCTGTTGCTGAAGCTGTTCCTGTTGCTCTGCTGCTGAACTGAACTGCTGCTAGTGCTGCTTCTGTTGCTGGAGATGTGCTGTGTTTTTGCTGCTGCTGTTGCTGTGCTGTGGTGGTGCTGCTGCTGGTGTTGCTGCTGGAGCCTGTTACTGAGTTGCTGTGGTGTTGTTGTCTGCTTCTGCTGTGGCTAGACCAAAACACAGCTGGGCTACACAAGCTAAGGAAAAGAACAAGGCCCAACTGGGATGTTCAACTAAAAACAGAGCAGCTGGGCTGTGTTAAAGAGAGTAAGCCTAAACCCATTAAGAAAACCCAGCTTATGGGCATGAATGTTTTAGACAATTTGTGGGCCTGTAATTTAACTTAACAGTGGGCTTCAAAAATACAAAGTTTTATACAACCCAACATTTCAAAGTTTTCAAAACAGCTTTTGGGCTTCCTTCCAACTCCCAACAGTGGGCCTTGCTCAAATCTCCTTTCAAATTTGAAACCAAAAGTTTCAAAACCCAAAAAAACCAAAATTTTGCTCCCATATTAAAACCAAACTTTCTTTTCAAAACCCTTTCAAACCAAATTTTCAAAACCCATTAAAACCAATTTTTTTGAAAAATGGGCGAGTGTGTGAATAAACCCCGTAATCTCCATGAATATATGTACCCTAACAGAAAAAGTCAGTTATCATGTATCGTCTTACCCCAGACTGATGGCACATTTGAACTAAATGCAAGCATGATACAAATACTTCCTATATTTCGAGGGTTCGATTATGAGAATCCCTATAATCATGTAAGAGAGTTTGAACAAATTTTCCGGGCATTACAACCTGACCATATATCCGAAGACTCTTTGAAATTGCGCTTGTTTACATTTTCTTTAAAGGAAAGTGCTAAAACATGGTTTTACAATCTGAGACCGCAGTCAATCACCACTTGGGACCAACTCACAAATCAATTTGTCAAAAAGTTCTTTCCACATCATAGAACCATCTCTATTCGTCAAAGTATTAATTTTTTTGTCCAGTTAGATGGAGAGACACTTTTTCATTATTTCGAACGGTTTAATGATTTGTTGTTTGAGTGTCCTCACCATGGCCTTGAGAAGTGGAGACTGGTCGCCATTCTTTATGAGGGACTAGACTTTAAGTCTCGAGCCTTGGTTGAATCTATGTGTAATGGTGAATTCATTGATAAAACTGTGGACGATGCATGGTCATTTCTAGCTGAAGTCGCAGAGAAAACCCATCAGTGGGAAACCTATAGGGGAACTAGGACCATGCCACATGATATGGATGATCACCATGAGTCAGATGTTGATTTTCCCAATGAGCTTAATTCTGGATATAGTGTTTCATACCCTATTGTTGAATTTCATACCATGTTGTTTCATACCATGAGTCAGATGTTGATTTTCATACCCTATTGTTGGATATAATTTTTCACCTATTTTAGAGGCAGATGTATGGGCAGAAAACACTAATGGTTTTGACAAAATAGGATTTTCATGTATTTGTATGATGATGATTATGATGATGTTATATTAGAAGAACATGTCTATGCTGAAAATGTTATGGAACCTTCGGGTTCAAATACATTAGGCTTTTCTGCCCCGACCTTCATGAATGATGTTTCTTCTAGTATTCCATATACATGTGATGAGGCTACTGATTTAGATATTGTGCAGTTATCCTGTGAAGAGCATGACTTAGGTAATGTTGAATCTTCTGTTGACACTAATGATCCTATGCATGAAAATATAGTTGATGTGTCTGATTCCATACCTAAGCCACAATATATTGCTTCTTTTGATGTTAATTTGGATATTTCGGATAACCATGATTCTGAATTTGGACTTGTGAAATTGTTTTGTGATGATGAGCATGCTACACAACTTGATTATGACTTAGAAAATGCTGATGTGACTGATAATATTGGTACTTTTGATCTCATGCATGTGAGAAACTTAGATGTCACCTTCTTTCCTAAGTCACAGATTGAGATTATTCCACCCAACCTAGATTTGGTTTGTAACAAAAATTTTAAACCAACTTTTCTAAAAATTCCCAACCTAGGATTGGAAATGTGTGCCTCTCAAGTCCTCTTGGACTATTTTGCATCTAAATACAATACTTTTAAGGAGCCACAGTTGGAATATGCATGTTTGCCCGTCCCTAACAAAGTCCATTTCGAGTTAGACCTTGTGCATGATGAACCCCCAAAACCGCGAGATTTTGTATCCAATAGTATATCTAGTGTAAAATCCAGGTTTAGGGGTAGCTCATCTGGTTTTTCACTCTCGCTCTCATTTCAGTCCAATTTTAGTGTTTTGAAACTGTCTATGTTTCAACACTTTGTCTTTTGGGTTGATCCTCAACTCTTTAGACTGTATGTATATAGTGAATTGTTTGTATATAATCTGGTAGGTAATGTTTAGTGGAATCTTATATGTTTGTTGTATATATTGTGCTAACCCAATGTGAATTCAGTTGAGTTACTGTTGGGTTTTGCCTTGAATAATGGAGTTTAAAACTTGCTTTCCCCAATATCCGGTAATCTCTTTCCTTTTTCTACACTTAGCATCGTTCTCATGGTATGTGTTATAATCATGTTTATCTTTTGAAACATTGAGGACAATGTTTAGTTTAGGTTTGGGGATAAAAAGTAGATACCTTGATAACATGCTATAATCGAAAAACAGAACTCTTTCTTTTTGAAAAAAAAAGTGAAAAAATCAAAATTAAAAATTAAAAAAATTCAAAAAATTCGAAAAAAAAAACAACATAAAAATGGAGCTCATTTACCTTGAAATGTTGACTCTTGTGCAAATATGTAATTTTTAGGATTCTTAGTCTAGATATTTAGGCACCCTGATTCTATCACAATTCACATAGTGATAAGAAACTTGCACGCGTACGATCTACCAATACATGTATAGCCTCAACCTTGAGGTGTTCTATCGGAAGTCACGATTGCCAATCACTCTAAAATACTGAACGAAACTTGACTATCTTGTACTTTGGTTGGTTGGGATAGAAGGTGGAGGTTACATTAAGAAAGACAACCATCGAATTTAACTGGGTGCATCAAAAAGGGCTACCTCTTGCAAAGTGTCATGTAATTTTTTGTTTCTTTTTGCTTATGTATCAAAATAGTTACCATGTTGTAAATAATTCTTTCAAAAAAATAAATAAAAAAAATCAAGTATTTATCAATTCCATCCTCTCTTGTTCCAAAAATAAAAGAGAGTAGTCAATGTAAATAAGAGTCATCTTTTGTGTTTTTGTGTTATAAGCAAGGAAGGGTGTATGCCATTGATGTACAACGCGAGTAATTGTGAAATACCTCCAACTCATTCACAATTCTCGTAAAGTCCAGACAGCTAGCTAGATTTCGACCTCGGTTCTTAGCCTGAGAAACTATCTCTTGGTGATTAGTAGTCATAACGTCCGATCTTTCTTTACACATGTGTAGATACACTTTACACTCTTATCACATGTCTTTATTTGTTATCAGTGCTAGGATTGTGCCTTTGATAGCTAGATTGACATCTCCATTTTGCTGTGAGCTTCTACTGTCTTGCACATGTCACATTTCATGGAATCTGAGCTTATATTTTGTCCTAGAAATTTGTAGGTACGTTCTAAGCAAACCTTCACGAGACTTCAACTCGTCCACTAGGGACACTTAGTGGTTTAAAAGGCTTATTGTATTCGCTAAATGCAATCGAGAGACCAGCGACAGTGGTATAGGTAGGATTTCCTTAGTTTTGTTTTACTTGAGGACAAGTAAAATTCATGTTTGTGGGTATTTGATAAGTTCCAAATATTGTATATATTTGCACCTTTTTATTGGCATTTAACTAATCATTTGTGCACTAACGCTCCATTTTATCCCATATTCTGTGTTTTCGTTGTTTTCAAGAATAAATATTTTTCTTAATTAATTTCGCATTTTTAGGTACTAAATAAAGCCTGGTTAACTCACGGAGCGAGTAAAGAAACGACAAAGACTCCCGCAGAAAGGCAGCGAAGAATGATGTTTGCAAGAGCCGGATCAAACAGAAGTGGGATTGAAGAGGAAGAATTGTCCTTAAAGAAGATATGGGCTTGGCATACCCAAGGCCCAAAACCCTTACCCAAATCCATTTCAAATATCCATACCCATTTCCATGAGAGCCGTCATATTGGATCCATCACATCATCCAACGGTCGCCTCAAATCATGAAGCTCCTGTCAAACATCATAGTACCTAACTCCAATCTAAGCCGTCAGAATTGTTGTATCACGCATCCAACGGTCGCTGCAAGCCTGTTCCATCTTAGCCGTTCGATTCAATCCAGATGTGATCATCCAACGTATCATCTTCGCTGGACATCGAATTTGCTACAACCGCTCAACACTACAACACCTAACACCTATACCCGCAAAACAAACAGCCCCTTCCTCAAACCCCATCGAACCCATCTTCCTCCCTCACCCTCTGCAACACCACCACTCCCTTCCACCACCATTCCCTTCCATAGCCGCCTTCAACAAACTTCCATAACCACCCTACTTCACCAAACAACAAATCCCCTCACTACCCCATCATCCTATGATAAACTATTAGTCTATTTCACCAATTTCACCATCCTTATTACTGTTAGGGTTTGAAATTGGTGAACTAGGTTGATGGGAAGAGGAAGCTAGGCTGAGCGTAGCAGCATGAAGGAGAGGAAGAGGAGCATCTGCAGTCGGCATGGGCAAGATTTGACCCATCAAATTAGGTAATTGTGTAACCCTAATTCAACTGCCCTGTTTTGAATTTGGGGGAAATGTCTGTAACCCTAATTCTGTAGATTGTAACTATAAATTGAGTGTGTGGGTGTGAGTAGAATGCATGCCTGGGTTAGCCAGAGCTCAACCCTAGGTGCTTGGGTTAGCCGAGTTACCACCAATTAGTGGTTTATGTAGTTTAATTTCTGTTTGAACTTCAATTTCAATGCAATTTTGATTCTCTGTTTGATTTTCAATTTCTGTTTTAATGTTCTAATTCCTCTTGCTAGGGTTGAGATGAAGCTCTAATTTGCTATTTGTTGTTCATGTTTTTGACAATAACCTTGTTATGCTTAATTGTTTAGGATGAAATTTAGTCTTAGGACTTCAACACTTAACTTTCACAGTGTATGTAATGCATCCATTGTAGTTAGAATTATTCTGTGTTGTAGAACTGCAACTCATTTTTAACAACATATATGAACCTTTTCATTAGCTGTGCCTTGAAAAGACAGTTAATAATTAGGAGAATTACCTTAGTTGTGATTGAATCATCCATCTCAAATTGACCTTAGATATGCAGAGGATTGACATCCCTCTTATTATCAGTTATAAGGACAAGGTTAGTGTTAGGAGCAGAACAAGTAGTGTAAGTTAGTGGTGGAATCAAAGGCCCTAGTACTCTTCTCATCATTTACTCAATCTCCCTGTTTACATTTGTTGTTGTTTCCATTTGATCTCATTATTTCCCCCTTTCTACTGCTCACTCCTCACCGATCAGTGGTGTTCATAACACCACAAAATCATCTTTTCTCACTGTTTCATCATCACTGCCCATTAGGAAGACCAGTTAACAAGCAAGCTTAGAAAAAATTAGCAAATATCCCTCCAAGTCCCTGTGGAACTGACCTGTGCTTGCCCTGTGTTGCTTTAGACACTGTGCACTTGCAGTTAGATAAATATAGTGTTGTTTCCAGCCCTATCAGTGTTCACACAAACCCATGGTAAAAACTATATTCTTTACACAAAAACATTCATTTAAACTCTAAACTCACCAAGTGAGGAAACTAAACAGTAGCAAGAAAATTGGTTTTCACTTCAAATACCTAAATGTAATGTTAGGGTTTTTTGTTTTTTTGGAACAAACTAATATAGAATTGAATTCATATTGAGAGCAGTATAACAAATTTACCTCTAAACCATCAAGAAATCCACCAATGGAGAAAAAATAGATTGCAGTAGATGCACTACAAAGCCAGAGTTGTAACTAAAACCCTCTCTCTTCCTCCTCCCTTTTCTCTCTAAAATGGGAAATAAAATGAAAATTCTCGCCGAGTTTATCTATTTACTCAATATCTATTGGGCTTGGATATAAACTCATGTTTGGGCAGATACAAGCCCCAAATGCTAATGAGTTAACAATGTGGAGGGGAGCGTCCGTTTTTTCTTTGAACCCTGATTTTGGGAATACCTAAATATTTCTAGGCATACAAAACAATAGTCCCATCTTGGGTGACCTTATAAGGGGTACTCCATGGGTAGTTCAATTACCTATATACCCTTAATACAAAAATCTAAAATCAGTTTTCTAAAAAATCAAAATCAGTTTCCCTTACCATCTCTTCTTCTTCCTCCTTCTCTATCCGAACTCTTCCCACTCCTGCGACAAAAAATATTCATCATCGTGATTAATTGTCGATTCGTAAAAATTTGATCGTTGATTAAACTCAACCGCATAATGACTCGTACGAAGAAAAGCAGGGACTAGGCAAACCAAATCGTCTTCTAATCCATCAATTGAAGAAGAAGAACCAATTGAAGATGAAGGTGTAGAAACTGAAAATCAACCACCAATTGAACCAAAAATTGAACCAACTGCATTTCCAACTCCGGAAATGAGTATAAGAAATCAAGTTTCACAAACCCAATCTCCTATTTGCTGTTTTTCATCGATTAAATGACGGTTACAATGTTGGGTTCGGCTCAAAATTGAGTTGCGTTTTTAGCCGAACTGTTCTTCACAAAAGCTTCATGTAAGTGTATATGAACAGTTCGGCATGAAATTTCATGAAATTTCAATCCGAACCTAGTCACAGATAGAGATGCATAGGGGTTCGGCGTATTCGATAATCATAATATGTGCCAAACCTAGCACATTTACGAGGTTCGGCTATTACAATATTCTCAATATGTGCGGAACCAATAACAATATTTTAACCCAAAAAATAACAAATTGATGTTCGACTCATACAATTTTCGAAATATAAGCCGAACCAGTAATTATTTTTTTTCGAGCTATTCAGGATGTTGTTCGGCTTACTATGAAACTTTCATATAAGCCGAACTAGTGTCTAGCAAAAGGGTTGGAATTGAAAATTATAGGTTCGGCGCATGCAGTAAACAGATTCAGTGAGCTGAACTGTTCATCAATTGGTAGATTCGGCTCATAGATGTGAGCCGAACCTCAACCTGTTTCGCCGAACCATGATCCAAAAAATCATCTAAACAACCTTTATAATTCTGAAAATTATCTTAATCACTAAACAAAATATTTAATCACTAATCAATATTACTAACACTAATACGTAAAGGGCAAATTTTCTATTAAAAAAAAAATTGGGTTAAGGGGTAATCTGATTTTACTATTTCACAACCTTTTTTTGTCTTTATGCAGTATGCCTAGTAAGATTTCAGAATGTCCAAAATCAGGGTTCTTTTCTTTTCCCACGAATCCGATAACGTAATCCGCAGCAAGATATCTTCTGTTAGTGATGAGGGAATGACATAAATCGTTGAAGAAGCCATCCCCAATTAAATTGAGGTCCAAAAACTGAAAAATACCCAAATTCCTATTTTCTGTAATTTCGAAGTAAAAGTAAGAAATATCTTGAAGTTTTTGGTTAGATGTCACAAAATCGGCTGTATTAAATCATTTGTCTTTTGTTTTTTCTTAGAAAAAATTGAATATCACCTGCCCCTCCAAATGACAATAGCCACAAATTTAAAGCGTAATATTTATGAATAATACCAACCAGATAAGCAACGGGGTTAATTCATATTTTTTTCTGGCTTATCAAATCAAAGAGAAATTGCTTCAGGCAATTGTTTTCTATGTTAAAGAAACATATTTAAATAGTTTCGGTTTTGGTATTACTTATCTAAAATGGTATGTTAGACATTCGTGCTTAACTCTAATAGATTGTATGATTTCTTATGAACTTGTAAGATCCTTTCGGTTTGCTCTTATATTTTTTCATGTCTTTGTCATTTTTGTGACAAAAAGTGGTAGAAATGTATGGAGTATATGAGTGACCTACAATCACTGAGAAAGGATATATGTGTTGAAATGTATATATCTAACAAGAGAGTAAAGCATAAACTAAGGGGGGAAAACATACCATCTTGTTGTGTAATATTTTATACTACAAGAGATAATAAATGTTAGAGCATATCTTGGTCGACCTCGCATGCGTTGCTATATCAAGCATGTTTGTCAATGTTCGTGATCAAAACTATGAGTCTTGATTTCTAGTCTCTTATAGCTAAGTCTCGGATTAGGATAGAAAAGTGTAGTTGAGCTCAAGGACTTTATGGCGATTCATCATACAACGGAAAAGATCTACTCAAGGAACCGTGGAACTTCATCAACAAAAAGGTATGTGGAGACTTGAACTTATCTATCACTCGAAAGTCTATCTATTTTATCTCCTACTTCTTATGAGACAAAAAGTCGTATGCTATATAGACTAGATCATACACATTTGACATTTCGAGCTGAGTATTCACAACTTATCTTTTTCTCGAAATCGTGTGTTGGTAAAGCATTTCGCTTTGATCAAGTTTATCTCCACCTAGTGACGAAAGTCGTAAAAAGTTTCAATTACTTTGAGAATTGCTCTGACGTGAAACGGTTCTTGTAACGGCTATATAACGTCCTCTACGAATGTCTCAATGATTGGAATGAGAGTTTAGATTACATAACCATGTATTCCTTAATCCGAAGTTTTCGAACTTTGTTGATTGAGAGAAACCGGAGGAATTGGCTTTGCCAAGTCCGCGAACTCAGTTTGCGAACTCAGTCCACGAACTGACGGAAGTTCTCTTACCGAGAATTTCTGCTGGGATTTTCCAAAAACTCGTTTGCGTGTTTAGTCCGCGAACTGGCGGAAGTCTCTTTGCCGAGATTTTCTGCTGAGTTTGGAAAACTCTGCCAGTTGCCTTAAGTCCGCGAACTTGTTTGTGAGCTTAAGTGGTTATGATCTAAAGATGTGCTCTGAACATGAAACTTAAATTACTAAGGAATGCTTTATGCAAACCGTGGATATAAAGTTCATGAGCCGATTCATCGAATCGAATCATCTTTGTTTCAATTGTGTCTTGTGTAGTTACATAAGATCTCGTAGCAATTGAACAACTCTCTAACTAGTTCATTTAAGTCAATTGAACTAGTTATGGTGAAGAAGAACTAGGTTAATATGAAATGCTCATATGGTTAACCTTTTGGGTTACTATGTTGAACCAACATACACGTACACGTTTGGGCATGGTTTTCACAAACCCAGTAAACGTCTACCCAAGTGTGTGTGACAAGCTAAGTTTTCGATCTAACGGTTGAGAAATATTAGCTTGAATCTAAATCAGTTTTTCATCTAACGGTGAATATGGATTGCTTTGTAACTAAGGAAAAACCCTGATTTGAAGGCTATATAAAGGAGACATCTAGCATTGTGCAAAACTAATCGCCACACGTCTGTGTGATACTAGCGCGCTCGCTAGAGTCGATTCTCCTTTAACCTTTGGTTTTCTTCTCTAAAACCAGGTTAACGACTTAAAGACTTCATTGGGATTGTGAAGCCAGACCGATACTACTTTTATCGTAGTTGTGTGATCTGATCTTGCATCTTCTATCGTACGAGTACAATCTTTGATTGGCTTGAGATCGTGAGAGTTCTCCGATAGGCAAGATAAATAAGTCACAAACATCTTCGTCTCACTGTTTGTGATTCCTCGACTAACCGCTTGTGTAGTCAAGAAGGATGTTGAGAGGTGATTTATTAATCTAGGATGTTCTTCGGAAATATAAGACCGGATTATCAATTGGTTCCTGTTCACCTTGATTTTATATCTTAATACGGAACAAAACCTAGGTTTTTTCTCTGGGAGACAGATTTATCCTTTGATAGATTTTTCTGTGTGACACAGATTTGTTTATTATCAAGTCTGCGATTTTGGGTTGCAACAACTCTTAGTTGTGGGTGAGATCAGCTAAGGGAATCAAGCACGCAGTGTCCTGCTGGGATCAGAGGCGTAGGAGTACAACTGTACCTTGAATTAGTGGGAGACTGATTGGGGTTCAACTATAGTCCAGTCCGAAGTTAGCTTGGAGTAGGCTAGTGTTTGTAGCGGCTTAACACAGTGTGTATTCAATCTGGACTAGGTCCCGGGGTTTTTCTGCATTTGCGGTTTCCTCGTTAACAAAACTTCTGGTGTCTGTGTTATTTCTTTTCCGCATTATATTTTATATAATTGAAATAATACAGGTTGTGCGTTAAGATCATCAATTGGAAATCCAAACTTTGGTTGTTGATTGATATTGATTGATCCTTGGATATTGGTCTTTCGTACCGTCCAAGTTATTCCTTGTGTTTGATTAAAGACTCGCTATTGTTTTAGCTTGAGTAAATCAAAACAAGTGAGAGATATTGACTCCTTGAGATACTTTAATCTAGATTGAGTCTGACTGTCTAGTCGAGTCTCTAGCAAAGTATTTCGGAGTTAGTCCATACAGATTGTTAAGCGAAATATTGGGTGCTGTTGTTAGACCCCGGCTTTTTCAATAAAGCTTTTGTTATTCAAACGCGTCAACAACAACATTTATTTTTGAATATATGTGCAGGTTCTTGAGCTGTTGAAACTTGGAATCAAACGTATGAAGAGTGGTTAAGAGAATGTTATGTAATGTAACATATGTATTTTTTATTTCGTGTATTCTCCACATATGTAATAGAGTGTTGTCACTAAAATTTACAAAAGGGAGATTGCTAAAGCATTGCTCGGTTGAATCCATCAAGCGTTGGTATGTCAAGGTTGGTTGTCATATTTTAGTATCAAAACTCATAAATAGCTTGATTAAATTACTAGAGTTTAACATCGTTAGGTTAGACTAGGAAATATATAAATGTTGAGACATACAAGTACTAATTTGAAGACCTGAAGATTCCGAAGATGTATCGACTACGACGATAACATTATCCTTACACTTTAGGTTAGTAGTACATGACTTGACTTGTTTCCATTTCTATATTGTAAGCTTTCAAAGTCGTTTCTGAATGCAAACATAACATGCGAAGTTATATATGTGAAACTCTAGTATAATAGACTTGATCATCATATTGTGATCAAAGTTCCAAGAAACAATATATATCGATAGTAATAAGTGATTTATATCAATATATTGAATTACGAAGTATAATGCTTATCTTTTGGACTTTGTAATTACGACATCGACATAATCTTTATAACGCATTACCAAATTGTGTAGTGAACATAGATTTGATTCCGTACCTAGAAAATTATGTTTAATTACATGAGTTTGAGGAAGTAGACGTACAAATTGTTTCGTAGAAGAAAGGAAATCAAAGAATTGATGTTCTCGGTTTTCATTGAAGTATCTTAAGTATGGACCGATTCTAACCTATATAGGGATTCATCATCATTTTCTCGATCATCGTTGTCAGAATCCTCTTCAAGCTCCTCCTGGGAGTCATTGTCAGAATCTTCACTAGGGACTTCTTCCAACTAATCTTCAGGATCGTCATACACTGCATCTAAATATTCATCTTCTTCACATTCAGCTTGGAAATCAGCCTTGGGCAATCGTCCAGTCTCCATACCAGGTGGATATGGCCTAATTTTGCGTTCACTAGGCTTCCAAATGGATTCAACTTCCTCGGTGCCTGAATCAGAAACTACGCCGTCACCACGAGGTCGCACTTTATCTTCAGCCGCTAGCCTTGCTTGCTGAAGCAGACGACGTCTTTTCTCGGTCATTGTTTAATAATTTCGGTATATTTTTTTTTAATTCTCTGCATTTTCTTCCATTATTTTGTATAATGTCGCTTGTGTTTGTTCACCTTAATCTATAAAGCATGAACTTATGATCTTGGTATTTCCCTATATTCCAAGACCTCTCTAGATATTAAAAGCCCCAAGTTTACCTATACATGTGTTTGTTTTTACACTAATATATCATTTTAAAATATTTTCTTATATGAAGGGCCTTAGAAAACAATAATATATTGGCGTTTACACACATATGAAAGCAAAATTAGTGTTTACATACAAAACATTTCAAGTGAAAGAAAAAAATCAGCGTTTCCATACAAAGTATTTCAAAATATGTATTTGCGAATATTTTTAAGTTTTTTTTTCAAAACCTTTTTTTTTTTTACTATAGATATAAAGGTACCCTTAAAAATATAGAAATTGGTATCTTTAAAACAACAATCAAAAATAAAAAGAGCATATATACCTTCAAAAAAAAGTGATCCAAAATCCAGGGTTTCTTTGTTTGAAGGAGAGGATGATTTGTTGTTTGTATCTTTGTTTGATTTTAAATTAGGTTTTTATGGAGAAAGTGAAGAGCAGGAGTAGTATCTGAGAGGTGTGAGAGCAGGAGTAAAAGCAATTCCAAGTGTTTGTCGTGTTTCTTATTTCGGGGAAGAAAAAGAAGAAGTTTCTAAATAACACCAATTGTATGTTAAGGGGTAAAATACAAGTAAGTGGTGAAACTAGTGATCTCTACTTTTTTCTAATAAAAGAATTTTGCGTCTATCCTTTCTCGAATATTTATCCATATTTAATCTACTTTTAGATTTTAAGATATTTTTTTCTCCCTTTTAAAATAATTGACATTTCTTACTTGTATTCAATTTATAGAAATTATGTTTTCAATGACATGTTATGTTTTCAATGACATTTCTCCAATCCTTATCCATACAAAAGCAATCGAATGGCAAGGAAAAAAGAACTACAAGTTCGAGCATCTATGGCTAACACACCCACATCTCAAACAAATCGTCGAGACAGTCTGGAGTCAACAGAATGATTCGGAACCTGCCTTAGATCTTCAGCTAAAACTAATTACAACGAGGGAAACCCTTATGGAATGGAACAAAGAAACATTTGAACACCTTCCAAATCTAATCAAGAAATCAACGGAGCAAATCCGAATAGTGTAGTTGCAGGAAATCCTACAATACACCCCTTATACGATTTCATTGTTGATCAACTCATTTTTAGGTTTACACTCTTAATTTTATTGATTAATTTCTGAATGTTCTTTCAAGGAAAATAAAGAAATCAAGGATGATCTCTGCTCTGAACTTTCTCTCTCCTATTTACTTGTCTCTTACTCAAAAAAGATCTCTCTCCTCTTTACAACTCGAACGACTATTTATAAGAAAATACATAGTGGATGACAACTAATCTGTCCTTTATTTTCGGATATGGTTTGCGACATTCTCGCAACCTTACAAATGTTAATTTCTCAAGCTTTCTAATTTTCGCAGGACTATCGCATCTTTCTCATGATCCTTGCTGACGTCGTTTCTGAAATTGTTCTGCGACGATATTATGTTGTACCATTCATAATTTCGCTGAGACATGATTGTTGCGAGATTATGATCCTACATCTTGCCTCTTCTCATATCTTCTCTGCAAAGTAGAGAATGATGCGAGAAATGCCGCAACTGCTTATCTTTTCATATTCTACATTTATCACACGTATCCTTTCTTCCATTTATTTCTCGACACGTCTTTTGTAACCGTTACTTTTAAACTGCTTATATCTTTCCGTATTAACCGCGTTTATTTTCTCGAGGAAAAATTTCCTCTATATATATTCCTTTTCATTCTCTTCTTCTTTCTTTCTTTTTATTCTCTTCTTCTTTCTTTTTATTCTCTCTGCAACTTCATCGTTCTTCTGCAAATTCCATTATTGCAACTTTTCTTCTTTCCTATTCAATCTTTTTAAGTTCTCCTTCATCTTCATACTAGATCTTCATAGTTCGTGATCTTCTTCGAGACAATCTTCCTGTTATCATTTTTCATGGATCCATCAAGGTTAGTCTTCTCTTTTCTTCCTTATGAGTTTTGCTGAAATTGATATATTTGAAATTAATCTTGTATATTGCCTTATTTGATGTTGTTTACGTGATTCCCATACTCTTGTTATTTCAGCAAAAGCAGCTCCAACACTAAATTTACAGTTCAGAACCCTAACAATCCCAAATCACAGCATAAGGTTGTCGCACATAAAAGAAAGTCTGCGAATGAGAAGGTAGTAAGAAACACTATCTTTTTCTAATAACAATATTGTTTCCTCTGTTTCTTATCTGGATTGTAATTCGCAGGGTGATAAAGATCTTCATAAACCTCACAAGAAATCTCGCCACCTTAAAACTGTTCCAACCTCTGTTCCCTTCCACCTACTCATTTCTTCCAAATCTCCTGCGACATCTTCGCAAGATAAACCTTTATCTCCAATTCGCGGACTTCATTTTTTCCAAATCTCCTGCGACATCTTCGCATGATAAACCTTTATCTCCAATTCGTGAAGATGCTTCCTCTGATTTCATTTCTTTAGTTGTCCTTTCTATGATTGAAATTCCCCCTGTGGATCCTTCTGCGAATGAAACCTCTTCTCTCCCCATTGAGAATGTTTCTCAACCTTCTGTCTCTACCAGTTCTCTACCCAAGTCTCTCCCTCTGTCGAAAGAAAATGTGGAAGGGATAGATATTGCTTTCAAAGTTTTATCTGAGATTCTGGATGATGGCAAGAAGTTTTCTACTGACCTCACTAAGTCTAATGTTTGCGAAATTCTGATCAAGTATTTGGGTTATGGCAGAGCTGCTTCGCAGACAGCTTTAGAAAAAGAATGTAATGCTCTTCGTCTTGAAAACCAGAAGCTTCAAAATGTTTTGCTGGATCGTGATAATCTTCGCAAGAAGAATGATGAATTAAGAAGTATGATTTCCTTATCTATGTCTTTAATTTGCCTTTTCGATGGTTTTATCCTTCCCATGTTTAATTATCCTTTAAATCCCTCTTTCGCATGTTAAGCATTAAATCAGAAACGAAAAATGGAGAGATATCAATTTGAATCTGCTGTGAAAGAAGCCCGTGTTGATAAATAAGTCTTGATGGATCAATATAACCAATTAGATAACCTCTATTCATATTCTCTTGATCAGATAAATAATCTTACCAATGAAAATACCCAATTAGTTCAAAGACAAGATCTATTAAGTAATGAAGTATCTCATCTTTCTTATTCTTTAACTAAAGCTAATTTAGGGATGGAAACTTTATCAGATGAGAATAAAACCTTATCTCAAGATAAGCGAACTTATTTAAACAAGATGGTGATATCTTCGCAACAACTTAGTATTCTCCAAAAAGTATGTGCTGACCAAGAGCAATCTCTTCGCTCTTTGAGAAATAAACTTAAAAAAGTAACAGAATCATCTATCGCTGAAAGAGATACACTCATTCAAGGTATAATAACTTTAAGTGTGAAGGCAAATCAACTTAAAGAACAATATTCCAAATTAGAAGAATCTTATTCTTCTCTTGCGAATAAGAATGCCTTTCTTATTTCTAAAGAGAAAAATCTTCAGTCTCGACTTAAAGGTTTAGTTGGAGATGAATTTGATGATGCAATGGACCATTGGGAGAATAGTTGTCTATCCTTGATTCAACACCTTATTTCGCAAAAGGAAAGTAGTCATAATAGTTTGACTGCCTTAATTATCTTTCCTTTGCAAAAGGAAGAATCTTCATTCTTCTATTTCTGATCTGGAGGCTAAATATGCTAAAATTCGCAAAGAGAATGCATTTCTCGTCTCTACCCTTACTGGTTCTCGCGACCGGGCAGAAAGAAGACTTGATTATCTTGCTTATTTTAAGGATATTCAAGATAGGAATCATCAAAGAGAACTTCTTCGCCAAGTTCATCTCCGGGATGAAGTCCTTGTAAATGACATTTTATTGTCCAACTCTCTTCCTCCTATATCAATTGATCCTTTAAAAGTAGATGATGATGAAGTTCCTCGTCCTGCTGATAGTGATAATGATTATGAAAGCGGTGCAGAGGATAATTTCCTGGAAGATGAAGAAGAGGTTCCTTCTAAAGAAGTATCTTCTGGTGTTCATCAGAATGAGAAAGAAATTTCTCCTGAAGAAGTAGTTGCTGGAGATAATCAAGATGCTAGTCATGGTGAAGATCAAAGTCGAAATGAAGGAGAAGCTTGCGAGAATGTTGGCGAAGAATTTCTGTCATCTCCTGCTACTGACATTAATATTGAAGCTTGAGCTTCTTAGCTTTGTTTTCTTGAACTGTCTTATTTTTATCACTTTTGAGAGTTACATTTTTCATTCGACTTTGGAGTCAACTTTTTCTTTTAATATTTTGTTGATTAGAAATATAATGCTTCTTATGTATCGGTTCCCATACTTGCCTCTCATTATCTTTCTTGCAAAAAATAATCTGTTATTAAAGCTTATAATTAATTTGTTTTATCATATGGTCTTATTTTGCCTTCCTAATTAGAGGTCTTATTATGCCATCTCTTGTCATTGCGACAAAATCGCAGGACGTCCTTGCACTTTCATACAAAAACCCATTGATCTTGTCTTAACTTTTTCTTTTGTATTATGGCCTCTTCAGGAATGTTGCGGCATTATGACAGGCCTAAATATTCTTGCGAAAATAAAGCCCCATGACATTGTCGTCTTGCGACGAAATCGCAGGACGTCTTCGCACTTTCATGCGAAAACCCATTGATCTCGTCTTATCCTTTTCTTTTTTATTATTGCCTCTTCAGGATTGTTGCACAAATATGACAAGCCTTAATATCCTTGCGAATAAAAAGCCCCATGACATTTGCGTCTTAAGACACTTATCAGCTCCCGAATGGAGGGTGCCGCCCTTATCTCCCCCCTGGTTGCCCCTTCAAGGAGGCGTACTTCTACCATACAAGGTTATCTCCTCCCATCCAGTCTTAACAACAACCAGTTGTTTTCGCAGCCTCTTATCCCTTTTACCTATAGGGATTATGGTTACGAGACTGCACCATAAGTGGGGTTTTCTTCAGGCCGAGTGCAGTATAAGCCAAGACTTGTCAAGAATGGCAAGGACGCTTCAAACTCCCTCGACACTCTTGAATCAACCGTGTACCTCGGCGCCTTGATCATATCTGCACTCCTTGGGAGAGTCCTTATTACCTTAGTCGCCCAACCCAAGTCATATGCTCAAGTTGAGAATCCAAGGTGCCTCTCCCGGATGGGCTTTATTGACCCCAAATCTCCATGACTCAGGTTCCGGTGGCGGTATATCCTTTCCCTGAGCCATGTAACAGGTACCCCCTAATATGACGTACTTTAGGTCTTACATTTTCCTCTTGCGAAATTTTATTCGCGAACTAGGGTGTACACCATAAAGGTTCGCCCCTTTCTTTTATGTCATTGTTCTCTGCGAAAAATTCGCACATCATGATCTTGTTTTGTCATAATAATCCTGCAATTATTCTTTCAGAATTCATAACTTCTCAAAGCTTCTTACGGATAATATCTTTTTAAGTACAATCTGTTTCATGGTCTGTCTAATCTATGACCAACATCTCTTCCTTCTGGGTCCATTAATCTATAAGCTCCTGTTCCAACTATCTCCTTAATGATGTAAGGTCCATCCCATTTTTCGCTAATTTTCCACCATTTTCTCGCTGATATATTGGTGTTTCTCGCAGAACTAAATCTCCTGGTTGAAATTCGCGTATTTTGACACGTTTATTATATTCTCGAGCTAATCTTCGCTGATAATTCTCCATATGTTGTAAAGCTTTTTCTCTTCTTTCTTCTAATTCATCAAGTTTATTTAAAATTAAGCCCGCACTAAGATTTTTCTCCCAAGCTTCTCTTTTTGTTGTCGGAATAGCAACTTCTGTTGGTAACACCGCTTTAACTCCATATGTTAAACAAAAAGGTGACATTCCAGTAGCTTCTCTTCTAGTTGTGTTATAAGCCCATACTGCATTATGTACTTGTTCGCACCATGCTCTGTGATGTCCTTCCAATTTCTTCTTTAATATGTCTGCAATTGTTTTATTTGTTGCTTCTACTTTCCCATTAGATTGTGGATACAAAGGAGTTGACTTTCCACACTTTATCTTGAATGCATTAAGTAACATTTCTATGTTCTGCCCCTCAAACTGTTTCCCATTATCAGATACCAACTGTACAGGAATTCCAAATCTGCAAATGATATTTTCGAATATGAATGTAAAGATATCTTTGTCGCGAATATGTTGTACTTCCTTCACTTCTGTCCATTTTGTGAAATAATCTATTGCGACTATTAAGTATCTTATTTGTCCAGTTCCTGGTAAAAATGGCCCCACAATGTCTAAGACCCATTTTCCAAAGGGCCACACACTGATTGAAGATGACAATGGTGCTCCTGGTGCATGTATCTTCTTTCCATGTCGCTGACAATCTTCGCAACGTCTTTATATTTGTTTTGCATCTTCATGCATGTATGGCCAGTAATAACCTTGCATTTTTGCTCTATGTGCCAAAGATCTTCCTCCACTATGATTGTCAGCATCTCCACTATGTAACATTTTCATCACCTTTTCTCCTTCCTCTCGTGTCAAACATCTGAGTGATGGTCCACTAAAGGATTTTCGGTATAGCAACCCATCTCTTAATTCATAATTTGTTGCTCGGCTTTTTAACTTGTGTGTTTTCAATCTATTTCTTGGTGTTTCTCCTTTCGCCAAATATGCATAAAGTTCCATTCTCCAGTCTGCGACATTATTTATTTGTTCTTCTTTTTCATTATCTATGACCATCACATCCACATCTTCCTCTTCTTTATTGATTGATGGTGACAGAAGTGTTTGTATTTTTATGCATCTCACAGTTGGATCTGTCATCATGCTTGAGATGAAAGAAAAAGCGTCTGCGAGTCTATTATCCTTTCTTGAAATGTGCCTCCATTTTATTTTTGGGATTTTCGCTGACAATTCTTCAACCAGCTTCTTGTATTTCTTTAGGGACGGTTCATTTGTAGTATACTCTCCTTTTATTTGGCGAATAACTAGCTGCGAATCACTAGTGATCCTGCATTTTCTAGCTTCATTTATATTGCGAATTTTAATGCATGTATCACAACTTCATATTCTGTTTCATTATTAGTGGATGCAAATTCCAATCTGAATGAAAAAGCCATCTTTATTCCTTCTGGCGAAATTAAAACAATTCCAACTCCATTTCCTTCTCTATTTGATGATCCATCTACCAATACTTCCCATCTATTTGGTTATGTTAATAAATCTTTTGGATCTCCATGTTCTTCTTCTACATCCATCATTTTTTCTACTGCTTCATCTTCTTCTAAAGGAAATTCTGCCAAGAAATCCGCAATAACTTGTGATTTTGGTGAACACAAAACTTCATATTTAATCTCAAAATGGCCTACTTGTGCATTCCATCTCTCCACCTTTCCTAATCTTTTAGAATTTTTCATCACTGATTCGATTGATACTTTTGTTAATACCTTTATCTTGTGTGCTTGAAAGTATATGCGGAGCTTAAATGATGCATAAACTAATGCTAAGATTAACTTTTCAATCTTTGAGTAATTCTTCTCTGTGGTATTAAAAGTTTTGCTAATGTAATAAATGGGTTTCTCCACTCCTGCGTCTACTCGCAATAACACAACACTTAATGCATGCGACGTTGTCGCAAGGTAAATCAATAATTCTTCTCCTGGTTCTGCCTTTTGTAAAATAGTTGTATTCATAAGATGTTCTTTGATTCCTTGAAAAGCCTTTACACATTCATCACTCCATTTAAATTTTGCACCCTTCTTAAGTATATCGAAAAAATATTTACATTTATCTGATGATCGCGAAATGAATCTCCCCAGTGAAGCTAGAAGCCCATTCAATTTCTGTACATCTTTTATTGTCGCTGGTGTTGGCATGTCACGAACTGCTTGCACTTTTTCTGGATCAACCTGATTCCTTCCTTTGATAGAATATAGCCTAAAAAATTTCCCGATGCAACTCCAATAGTACGCTTCTCAGGATTCAATTTAATGTTATACTGCCGCGTTTGTGCAAAAATCTCCCTCAAGTCTTGTACATGGTCTTTAGCTTCTTTACTTTTCACTAACATGTCGTCCACATATACTTCTAATGTTTTATGTATCCATTTTGCAAACACCTTCTCTACCATTCTTTGATATGTCGCTCCCGCGTTTCGCAAACCAAGTGGCATTTTCGTGTAACAATATAAACCTCTAGGGGAAAAGAAAGCAGTATGTTCTTGATCTTCTTCAGCGAGAGGGATTTGGTTATAACCTTTGTACCCATCTAAAGATGATACCCTATTATTTCCCGCTGCGGATTCCACCATTTGAGGAATATCTGGTAACAGAAAACTATCTTTGGGGCAAGCTTTGTTTAAATCAGTGAAATTTATGCAAATCCTAATTTCTTTGTTTTTATTTGGGACAATGACCATATTCTCTATCCATTCTGGGTATTTAGCTTCTCTTATAATTCCTGCCTCAAGCATTTTCTTTAATTCTTCTTCTATTTGGGAATGGTAAGTTGTTGCAATTTTTATTATTCTCTGTTTAAATGGTCTCACATTTTTGTTAATCTCCAATTTGTGGCATGCAATTGATGGATCTATTCCTGGTATCTCATCCATGTTTCCTGCGAAAATATCTTTATATTCTCGCAACAAGTTAACAGTTCTTTCTTCTTCTTCTACATCCATTTTGGTTCCAATTCTCAACATCAGAGGCTCCTCTAAAGTCCCAACGTTTATTTCTTTTGTTGGTTCTGCGGCAGTGTAACTGGGTTTAGGTTCTCCCATTGGTGTGGGTTCTTTTATTGCTTTTATGGGTCCTTCCTCTTCTTCCGAAATTTCGCTGGTATTCCTTTGCCTTCTTTTGCCCTTATCATATATACTCTAAATTCTTCTTCCTTCTTTGCTTCCTTTACCAATTTTCTGCGAAATTGTTTCTTTTTTGCTTGTCCTTCATAATGTCTTACTTCAATTTGATGACATAATTTCGCATTGTCAACATCTCCTCTGATTTCACCTATTCCACTTGGAGTGGGGAATTTAATACATTGATGCAACGTTGATGCCACAACTTTTATCGCATGTATCCATGATCTTCCTAATAACATATTATATGGCGATTCCATATCCACCACGCACAATGTCACATGTGTTTCGATTTCTCCAAGTGGAATTCGTACCACTATTTCTCCTTTAGGTTTTGTTGTGGATTTTCCGAAGCCGTGAACAAAATATGTTGAACTGGACATTTCTTCGTCTTTAAATCCCATTCCCCGAAATGCATTATAAAATATTATATCAACTGAACTTCCTGTATCAATTAAATTTCTGTTCAACATCCATTCTCATGTGGATTTTATTGTTGTCTCCTTCTCTTTTCGTGAAGACTTCATCCGCCATACATCTTTTCGTGGATTTTATTATTTCTTTTGGCGCCATGAACGCAATTCTTTGATTTTCCCAATCTTTCAAGGGTGATGTTTTTTCCACCGCCATAATTTTCTTTCCTTCAAAATTTCGTTTATGTATTCTTCCTTTGATGTTTTCATGGAATTCATTAATCAAGCTTTTTGTTATCATATTACACTCCAATTTTTTACCATTTTCATTAATTCTATTCATCTTTCCTCTAACTGATTCACTGATTTGTTTAATCACTTTCTTGATTTGAATATTCCCAATCAACAATCTTCAACTTTCGATCTTCAATCTCCCTGTTTCTAGCGCCATTATGTAGTTGCAGGAAATCCTACAATACACCCCTTATATGATTTCATTGTTGATCAGCTCATTTTTAGGTTTACACTCTTAATTTTATTGATTAATTTCTGAATGTTCTTACAAGGAAAATAAAGAAATCAAGAATGATCTCTGCTCTGAACTTTCTCTCTCCTATTTACTGGTCTCTTACTCAAAAAAGATCTCTCTCCTCTTTACAACTCGAACGACTATTTATAAGAAAATACACAGTGGATGACAGCTAATTTGTCCTTTATTTTCGGATATGGTTTGCGACATTCTCGCAAACTTACAAATGTTAATTTCGCAAGCTTTCTAATTTTCGCAGGACTATCGCATCTTTCTCATGATCCTTGCTGACGTCGTTTCTGAAATTGTTCTGCGACGCTATTGTGTTGTACCATTCATAATTTCGCTGAGACATAATTGTTGCGAGATTCTGATCCTACAAATAGCACAACACCAATGCGCGATTCGGAGTGGCGAAGAATTAAACTACTGGATAACCCCGGAAAAGCAGCTTCGGAGCCATCACCTAATTTTACTGCAATGTCAGGCAACATACTGGCAACAAAGATCCAGAATCCAATGGCTCCAATCGGGAGACGCCAATACGATATTCTTCCACAGGAAAGCGACTATACACAGAAGTCGAAACAAGATACAACAACTGCAGGACCAACAAAACAACCGGATTAGCGGTAAAGATCGGGTAATTAAAATCATTCTTGGTCATTTTATGGAACAATACTCGGCACAAAGCACAACAATAGATGAGGAGCTATTTGCACAAATCACACCCATACTGACAGCTCGACAAAGTTCTAAGCTAACAGAAAAGGTGACGACCACGGAAATCAAACAAGCTCTGTTTTCCATTAACTCAGAAAGTGCTTCCGGACCTGATGGATATACTAGCAAGTTCTTCAAGTCTTTCTGGGAAACAACACACCATTCCTCATGAATCACACGAACCTCACCTTAATCCCAAAATAGATCATCCATCGAAACCATACCAATTCAGACCGATCAGCCTTGCAATGTGGTGTACAAAGTAATATCCAAAATCCTAGTCAACCGAATACGACCCCTTCTCCCATTCCTCATAAGCCCATATAAAAGTGCCTTTGTTCCTCAAAGATCAATACATGATAACATCGCAATAGCTGGAGAACTATTCCATTACATTAAGACATCAGCTCTCATCAAGGACCCAAAAGTAGCCATAAAACTAGACATTAAGAAAGCCTATGATAGCTTAGACTGGGGATTCATCAAGAAGGCCTTCATTATGATGGGATTTCCAACCATTTCTGTAGATTACATAATGTTATGTATAAGTACATCTACTTACTCCGTCGATATTAATGGTACACTACATGGGTATATCACTCCAACAAGAGGCATCCGACATGGGTATCCTCTCTCTTCATACATTTTCATAATTTATGCAGAAATCCAATCGACCAATCTAGGAAACCTAGAAGCTCAAGGACTGGTAAAAGGGCTAAGAATCTCTCAAAAATCCCAACCTATTTTGCATTTAATGTATGCGGATGATCTCCTCATCACCTACAAAGCATCTCAGGACAGCAACAACCATCTCAAAAAACTACTTCTTTCCTACAATTCGTCAGCAAGCCAGAAAATCAATACAACAAAGTCTACAATAATCCACCACCATAGACTGCAACAACATCAGGTGGATAATCTGCACCAATTTGTTGATATGCCAACCTCAGCGACACCTCCAACATATCTAGGAGTACAATTCAAGCACGGAAGAACCTCAAGTCACGTTTTTGACCCGTTGATGCAATGTTTAGCACGAAAAGCGCAAGGATAGATGACCAAATGCCTTACTCAAGTAGGAAGGTTAGTACTCCATAACTCCTACCTCTAACCATATTATGCAAACACAATTGTTCCCGGTACATATACACAAACAGATTGACCGAATAGCCCGGAATTTTTTCTTGGGACATGACTCCTCTGTTAAAAAGCTTCACCCTCTAGAATGGAACAAGCGAAACAAACCGATACTAGTAGGAGGGTCTTGGCATTAGAAAAAGAAGTCACCACAATAAAGCATTACTCATGAAAATAATATGGAGAATTCATAATCAACCCAATTCCATTTGCTCCAGATTATACAAAGAAATATACCTACAAAACCAACCTATCTTCCAAGAAAACACAACCATTCCTGCATCTGCCAGCCCCCAATTAAAAAAATGGCATCCCTAATACCAATCCTCTAAAACTTCACCTTCCACCGAATCGGAAACAGTTTAGACACCCCTATCCAAGCTAACTGGATCCCTCTTTTTCAAATCCTTGACAGAAACCAATGCTACCCTATCCAATCAGTAGCAGATCTCATCGACCTACTTACCCATAACTGGGACCACGATCAGCTGATTAACCTCCCCCCTGATGCTCTCCAACACATCATAAATATCCATCTTCCCCTAAATCGACCTCCAGATACTTGACTTTGGCCACACTCAAAATCCGGAATATACACCACATCCTCCGGATACAACTGCCTAATCCAACATGATACCCATTACCACATCGTACCCCTACAACCGACCAAATTCCTATGAACATTACCATGCCCACCAAAAATACATCTTTTCTTGTGGAAAGCTATAAATGAAGGTCTTGCCACCTTCACTATCCTACATCGCATAACCGCACACATTCCAACCTATGCCCCAGATGCAACATAGAACCAGAAACGTCCAAACATATCCTTCTTCACTGCCATATAGCAGTTAACGCCTGGAACAACCTATTAACTCACCAATCCTTAAACCAAAACAACAACCCTAATACAGTGATAAATCCTCACACAACCCTATCACAAATTCTACGAAACACGAAAAATGTCACCTCTATCTCGGTATACGGTTTTCTACTCTGGAATCTTTGGACGTCTGGAAATGATATAGTGTTAAAAAAACATCTTATACCCTCGGACCAAATTGTGGCACAAACCTTGACACCACAACATGAATTTGATTGGGCGAAGATTCTTCCCCTATAATCCCAGGGGAACCACCGATCAGGATTACTACCAATGTCAAAGCTACAACAACCATCCAAGTAGGATGGACCAGATCAGCCCCGAACTGGATAAAGATCAACATGGGTGGTGCTGCCCGAGGTCACCCGGGAATGGCGGGAGCATGCTTTATTTGCAGAGACTCAAATGCTCAGATGATTTTGGCTATTGCGCAGCCTCTGGGGTATAACAACGGCTCTAACTGCTGAAACATGGGCAACACCTTTGACCACAAGGACGGCGACATATCGACAATGGCCTAGAGTCATTTTTGAGACCGACTTGGAAAACCTGATACGCTTCACAAAAACAACAACAGAAGCCATGTGGTATATTGCAGATATGATCTCCGAAATAAAAGGGAGAACGCAAATATTCAACACAATTACACGGAAGGAAACCAGGCAGTAGATGGTTTAGCAAACTACGCTGCAGACGGAAGCCAAGCAGGGAGTTTTTCAAAGAATATATGGGACCACGCAATCCCATGTTTTACCCATCAAATTATTAATAATGACTATATGAGAACAACATACCCACATGTAATAGCTTTGTAGGTTTTTATTTCGTCTCATGCTTAAAAAAAAAAGATAATTGAATTAAAAAAAAAGGGTTAATTGGGGGATAAGTGCCGGCATGGTTTTCCAATAATGCCGGGATGGTCGATGGATTGACGGCAATGAAAAACTTGAAAAATCATGCCGACAGCTACAATAAAGTAATTGTTCTTAATAAATTGTAAAATATTTTGGTGTTTTATCAAAAATAAAAACCTCCAACAATAATAACTGCTTAGTATATATAAAAAGTTCTTCAACAATTTGAGTTTCAATCTTATGCATGCGATCTTTCTCTCATTTCTATATGCCAATCTTGGTACTGCTATAACAATTTGGATTATTTTTATGTCGGAGCATAATTTTTCATCGCTCACATCCATCTGGTTGTATTCACTTTATAAAATGATTTTTTTTTGCAGCATTTTCCATTAGGATCCCCATATATATCTTGACATTTGAATTTTTGTTTCTCACTTGTATTGGTTTTAGACGAGTTATTCAACATTTTTTTTTAGAAAAATGCATCCCAAAATGCCCGCACTCATAAAAAAAATTATAACATTCATTTACGAAAATTGGTATGCCAAAAAAAAAAGAAAAAAAATCACGTCGTGCAAGTTATTAGTTTTTGCAAGTAATTATCAAGATCAGGGTTAAGTAGAAATTACATGATTTTGAGGGATGGAAAAACTATATTCGTCGTTTGTGGGTTATTGGGGTTATCAGGATCTCTAGAAAACTAGTAGCTCCTGGGAGCACTTGACCCTCTAAACATCAACTTTCAACCTTTCCACTCTCATCATGTCAAGTTAACCGATAATACGCTGAGTTCTACGGACACCAAGGTAGGCCACCGGTTTCGAACTATGATAATAACAAAAACTGGGATTTCTGTTGTTAGGGTGTTTCCCTATTGTTTTTTTTTTAATTTTTTTAATTTTTTAACACATGAAAAGACGAGGTTACCCAAATACACCACATCTTTAAAATGTCCACCTATAAGTCCTCTTGCCGAAAATGATTGTCTATGGACAAAGTCGAGACAATATTACAAATCGGTATTCACACTTTGTGTGATCGTATATCGATACGAGATCGAGACAATACAACAATCAAAGTGTGATTACTTGTAATAGGTTCGGACTTAACTAAACTCTATAGGATCACTATCAAGTAAAACAGAGTTAACGTTTGTGTAATTTACTTTAAATTATAATAACAACAATTATAGTTGCGGAAAGGAAAAGTAAATGATATAACAAGATTTTGTTAACGAGGAAACCGCAAATGCAGAAAAACCTCGGGACCTAGTCCAGAATTGAATACTCTCAGAATTAAGCCGTTATACAAAATCTAAATCAAAACTACGTGTAGTTGAGACAAAGCAACTAAACCTAGTTCACTTAGTTTCTTCAGTATCCCTGCACTTCCGACATTCAATAAGTGCACGCACTAGAACAATTCCTTTAGATCGTCTTCCAAATAGTAAAGCAACAACAAATCTGTTTGGTAACAACTCTCTTGATTCTTTAAGATAAATATATCTCAAGTCATATGCAAAGGCTCTTCCGTTTAACTAATAAACTCCTTTGCCTGGTTAGATCAATCTATCCAACAACTACCGAAGTAGCAGAGTTTAGATTTGCAATCAATCAATATAGATTCCAACAAGAAATTATAAGGTGATTCCGATCTCATGCAAATAATCAATCGAATAAATACGATTCTAGTTGGATCCCAGCCGATCAAGGTTTGTGCACACCCAAAGATATAGAAACCAAATAATAAATCTTCTTTGTCTTCAAATCTTCTTTAATCTTCAATAAACACCTGCACAACACCACTTGAATCTCTTGTGATCAATCACGCACAGAATGAAGTCTGTTAACAATGGATTATCACAAGATGTATTTAGATCTACAAACAGTTCTAAAGATCCCGTCGACATTTCGATCTAGTTTGAGTGAATCTTATATCAGAAGAGAAGGTTTTCAAGAATAAAAAAACTAGGTGCAATCAAAGTTCAACAACCGTTAGTCAATCAAATCGATCGAAAACTAAAATAAACTGTAATTATATGGTTTCCCACCAACGGTACTCGTAGAAATTCTTGATCCCACAGAAGTCTTTTAACGAACAATCGTAAGAGATTTCGCCTAATTAGGGTACTTTCCTCTCCGGATAGACGGCTCCATCAGAAACAACAAAAAGATGAAGTTTTCTTTGCTCTTAGGATAGTTTTCTATAAATGAAAACTTGGGTATTTATAAACCAAGGATGTTTGGACACCAAGGAATTTCCAAAACCGAATTATTCTTAAGATATGCAACAAATGCCCAAATCGATTTTTATAATTTCTGGAAATGATTTTTCAAATATTTCTCTCAATATAAAATCTCCAATTAGTAAATGCACGTTATTAATTTTTATTCTCTAGAGATATGCATTTAATTACAGGTAACTAAAGCATATAAAACTAACAACCAAAGATTCTTAATTTATTTCGGACAGGGATCTCGTTGAGTTGTTAAGGAATATCTTTGAATAATAAAAGATAAGAGTTACTGTTCATGTTTATAATACGTTGACATCTTTTCTTGTAAATTCACTTTCATATTTACAATCTTGGAATCAATTATACCACACTTCCAAACAAGTTTAGAATTGGTTCATCTGTATTCCAAGACAACTATGTGATTGACCAAATATCAAATCATTATCATGGGTTCACGGTCCTACCAGTCACAAGGATTGGTTCTACCTTAATATGGATTACTTATGATCGAAAACACAAGTGACCAATACCGGTTACATCAGTTACCAGGATCGGTTACGTCAATTACCAGGATCGATTAGACAATTATTTTGTGATCGGTCACACCAACTACTAGGATCGGTCACACCAATTACAAATATCGATCATACCATCTCAGGTGGTTACTTAGGATCGGTTACACTAATTAATAAAAACCAGTCATACCAGATCACAAGTCAGGAACTGTGATTAGATATACCAAGATACATAACAAGTTATGATCGGTTTTACTAACTCACACATATTGGTAATCCAAAGATATGCAATGAATAACAATACGAATAAGCCTAGCGATTTCCCTTTCGATTCATAAACCAAGTTCATGAATGTACTTCCTTTAAACAAATGTAAACATTGTTTCCTAGGATGAAGTCTTCACCTTTACCCATACACATAATCACAATAACATTCATACGATTATGTCGATATCATATATACAAAGTTCAAAAGATAAGCGTTATACTGCGTATCCTAATTCCTTAATACTATGATCATGTAATCATGTCTCACTACTAGAGTATAATCATTCATAGCTTCGTAGTTATGTTTTTAATATAGCACGACTTGAAAGATACGTTAGGAATGAAAAAGTTCAAGTCAATATTACTAACCTCAAGAGGAAGGATGATGTCGTCGTTGTAGATTGTCACGTCTTCACATTCTTCAGTTCTTCGAGTAATACTTGTATGTCTCATAATCCTAGACTTTCTAGTCTAACCTATACGAAGTTATCTCTAATTATATAATCAAGCGACTCTTAGATGAGTTTTGATTCACTAAAATATGACAATTAAACTTGACATACCAATGCTTGGTGGGTTCAACCGAGCTATGCTCTACCAACCCATGAATCAACTTCTAGAAGCCATTCAAATGAAAATGATGTTGGTGGAAATGAGGATAATAAAGGTAATGGCGAAGATGGTGGAGAATAATATGATGATGAAGATGAAGTGTTCATGATATTTAGTGAACTAATTGAGTATTTGTATAATCTAGCCAGTTATCCCCACTTGCTGCAGTT
Source organism: Papaver somniferum (assembly GCF_003573695.1). Classification (NCBI taxonomy): domain Eukaryota; kingdom Viridiplantae; phylum Streptophyta; class Magnoliopsida; order Ranunculales; family Papaveraceae; genus Papaver; species Papaver somniferum. The sequence continues at coordinate 122,603,067 of NC_039362.1, forward strand.
GAAGAATTCCTTACATTTAGGAACCCTACCAAAATATTGATGATTGATTGACGGTATGAATCACTTCAAAAAATATATATATATATATAGAGAAAGAAACATAGATAAATTTAAGAGACTTACCCTTTTCATGATGTGATATTTGGAACAACAACAAACGTTACTTAAAAGCATTTTTTATATGAGACGTAGTATTCCTTCCTATCCTCAATTCCTTCTCTTTTATTTTATGCTATGCTCTACATTGCTGACAACTCTATGGACATAAATTAATGCCAATCTCAATGGCAAATCAATTATATCGATAACCATTGAACCAAAATCCTGTAGTACATACATGTGTTAAGATTAGTGTGTGTACATATCTCACCATCAAACACGTGTACATAGGAAGATACGTGGAAAGCATGCAAGCCAACACATCAAAACATGATGTACCGCGGAACACCAAATAACTCCCGAAGAGTTGCTTTATCCCATCCCCAAAAGGAGCTAAGATCAACGGTGAAGAGAAAGTTAGCTGACATGGATGTGACAGGGGCAGAAGACACTTGTCTGACACGAGCAGGCGCCTCAACTACCCGCATTAAACACTCTGAGCAGTATACGTGTCGATCAACCCGTGGAACGAACGAGGATGGTTCTGCGTGATCAAGTGATGAACGAAACCTCCGCGGGACGGACACTAAACAGAAGAAGATAAGATTTCAACGGTCCTCAGAGATGGGTCCCAGACTCTAACCCTATAAATTCCCCCTCTCCACCAAGAGTGAGGGGGATCGGAAAAATCAAGGAGAGAGAAGGAGAGAGAATAATTGTGAGCGTAAGTCTTTTACAATAGATAGACATATGTAAACTCCAAAGTCATTCGACTATCCTTGTAACTCTCAAATACATAGTGAAAAACAAACCCCGTGGACGTAGGCCTTTGTGCTGAACCACGTAAACCCCAGTCTCATTTACATTTCAGCACTTTACGTTCGTCTAAAACCCCATGAATCTCTATTTATATGTTTGGTCTTCTTTATTTTTACTCAGGTCCCGTGCTCAAACGCCTCGCACGGTGTTATTAGATGAGGCTGTGATAAACCCGAGGGTTTTGAGCCAAGGAATCGGCACAAATGTATCATCAGTATGAGTCTGTCTAGATTACGAACTTTGGTTGTGAACACGTAGATGCCTTCGTGATTTAAGTGTTTATAATTTGGCGCTAGAAACAGGGACTTCGTCCCGGTAAAAGATTTATCTTATCCTGTGATTTCATAATTAAATTAGCGTAAGATTGCTCTGCTTCATTATCTCTGACAGTATTTATCTTTTATTAACTTTACCATGTTCAAAAACGCACCCGTTGTCTTCGGTACTACCGACAGTATCGTCGTTTACTGGTTAAAATATTTATTACTTAGATCCACGGATCTACATTTTTCTAGATCTCGTACGGACCTATCTTTCCGTTGAGTTTTCGTAAGTTTTCAAAGGATTTACGTGCAGTCTTAAAAGGGATTTTCTCGCGTTTCCTCTTACTTTCAATGAATCCGCACTTTTGATAAGAATTTAATCCATATACTTTAACTCATGTTTTAATCAAATGAGCTTCCCTAAGAGTTCTCTGTGGCCCTCGGGCAGTTTCTCCCTGTCTTGGAATTAGGAATTTTCGCAAACTAACCCGATCCGCACGGACATTTCTGTTTCTCGCTGTTTGAAATTCCCTTGTGCAGAAAGATGCAAGAAGTAGGAAAATCCAGAGCCACGTCGAATGGAAGTACCGAGGACAACCCCGGTCATCAACCGGAGCAAGTAGAAAGGAGAAAAAGCCAAAATGACCAGTCAGAGACAGGACACTGCGGAAATCACTTCGTCTATGAATGCTAACTCCGTTGCAGCAGCGGAAACAAAATATAATACGACAGCGGCAGTCCCGAAGACTACGGAAGCCATGAAAACTCTTGCTACGAATCAATTTCACCAACCAAAAGAAAGGGTGGATGAATCCAGAACGTACCAACCCGCGCATCCGCCAACCTTCGGAATGCCATCAACCAACGAGCAGGCTTGGTTTCGACCAAGCTGAAGAGTGATGCTTGTGCACCTCTTCATAAACCCTAATTCCACTAATGGTCGCAGATGAGTGTCTCAAGGATCATCTCGTCCGTTCAACTTCACCTGCTTGGTTATACAACCTTGGTCAGGAGTTAACTGGTCAATGAGGTGTTGTGGTGATTACCATCCACCACTCTACCACACCAAGTGATCGGTCAAGTCATGACTTACCTGTACAACCCCAAACGATCACTTGAAGATGGATATACACGCATATATTTTAAGACGCTTAATCGTGACTTACTCCATTAAGCTTTAAAACAGCGATGCTTCATACATGCTGAATATATTCGATGCATTACATGCATAGAATTCACATGATATTTTACAAGTATCAAATTCCAAATAACTTAGTTATTTAACCTAGAATTACATGATACCTTCTGTGGGTCCCACGATCCACACACTCGAGACATCAATCATGTCACAAACTGGGGGATACATACTGGGGTATTGGTCTGGCGGTTTACAGCGTGTAGCGCACAACGCGTCATCACAAGAACGTGTCAGGAAGTCATGGACGGTTAGTGATGATGGGAGAAGTGGGCAAGACTGATCGTGTAACACTAACACCCGCAACTCCACTACTCCATCACTCCACTTTCTCCACTTCCCACGAGATACATGAGTAAGGCTCAATGACTTGTATAAATAGGTTCTCCTCCCTATTTCGACAAGACAAGACAACATAAGCAAGTGTTGATACAACCATATTCAAACACCGGAACTGATAGCTTACATTCTGCAAGCCAGTTCATCTTTCTGATACAAGTCACACATAGCCAAAACCTTCACAATCTCAACAACTTCTTCGCTTCCCTCCCTAAGATCAACCCCATCATTTACTTTGTGACCGAAGCAAGTCTGGAACGGCCATTTCTTGGTTTAGGCCAGAATTGTACAGATTGATTTCTCGAATCACAAAGCACTCCCGTGCAGTGCATTTTTTTAGGGTTTAGATTCATTCCTCATCCACACACTCCAAATTACCAAATTTGGTAGGAATAGTTTTCACCCATAAACAGTGGTTATGAAATAATAAAAAGAGTTAGCAACTATAACTACTTAATAACATATTTAGAAAGTTCATTAACAATCCGAGATTCAATCTTATGAATGTAGTTCCTATGTTGTTTAATGTGTCAGGCGAGGCAAAGCGTGATGTGATTAAGACGTTTCCTTGCACCAAAGTCTGTTATATGAAGATTTTTTTGGTTTCCTGTATTAGTGTAGGACACCAAAGCTAACACAAAAGCTTTATCTCTCTTGAATTGTCAGCTTGATTTTTTTTATGTTTGGAAGAGGAGAAATATTCATTTGCTTTAGTGAAGATCTTTTAACATGGGATGTTGATCTGAGATGAAGAGAGTTGCGACGAGATAATTCTGCTGGCCAATAAGCTAAGAAGGTAATAATTTAGAATTTTGAAATGTGGGTAAATTCCTATAAAAGAAGATTATGTGTAAATAAAGCTTTTGTGTTGAACATGATGTTCTGATTTGCTTTAAAGAGAACTACATATACTCCAAGCATCGTTGTAAATGTTTATTTTATCCCTAACACAAACCTTATAACTTTTTTTTTCTCTAATTCGAAAACTCTTCACAAGTAGTTAATGCATCACCCCTTCCTTGTTTTCCACACTCCGATGTAGACAAGTAAGAACATACATGATACAAAAATTTTTTTGTTACACATTACTCTAACCACATGATATTTTCATCAAACCAATCACGATTGAATATTTTTGGCCAACCACTCAACATAGTTATTAGAAATTAATAATTTTTAGGCTATTAGAACCCTGTAAAAGATATTCTTTTTGAGCTTGATACATTGCTGAAATCATAATTCCATATTCGAGATCGGAAATCTGAACACTAGATTAACAAGAAAATTGTCGGCATTATACTTAATAATTCTCTCTTTCAAGATACTAATACTGTTTATATCTATAGCAGGTGGTAACAATTGGAGAACTGATTCTCCTAACTAGTATTTTTTCGTAAATATCCGACATGTGAGCAATGAAAATTAAACGATTGAATTCGATTAATAGCACAATCACACACAAAAGTCATAAGTTTTAGAACAAAAAGAGTAACTTTATTTTTGGTTTTCCGATCAAGCTAACCGCAAACTAAATTTCTCTTTTATATCGCTGACAACAATAAAGAGTAATGACATAAAATCTTATTTTGTTAATTTAGTTGGAGTTAAAAAACTTATATTGGACAAAGACAAGATTAATAAATACTATAAACTATTTTGTATATGAGTTACGATTCTATTGAGTAACTCATTTTTGCAATAGATATTTTTGTGTAATAAGTTATGAAATAATAACTAGGTGAAATACTTATTTTTGGTTTAGTTCGTAGCTACTGTAATGGAAGCTCTGATCGTAGCGATAACTATTTAGAACTGTATGCGATCCATTATCTCTTCCCGTAAAAAAAATACCTAATGGAAAAAAAAAATTAGTTAGAGAGTGAAGTTGGTTCTCTTTTGGGTCCTCGTGTAATCATTGGTAAAGTTACCTCTTTAAACTCATAAACATGTTCCAGTTTGTTACAAGGAAAACTAACTCTAAGGCTCTTTCCCTTGCTCAACATCCAACCTTTCTCGTTCTCAAATAAAATATGTTTTTTTAACATAATGTTATTTCTTAGTTTGGACTCCTTATTGTTTTATTCTTCATAGAATACATAACTTTGTTATGCATGCCCATGTACACTCCCATATGGAAGTTGATAGGGCTTCACAACGGGTAGGGTAGGTAGGATATAGCCTATACCCGCCACCCTACCCGTTTACCGGCGGTTAAGAAAATCTTTACCCGCCACCCTACCCGCCAAATAATGGATAGGGTAGGATACGGTTAAAAAACTGGCGGGTAGGGTAGGGTTGTCGGGTAGGAGTAGGGTATGTGCACTTCTAGGTAGGGTGGGTAGGATATGGCCTATACCCGCCACCCTACCCGTTTACTGGCGGTTAAGAAAATCTTTACCCGCCACCCTACCCGCAAAATAGTGGATAGGATAGAATACGATTAAAAAACTGGCGGGTATGGTAGGATTGGCGGGTATGGGTAGGGTATGTGCACCCCTAGAAATTGAAACTAGAATTTATGTGTCCTCAATGGATGAGAAACACAAAGAAAATCTATTGTACTGTATTAATAATATCATTAAGTTTCAAAACTTCCCATACAATTAGGAAGATATTCTATATGACAAGATATGTGAAAATATATACTTACATGACAAGGATTATAACAAGGAAGGGTTATATATCCGTGACTAATTAAGTCACATCTGTTATGTGTTTAACATTCCCCCTCTATCTAAGCGAATTGTCAACAACATTAAGCTTAGAGAGTAACTGACAAAAGTGATCCTTTGGAGTAAACTTTGTAAATATATCAAAAACTTGATCTTTAGATGTAACAAAACAAGCATCAAGCTTGCTACTCTGAAAACTTTCAAAAAGAAAGTGATAGTCAATTTTTATATGTTTTGTACGATCATGAAACACCAGATTCATTGTGAGATAGGTAGTTCCAAAATTGTTACACCAAAGAATGGGAGGAAACTGATTAGAAGCCTTTAGTTCTCAAAGAAGAGATTTAATCCAGCATTCGCAATATCCAAACTACGATACTCAGATTCAGTACTTGGCAGGGAAACTGTATGTTACTTATAAAACTCCAAGAAATGGTGCTCAAGATCTTTAAAGACTTTCAGGGAAGTCAGTTGACTCTAAAAAGAAGAGAACAACAAAGCGACGTCATGTGGTGGCACTTTTGGATGATAGATAAGAAACAAAAGATTCAAAAGATGATATTCCTTCAGGTGCTATCGAGATATTCTTTTGGGGGATGAAACCAAACGCATGTCATCACAAAGTAAGCCTTCTAATACTGGAAAATGAAACGAAAAAGATGTGTCACTAGATACTAGGATTTTCCCCCAATCTAAAGAAATGGGTGAAATAGAAAAACCTAGCACTAGTATCAGTCAACATGGTTAGGAGATACACAGAATATCGAAGAAGAAAGATAGTGAAGAAAGTAGCCAAAAGGAAAAGCATAAGATTCATCGTTAAGGTAGGTCCAAGACTCGTAAATCTGAATAAATCCAAGAAAGCATACAAGTTCACGAACGTACTTCCTTTAAAAAAATTTAAACATTGTTTCCTAGGATGAAATCTTCACCATATTCCGTACACATAATCATAACAATATATACAAGATTATGTCGATGTCATATATATATGAAGTTCAAAAGATAAACGTTATATTTCGTATTGTAATTCCTTAATACTATGATCAACTAATATGATCACGTCTCTCTACTAGAGTAGTATATACAATATGTACAGATTCGCATGTTATGTTTTAAAGATAACACGATTTGAAAGATATGTTGGGAATTGAAACAAGTTCAAGCCAATATTACTAACCTCAAGTGGAAGGATGATGTCATCGTTGTAGTCGTTACTTCTTCACATTTTTTCAGGTCTTCGAAGTAATATTTATATGAGCACTTTTTTGTCAAATCTAAGTGATCATCAATTAACATAAAAATATTGAGAAATGAGAATGGTCCATGCTAACTCAGAAGATAAAAGAAGAGAGTATCAAAAGGCGCTCTGCTTCGTCATTGTGACGTCACAAAAGCTCAAATTTTCTGATGCATTTTCCAGTTCCTCCTAACAATCATAGAAATTCCTATTCTATAATTATCTATCTGTTTAATATCTTCATCAATTTTATCATCAATTCGGTCAAACACATTATCATTTCTAACATCAATTACTCTCAGGAAAGAAATAACATTAATAGTACCATTCAAAGCAAAGAAGAAACCAAACACAACAGCACTTTGTTCATTCTTTTTACAAACCAAATAGCTGATACCCCTTACTGACACCACTACCAGAAACCCTATATTACAGACTCCATAGAACTTGCAGACAAACAACAACAAATTACTTACCTCACCACTACTACCATTTCCAACAGTTCTTCAAAACTATAAACAAAAAAACCATCATCTAAAGCCGGCCGAAAGGATAAGAAGATCAAGCTTACCATCATCCACAAAAAGATTCATAACACTAGAATCAAGCATCGAGAAAGCCATTTTGAAAAAAACTTGTTGATCATTTTCAAACTTTTCTCAAAGTCTGAAAACTTGGCTGCTTTCGACACTCCAGAAGAGAACCTTACCAATCCTCGTCATCGTAGCTCCAGTCCTCATCCTCCTCATAACGTTCACTGCAACTGCTTCCCGATGAAGCTGGATAAGTATCACTATCTCCAGAAGACGAGTCCTCCTCATCACTTTAATCTTCCTCTTCATCGTCATTGGAGGCATCAGGAAAATTCTCATCGGAGTCACTGGTATCTTCTACTTGAGCAGTTCGGAGATGGATCAATACAATATTCTCCTTTTCAACCTTGGGTTGTCCTTCCTGCATGGTTCTGGAAAATATCTTGGGATTAGCCCTCTCAAATAAAACCGTCTTCGCAACTTCCAATCATGAAACATATCCATCTTTAACATGTCCTCAACAGCATCAGATCCTTCTTCACTGGTGTTTACCTCTTCAACATGATATTCATACCCTGATGCAGAATCTGCTTCGGAGTCACTTTCGGTTGCACTACCATATTTTGGTTCCTTCTGATGCCTTTCAGACCTCTCCTCCGTTTTCCGATCTGACCTCTCAAAATGCTTCGGAAACCAAGCAGCAAACATCGATTCATTCTCTTCATCCTCTCTTCTCTTCTTTTCCTCCTCTTCTCTCTGATAATAGCAAATCTCACTTGCACGTCTATTTATCTCCCCCTGAACTTCATCCCTCAATTTCATTAACCCATCCATCTCCAAGGAAAACGCCTGATATTTCGTATTGATCGGAGTTGGCAGGAATTGCCGGATTTGAGGCGCTGGAACTTGCCATTTTCTGCTAAAATCTCTCTCAACCTTTCCTTTCCTAGTAAATTTGTTAATGGAAATGTTAATCTCTTCCAAAACCCCTCTTTTAAAGGCACAATTTTTCTCATTAACTACCATTTATGACGCTTAGTTAACCGTCATGTCGCTTTGTTCTCTACGCCCATTCAAAGACTTGCGTACCCCTTCACCCTAATGACCATCATTACCCTATCAAGACCTATTGTCAACACCTAATCTTCTTTATTACCATTACTCCTCTTGGAACTGCTATTAAGGGAGGCATTGGCAGGTCACCAAACTTTGAAGTTTCTCTTTGGGGTCTAATTAAAATTTTATGTTTTATGCAGATTAGAAGAAAGCAACATCAATCGAGAGGCACCATTGCGGTCTGGGGCTTGTCTGGCAGATGGGTTACTAGCCCCACTACTAAGCCTAAGTATTCTATGGACCTTCGACAACCAGTTCAAAACCACCCACCACAAGAAAAACTTTCCCTCCATTTTACTATCATTATCACATTTGGCAGTTTGCATTATCATACATACGTCAGTCTAAGAAACGACAAACCCATTAATAATCCACCAACCCTAAACCATGCCAACTTTGCATACCATTCTCCTCCATCCCAGGTTTACCTACAAAGTATTATTGGCTTTGTCCTCACTCGTGTCTCTCACCACCAGGCTCACGTGAATACATCATATCTAAAGGCGTCCAAAAAGTGTGGATATGACAAACACATCTCATATGATGAACCCCTTCCCAAACACAGTACTTGCAGTATTGGGATAACTACCTTACATCAATTTCCTCCTGAAATCTATTCAAATCCTAGTCAACAACTCCCACATTCCCTCTTTAAGGTTCAAACCTACAAACAAACAAATCTTTGTTGCTTTTCCTTCATCTATTTTATATGTGATCAATACCAGTACAGTATTACCAAGAGATTCTTTACTTTACATCTGCATTTTATATTCATTTTCTGTAATACTGATCACAACCAAACCTCTTTCATATATATCAATCTCTCTTATTTCATGGAAATCTCAAGTTCCTCAGAAAACCCCCTAAAATTGATCAAGATATTCAATCTCTGTCTGCTCAAATGGCTGAGAAATTAACTTTACCATCTTCACTTGCCAAACCAGTTTTCATTGACAAAAAAGTTGTTCTAGCCGAAGATGATAGCAACTGGAAATGGTGCATGGCGGGATACGTATGTTGTGAAACATTGGTTCCGACTTCATCAATTCGTTTTTACATATGCAATAATTGGGCACTATCTCAACATCCTACTATCACCACCTTTAATGGTCAGAAAAATAAAGTTCTTATTCGCTTCTTATCATAAGAGGACTTCAACAAAATCAAGTCTCAGAAACCTTGGTTCGTCTGTGGTTACCTAATGGTGTTAAAAGTGGTACCGGTTGAAGGTTGGCCTGCAAACCATCAACTCCTGTTTGATGAAGAAATCTTGTGGTTCATTCTGTGCAACATCCCAAATGAATGCACAGAATTTGAAGATCTCCCGAAACTTACTCTCAGTATGGGGGAATTGATTGAAGCTCAAAATCCTTTTGGCAAGCACCCTCTAAAGAAGAATGTCAAAGTGTGCATTATAATCCCAGTCCAGAAAGCTTTACCAACAGGCATCCCTCTCTTTACTAGCGGTAGAACCCAACCATTTCTGATTGAATGTAGACACATCATAGTTCCAAGATATTTCTGCACCTCTTGTCGCATCCTTGATCATAAAGATCGAAACTGTCCAGCTTGGAATTTAAAACAGAAGAAAATTAAAGAAATTGAAGCTTCTTACAACAAGTATGTTCTCCCTGCCATGTCAAGGTTAATGCCGCCTCCTCCAATGGAAACCAAGCAAGTAGACTCCTCCTCTGCTGCCATTAAAGATACCATCATGCAACAAACTGAAACTGTACCAGAAACTCAAATAGAATCTCCTACTCTTGAAATGTGTAACAAAGGAAAAGCAAAGGATATTGATCTGAGAATGGAAAACACTACTCATAAGAGCTTATCGAACACTTTTCAGATGGGTCCTTTTAATAGATCCACTGCTCTGAAGATCTTTGATGTTGGTCCTGTTCAACAACATTCGACTCATCCGGAGAATGGCTTACCAATCATCCTCAAGCAGGTTACCACTCAAAACGTTACTGTTGAAGCTTCTATTTCTAGTCTTGAGACAACTCTTAGTGGTTCGATTCGTACTACTAACTCATCAAGAAGGTTCAAGATTGTTGTTGTCCCAAATACCAAACCAATCATCACTAGAGGAGCATTTAACTCAACTGAACAGGATGCTTTAGCAAATATCAAAAGGAAGATTAACCCCAGGGCTGATTTGAGGAAACGTACAAGAGATAATACTAGTTTGGCAAGCATTGTGGTTATCCCTGAAGAACATGACACTACTAAACCAGATTATGCTCAATTGTGTCCTCCAATTACTAAATTGGGGGATTTACTAGCCATTGACCTTTCTTCCTGTTCTCTCAATACCCAACCAACGTTCAATTCCTTTGGGAGCTATAATATACCTGCTGAAAATTCCCCAAACAAAAATGGTGTACGCAATAATTCTCTTCTCAATGTTGCTACTTCTAGTCTCGATTCATCCCAAAATGCTTCTCAAAGTGGTGAAGATATCGGTGCTTCTCTTGGTGGTGGATTGACTCTACCACTCAGGTAAATCAATCTCAAACAACCCCTTTAATTGATACTGCAAATAATACTACAAACCCCTTCCCTGTTAATGACATCAACCTGATTGCTTGGAACATTAGAGGTTTTAGAAAGAAATCTGCTAACAAGTAACTTAGTCTACTGTGTGGGAATGTTAACCCAGACATTAATTTTCTCTCTGAAACAAAACTGAACAAAGATATGGTAGCCAGGAAACTTAAAAATATGGGTTACCCATGTACCTTTAACATCCTGTTGTAGATTTTAGATAACCAAAATTAATGATTAAATGAAACCCAGTTATATCCGCAAGCGCACAGGTCAATAGTAATATAGATAGCAAATGTGGTTCGTTCCCACAGGGAGTGTGAAATACTCTATCAACTACAAAAATTAAATAATCAACAAGATAATATTTTAAAGATTTTTAGAAATTAGGAACAAAATGAAATGATAAATAATTTAAAGATAAAAATAACGAGTGTGGCTTATTAGGATTTTCGGTTTCCACCAATTAATTATGCAAACTCTACTAATCTTTAAAAGTATATTCCATGCTTTTTCAAATAATGTTTCTCCGCTATAGTTGTCTTCGCTTCATGAGTAGAGATTCTAAAGCATTACCTATCTATCCTTGCATACAACGTCTAGGGATTTAACCGAAGCACGCAGTATCAATTCAACAGCATAAATAATCTAGAAAATCACATCAACAATAGAATACCAAGCCAAATGAAGAAAAAATACTAATCAATCAACTCATTATTAAGCATATAAATATAGAGTTTTCATAATAAAATTGGGTTCTACCTAGACCCTAACATAGCTTTATCTAGCCATGGCTTTCACAAAAAACCATAAAAAGATTAAAATCAAATAGCTAAGCAAATGGAGAAGAAAAACTCCAAAATCCTTCTCCTGTTTCTCTTCCATCTCTGTGGCCGGGCGCCCCTCTAGTATATTTTGAAACAACACATAAATATAGCTCACAAATGAATTCAAGTTTTTCTTCTTCGTCGCCACATCACCTCCCAATAGAAGTCTGCCACATGTCATGAAAATATAAATTCACCCAATGATGTTGTGCCGCGTGTCATAATATGACGAGACATTGTAAAGTATCACCGAATCTCCACTTTCCATAGTATATGAATTTCATTTAGAAAGCATGATATTTTCTTGCATGTGCTGGGTCCCACCTTAACTGTATTTGCAAAATGACGTCAGTTGGCTTCAAATATTCCTTCAGATTCTTTATATAAATATAGCAAGAGAACTTATGTAAGGACAAGATATATTAATCTTTCCTTTTTCTTCATTTGCACGTGGTCATGGAGGTGATATTCTTCCATTCTTATGCTAACAGTAATAAAGTCACTCTTGACCAATCTTAGGTGGCATTAGTGTGCTGACATCAACTCGCTTCACCATTAAGTCTCACATTTTGATGTTTATTCGCTGGATGATCGAATTCACTTGTACTTTCTGCAAAAGCACTAAAATAGTGTCATTAGTCAAAATATTGAGTCCGAGCTAATATAAATATGGGCATAAAATGTAGCATTTTCGTGCTTATCAACACCCCCACACTTATATTTTGCTAGTCCTCGAGCAAAACAAAGAATTGACCGCTACACAGCTGGTCATATGAATATAGAGACCCACTACACAGCTGGTCATATCATTTTTTTCTTGTTTTTTTAGACCCGCTACACAGCTGGTCATAGAAAATACCATACAAAAGACCCGCTACACAGCTGGTCATGACCCTAAAAACCATAACGATAATAAAAAAATTTAAGACCCGCTACACAGCTGATCATTTTTTTTTAGACCCACTACACAGCTGGTCATAATTTATTTTATTTTTTTTTAAATCCTAACCAAAGTGCCACTCCCCCACACTTAAATATTACATTGTCCTCAATGTAATTGAGTCATCCAACGTAGAAATCAAGGTGGGAAATTATAAATTGCAAAAAAAAAAAAAAAAAAAAAAAAAAAAAAAAAATAGAGAAAAGGGAACAAATCTGATGGATTAACTCCCACGAAGCGAAATGTATTGTTTCCCTGCTTTCAATAGCACATAATCTCAAACAAAATGAGGTTGATACCCCAAAGTAAGCTGCCAATCATATATATAGAGTCTGAAAAGTTGGGGATTAACCCAACCAATCCGGTCAGCTGAAAATATGCACCTGCAAAAACTATAATCATCCAAAGATATATGTGAATCCATTCCCCATAAATAACAATCCTTAGTAATCAATCCATGCATTGTCAGGATATGTAAATCATTCACACAAAGAGGTATAAATTTTTCAATAGCTTCTAGTTGAGTTGCACGCCCTAAATCAGGTTATAAATCAGCGGAAATAACTTTTATGGCTGATATTGGTTCCAGTTGAGAAAAATAGGGCACACGAACATATGTTGGCTCAAACGGAGCAATAATATCATGACTCATAGACCCGTTATCATCTAAAACGGTTTCATTATCAATATCATCAAGACAAAAAAATCTGAATTTAATGGCTTAAAGGTCATGGTCGAAACTTTCTCGACTGATGGAACTAGTCGAGACTCGAACAAAACTAGAGGTTCTAGTTTGGATTTCCATTTATTAGTGTCTAACAGCGGTGTGGAGTCTAACAAGGCATTGACTTCACAAATAACACTATCGTCATCAAAATCATACCCAAAATGAGCTAAGCAAACCTCTAATGGATCTCCCAAGTGGCTCTTGCAAATATCTTGCGAGTGCATACTTTCTTTTCGTCCTCACTTCAGACTAAAGTACCTAAAAAAAATCAAAAAAACTGCGTAAAAAGAACTAAAAGAACAATAAAAATAAATTATTTACAAAAATTAAAAATAAGTTATATAAAATGATATCAACTAGCGAGTATTTTGCTACCACTCCCCGGCAGCGGCGCCAAAAACTTGATGTAGATTTAAGATAACCAAAATTAATGATTAAATGAAACCCAGTTATATCCGCAAGCGCACAGGTCAATAGTAATATAGATAGCAAATGCGGTTCGTTCCCACAGGGATTGTGAAATACTCTATCAACTAATACCAAAAATTAAATAATCAACAAGATAATGTTTTAAGGATTTTCATAAATTCGGAACAAAATGAAATGATAAATAATTTAAAGATAAACAAAACGAGTGTGGGTTATTAGGATTTTAGGTTTCCTCCAATTAATTATGCAAACTCTACTAATCTTTAAAAGTATATTCCATGCTTTTTCAAATATTGTTTCTCCGCTATAGTTGTCTTCGCTTCATGAGTAGTGATTCTAAAGCATTACCTATCTATCCTTGCATACCACGTCTAGGGATTTAACCGAAGCACGCAATATCAATTCAAAAGCATAAATAATCTAGAAAATCACATCAACAATAGAATACCAAGACAAATGAAGAAAAACTACTAATCAATCAACTCATTATTAAGCATATAAATATAGAGTTTTCATAATAAAATTGGGTTCTACCTAAACCCTAACATAGCTTTAGCTAGCCATGGCTTTCACAAAAAACACAAAAAGATTAAAATCAAATTGATAAGCAAAAATGGAGAACAAAAACTCCAAAATCCTTCTCCCGTTTCTCTTCCAGCTCTGTGGTCGGGCGCCCCTCTAGTATATTTTGAAACAACACATAAATATAGCTCACAAATGAGGGGTATTGTTAGAAGTGGTAGTCTTGCTCTTGCCTGGAAGAAGGAAATTCATCTCAACATTGTTTCATCCAGTATGAGGGGTATCTATGTTACATCTACTGACATCATTCATTATAAGACCTGTCATATCCACTTCATGTATGGTGCACCTTATAGTAGTCTTAGACAAGCCTTTTGGGAACAACAATGTCAGCAACCTAACGCTCCCTCTGATGAACCTGTTTTCTTCATAGGAGACTTTAATGCCCTCTTAGGTACTGAGGATAAATGGTGGTTTAGAAGTTGATGATCCTGATTTTGAAAACCTTAGAAATCTCTATTCTGTATTTAACTTGCATGATCCTGGTTTCTCTGGACCTAGATTTACTTGGTCTAATATGCAACAAGGTCCTGATTTAATTCTTGAAAGATTAGATAGATGTCTAATAAACCAAACTGCTGAGGAACTTTGTCCTAAACTTTGTGTCAAAAATCTCCCCAAGGACTCTTCTGATCATTGCCCAATGCATATAGGTTTTAATTATGAGGATGTTTGTATGCCTAGGCCTTTTCATTTTATGGCTATGTGGATTGAGGATCCTACCTGCAGAGACATCATTGCTAACCCTTGGACTGTCAATCTGGTAGGCTCCCCTGCCTACAAGCTCAAAGCTAAATTGTTGAGTACTAATAAAGGTCTAAGAGATTGGAATAATTCTTCTTTTGGTAATATTCAAACTAATATATCTACCATTAGAAAAGAATTAGCTGATCTCCAACTCTCTAACCCAACTGATACCAATAATACTGCTAGATTAAAAGCTAGACTTGAGTACCTTTATAATTTAGAAGAGTTATATTGGAAAGATAAATCTAGGGAGGTCTGGCTCATGGAAGGTGACAGAAATTCACCATATTTCCATAGAGTAACTCTCTTTAGGAGAAAAAGAAATGCCATTAGTTGGATTAAGAACTCCTTGAATATTATTCTAACTGATAGAGATAGTATTGGAAATTCTTTCGTAGACTATTTCAAAAGCCTTTTTTATTCCCACCCTCAACAGTTTCAAGATGAAATTATTGCTGACCTCCTTATTAAATTTTCTGAGAAAGATAATGCTTTGTTAAATATGCCTCTTACTCCAGAGGAAATAAAGAATGTTTTTTTCCAAATGGGGGGAAGAAGGCTCCTGGACCAGATGGTTTTACTGGTCTTTTTTACCAAAAACATTGGGAGTGGGAGATGCTGTCATTGATATGACACAAACCTGTTTCAGAACATGAGATATTGCTAAGGTCTTTAACCATACTAATATTGCTCTAATTCAAAAAGTCCCTCTTGGTGAACTTGTTACTCAATACAGGCCAATAGGGCTCTGTAACTTTATCTATAAAATTCTTTCAAAAACTCTGGCTAATAGACTCAAACCTTTTATGAACAATACAATTTCCCAAAATCAAAGTGCCTTTATTGCTAAGAGGAGTATTTCTGATAATATTCTGCTTGCCAATGAGGCCATATATGTTGTTAACCATAATGACAAAGTTGAAGGCATAGTTGCCATCAAACTTGATATGTCTAAAGCTTATGATAAGCTTGAATGGGATTTTCTAGATAAGGTTTTAACAAAAATGGATCTGTCTACCCACTGGGTTAAGCTCATAAACCAGTGTGTGTCCACTGTCTCTTACTCTGTCTTTCTTAATGGGAGCCCCAACTGATTTTTTCCAGCCTGAAAGAGGTCTCAGACAGAGAGACCCCCTTTCTCCCTATCTTTACATCATTTGCTCTGAAGCTCTATCCTCCTACATTGATATTCTTCAAAAAAGGGTATTTTAGAAGGCGTCAAAGTTTGTAAAGATGCCCCTGAAATAAATCACCTTTTTGTTTGCTGATGATTCTTGATAGATGTCTAAAACTCCTTAATATTTATCTATTGTTTATGCTTTCTTTGTTAAGTTTTCTTGTAAAATATGTATCTTATGTTTGCTTTTGAGCGTTTAGGTACTTTGGAGTCATTTGGAACAAAAGAAGAGGAAACATGGCAAAAGTGTTGGAGGCAGATTATTTCTCATTATTTTCTTTTATTTCTTCATCTCTGTCTGAAAATCATGTCGGCTTTAGTGATACAAATTCATTGTCTGAAAAGCATGACAGCTTTAGTGATGAAAAGAAATTGAAGAGAAGAAGTGGATATGAGAAGTAAGAGACGACTGTTGTCGGTGGAAGAATTCGAATAAGAGCAAAAGCATCACGGAAAACAAATACCGTTGGGAGCTCGGCCAAGGATAATGGGATAATGTAGAGTCACCAAATGCTATCATTTGGTGGCCTGAATCTGATTACTAGATGCCTCAGTCTGGGGTTCTTAGAGCTGGAGCGTTTATATCCAACTTCATTTCCTACACAAGACCAAAAATTCAGAGAAGAAATGATTTCTCTTATCATTAGCTTTTATTTGTCTCTCTGCCTGAGACTGAGATGGCGGCTCCATTAACGTTCAGAGAATGGGTATTGAGAGAGGAAGGAAGGAACTACTGAGTTCAGATTCGATGGAAGATGAATTGAAGAAGATTGAGGTTGATGGGATCTGTTGCTGTGGAGATCGAGATTCAAAGCTCGAATCAGTTTAGGGTTCTTAGGAAATTGAAGAACTGGGTTATGATGTTTGTGTTTTGATATTTCTAGTGATGATGTTATTGTGTGGATTTGAGTTTTCAACAAAGCGGATGTGACAGACAGATAGAAAAGAGGATTGAAACAGAGATTGAGGGTTTGTGTTGGTACTCTTGAGCAACTGAAATTTGAGGTTTTGTTGTGGAAGAAGTTGGGATGAATTCGAAATCAGTGAAGATGGGTTTGAGGTATGAATCTGGTGGAATTGAACAATGGGTTTTGCTTGAGCAGGATAAGAGAAAATTGAAGCCGAAGAAACACATATTGTTATGGGTTCGATTGGAGAGATGGATATGAATCTGTTTACTGATTTGGGTTTGAATTGGAATTGAAGGTGAACTGAAATTAGGGATGTGAAAATTGCTCGAGCCTGGTGGTGTAATTAAACCAGAAATACATGGAAGAAGCAAAAATTGCAGCTGCAGTTCAGGAAGATGCGCTACTAGTGAAGCTAGATTGAATGAGGTGTTACATGGAATTATGAAGTCAGAAAGGTTGAGTTGTGCTGGATTCAAGGGTGCAGCAAGTTAGAAGAGGAATTGATGCTGAGCAGACAAGAAAATGAGTTTTGGTGATTGTATCGGCTGTGTTTGAAGTTGCTGATGGAGGAAATTGCATGTGGTGGTAATTGTTATTGATGGAGAAGTGGAGGATATTAAGAGCTGGTGACTGAAACTGGCAGGGAAGTGCATAAAATAAGCTTGTGGCAGTGAGCTGAGAATGAAAAGGGAAACGATTCAAGTCTGCAGCTGTGAAGGGATATGTATCAAACAATAGAAGAAACATCATATGTATCAAACAATAAATATAAAGAACCGTATCAAACAACTCTACCACGAACATATTGATGAGGGCAGAATCACAGGTTCAACAAGCTGTCCTTAACATATTAGTTCGCGGGTATACTCTAAAGTAATGCTAAACCCCAACGTGCGAAGATGTGTCCAGGATAAGACTGCCCGATATAACTTGTATTAGCACAATACAAGTTACCCACTCTTAAACTCAGCAACGGGGATGGAAGTAAAACGCCGCACGAAAATAAAAGCAAGAAGATGAAGAAAAGTAGACCTAGAGATGGTCGCTGCTTGTGTGTTTTGAAAAGAGATTTTCGAGTTGTATTTATAGGAAAATTAACTTGCAAATCAAGTTAGGTTTAGGTTTTTTCTTATAAAACGATTTTTATTTCTTGTAAAACAATTAAACACAAAAAAGGAATTTTTTCATAAATAAAACTCTTAAATAAATTATTTATCAAGTTAAAAACTTGCAAAATAATTTCAAGTAGACACGGACTTGGTGCTTGGTACACGCGCATGGGCATGGGTCGAAACATGTATTTTTCGCCCCACCCGCTCCACCCACATTGTTTTACAACATATCCATGAGAACATGGTAATATAGTGGAGCACCTATTTAGTTTTCCACAATGTGGGACTAAAGGTTCCATTTCATTCACTCAAAAATGAGTGAGTATCCTTAGACCCTTAGGTCATGAGATCAAACCACACCAAGACCAAAAAATCATTTATTAAATAACTCATTTTCTCCAACAATCCCCCACATGAATGAAATCTCGGTAAAAAACGAAAAATCAGAGTACGGAAAAGGTGTCCATGAGGTGTTGAACCTTGCTTAGAGAGAAGTTATCGGAACTACTATCTAGACAGTGAACTATGTCTTGAACTGCTAGCGTTTGGTGTAATTCTAATAACATCCATGCATGATATCCTCCAAGTGTTGCTAAGTTTGTGCCGTTTTGTCCATTTTTCTTTAGAGAATCGGCTCCATTCTCATTTGAAGCGACCCACTTCCTCATTCAGATAGGTGAGTTCCATCAAGAGTGTTTACTGCTACACCCCACTTCAATCTTAAATTGAAACTATAGAACTCATTAAGAGTTAATTAAAAGTCATCCTCCACATGCAGTCACACTATCACATCAACACCATAGGGAAGGGATAGAGAATGAAATTCTCTAATAGTGTTTACCTTTACCCACCATAAATTAGTTGTCTCATTCGATACCTTGTTATTGGAATCTCCAGTCAGCAAGGTTGAGTATCCTTTATGGCAATTTTAATTATTTGAGCCTAAGCCCCATCCCCTTCGATGCTTTACTAACTATCTCCTTGGGCAAACCTTTCGTCAAAGGGTCCGCGATATTCTCCTTGGACCTTGTCCAATCTATGGAAATAACGCATGTGGATATTAGTAATTTCAAAGAATCATGTCTTCTACGCATATGTATAGACTTTCCATTGTAGAAGCTATTCTTAGCTCTACCTATTGCAGATTTGCTGTCACAATGTATAGATATAGTTGGCACAGGCCTATGCCAGAGAGAAATATCTTCTAAAAAGTTTCTTAGCCATTCGGCCTCCTCTCCTGCTTTATCTAACGCAATAAACTCCGACTCCATAGTTGAGCGAGCTATACATGTCTGTTTGGAACTCTTCCAAGATACAGACGCATGATAAGCACGAAAGTGCGACGCATTTTAACCCATAAATACATTGCCTAGGACTCATTATTTCTCTAATAAACTTGTTTTAAGTATTTTCAAGGAAATAAGCTCTTATGGAGAAAGTTGCTCGAAAAGTGGTTTTTACACCCCCAGAGGACACGTGTTATTCGGACTCCCACTATTGGATAAGGGGCACCTCAATTACTAAGGGGCACCTCAATTACTAAGGGGCACCTCAATTACTAAGGGGCACCTTCTTTACTATTCAACACCTATTTCTAAAGGGACACCGAAACTGGATAAGGGGAGGTCATCTTCAACCTTTTGAATCTTTGAAATTTGGCGGAAAATGGCAACAGAATTAGGCTTTAGTTTTAGAGGTGTTTGGTTGAGACTAAATAGCTGAAATCAAATGGGTTTGCTCCTAGAACCTAAACAGGGATGGTAATATTCTCTGAATCAGTTAAGTTGGGCTGGATAATCACGGATTGATGTAAACAGGGAAGAACAGTTTTGGCGGGAAAGTATAACTCTCACCTGCGTATTATTTTGGATTGATGCCTATAGAGATTTGCTCGGATTTGTTGCCGTGTTTGGATAGATTTGAGACAGTTAGAGTTAAACAGGGGAGGTATATGTTCCATGCACGTAAAAAAGGAAGGATTTTTTCATGATTTGATAAACGGGGAAAGTGTTAAATGCTCGAGAGATACTCGATATTCTGGAAGTGATTTGAGAGATTTTGTCGTGAAGATTCTCTGAGATTTGTTTGGAAATATCCTGTTACACTTAAACAGGACTGGTGGGTGCGTTAATATGGGAAACAATGGTCTGTGTACGTGGATTTTAAAATACAGAGTTTGAAGATATACAGAGACTTTGTTTGTGTTATCTTAGAAGATACGTGCTGATTTGGAGGATATTTGTCGTGGGAGTATATTCTGAGTTGATTAGAAGAGTTTGGAAAGATTTTCGAGCAAGAAAGAAGACGCGTAATGGAAACAAATATCTCGGGTTGTCTGTTATTTCTCCACGAGATGGTTGAGCTGTTTTTGGGAGTTACATGAGGTGAAAGAATGTTTGAATCTATCCGGTACGTGTTGGCAACAAGTTTGGAGTATGAAAACCACGAGCAGAGGCGTGAGAATGGAGAGAAGAAAAATATAAGGGAATAATATCTCGAAAAAATGGAGAGAGTGATTGCGGAAGATTTTGGAGTTATTGTTGATTATTTAGAGGCTGTCGGGCATAAATAGTCTTCTGGGGCAGTGAAAAAGGGCATCGAGTGATTGGGGAGGCTACAGAGTCGAGAGAATTGCTGCAGAGAAATATGCAGCAGCAGCAGAAAAACAGTGAAGAACGAAGAACATGCTTGCAAAGACAGTCGTTTTCCAACAGTCACAACGACACTTAGCCGTGGGTCGTATATCTACAGTGGTTGCGACACATAGTGACAGTCGTAGAAGCTATATCGTCAGTAACAGTTTATTGTTGTATCTGTAACAATTATAACTGTTACAAAAGCCCTGTTTTTATACCTTTTCTCCTTGTAAACACCTTTTTGATCAATGAAATATTATTTTGAGAGTGTTTTCACCATGTGGAGCTAAACCCCAACACTGGGTCGACGGAGGAAGCCGTACTTCATACTTGGGTGAATTTGTTTTATTTTCTATTTGACTTTTGCACTTAATTAAAATAGAATTATGATTTGAAAAAATTAGTTATTATTTTATTAGATGGGTCATGCTTGCTTAGATGTTTGATGTCCCATGCTTACGATTTATAATTAATGTTTGGAGAATCTACCTTGGCAAGAATAAGAGTCGATGTTGTTTTATTTGTCGAGCGATAATTGTTTGAGAATGAATAATTGAACCTATTGATATGAGTTTGGCCGAATCCTAGACCCAGT
The DNA here is from genome assembly GCF_003573695.1 of Papaver somniferum. NCBI lineage: Eukaryota > Viridiplantae > Streptophyta > Magnoliopsida > Ranunculales > Papaveraceae > Papaver > Papaver somniferum. Next base: position 122,624,576 of record NC_039362.1, read on the forward strand.
AACTCTCTATTTTATTCCTTTAAAATTAATCTTAACAAGTCTTAGAGTTCGAATCTTTACTACTACAACAACCACAATCAAAAATCATAATCATTTTGGCGCCGCCGACGCGGATCTGTTGTTAGATTAATTTTTTAGGTTTATTTTTCATTTTGTATAGTATTTTCTTTTTCCTTTTTATGCGTTTATTTTTTTATTTCTTTCAGGGACGTTTTGAGGATGATGACTTCTTCTGAGGAGACGTCACCTACGATGACGCTGGCGGAAAATATATGCGTAAAAAGTCAAATTATCAGGAAACCTCATCTGAGAAGACGCTTGCTGAATATATGCGTAGGCAATGGTATGGAGTTTCTACTCTACATGAGGTAAGTGAAGAATCTCCTCTAGAGATATATGAGAAGTATTACAAACACACACCGCCTAGTTTGGAACAAAGATTGAGAGTTCTTGAATGTCAAATATTATTTGCTGATGATGATGAATCTGGTAGTGACTCTCTGTTCCAAACAGAACATATAGATGACCCTGTGGATGATTGTGTGGATGATTTTCTTAATTCCATAGATGAATCTACCTCACAAGATCATTCACCCGACTTAGAGGTTGTTTCTAGATCCCTAGACTTCCAAAAGTTGCCTAATTTAGGGTTAGAATTGTGTGCTTCTAAAGTGTTGTTGGATTAATTTGCATCTAAGTATCCAAAGGACTTGCCTATTCCTGATACAGTGCATGAGCCGATTGATAATTCCCCAGTCTCAATAGAATCCCCATATTTTGTTCTTTACGCACTTCCATGTGCAGTAAAAACTTGGTTTAGGGGTAAATTTTGGTTTTTGATAGTTTCAATGTCACCATATTTTCATAGCATAATTGTGAAGCTGTCGTTTTTAAATGTTGTATTTTGGGTCGATCCCCAAATTTTCAGGTTATTAGTGTATGGGGATCCTTTTTGTATATTCCACTAGGTATAATTTTATTTTCGTTTACTTTTTGCATTTTATGAATTTCCCATCTTAAGTTTTGCGTTGGATGACTCAATTACATTGAGGACAATGTAATGTTTAAGTGTGGGGGAGTGTTTAACTTTTTACTTTACTGTTTCAGGAATTTTCTTGCATATTATGACCAGCTGTGTAGCGGGTCTCGGTCTCGAGAAAAAAAAAATTATGACCAGCTGTGGAGCGGGTCTTTTCTTTTGTTCTCTCATCATCAAAAATAAAATAAAATAAATTATATGACCAGCTGTGTAGCGGGTCTCTCTCTCTCTATCTTATTATATGACCAGCTGTGTAGCGGGTCTTTTCTCTTTTCTTGCATGTTATGACCAGCTGTGTAGCGGGTCTACAAAATATATATATATATATATTTATATTATGACCAGCTGTGTAGCGGGTCTAAAAAAAATTGGTATGACCAGCTGTGTAGCGGGTCTCTCTCTCTTATTATATGACCAACTATGTAGCGGGTCAATTTTCTGTTTTGCTCGAGGACTAGCAAAATGTAAGTGTCGGGGAATTTGATAAGCACGAAAGTGCGACGCATTTTAACCCATAAATACATTGCCTAGGACTCGTTATTTCTCTAATAAACTTGTTTTAAGTCTTTTCAAGGAAATAAGCTCTTATGGAGAAAGTTGCTCGAAAACTGGTTTTTACACCCCCCAGAGGACACGTGTTATTCGGACTCCCACTATTGGATAAGGGGCACCTCAATTACTAAGGGGCACCTCAATTACTAAGGGGCACCTTCTTTACTATTCAGTACCTATTTCTAAAGGGACACCGGAACTGGATAAGGGGAGGTCATCTTCAACCTTTTGAATCTTTGAAATTTGGCGGAAAATGGCAACAGAATTAGGGTTTCAGTTTTAGAGGTGTTTGGTTGAGACTAAATAGCTGAAATCAAATGGGTTTGCTCCTAGAACCTAAACAGGGATGGTAATGTGCTCTGAATCAGTTAAGTTGGGCTGGATAATCACGGATTGATGTAAACACGGAAGAACGGTTTTGGTGGGAAAGTATAACTCTCACCTGCGTATTATTTTGGATTGATGCCTGTAGAGGTTTGCTCGTATTTGTTGCCGTGTTTGGATAGATTTGAGACAGTTAGATTTAAACATGGGAGGTATATGTTCCATGCACGTAAAAAAGGAAGGATTTTTTCATGATTTGATAAACTGGAAAAGTGTTAAATGCTCGAGAGATACTCGATATTCTGGCAGTGGTTTGAGAGATTTTGTCGTGAAGATTCTCTGAGATTTGTTTGGAAATATCCTGTTACACTTAAACAGGATTGGTGGGTGCGTTAATATGGGAAACAATGGGTTGTGTACGTGGATTTTACAAAACAGAGTTCGAAGATATACAGAGACTTTTTTGTGTTATCTTAGAAGATACGTGCTGATTTGGAGGATATTTGTCGTGGGAGTATATTCTGAGTTGATTAGAAGAGTTTGGAAAGATTTTCGAGCAAGAAAGAAGACGCGTAATGGAAACAAATATCTCGGGTTGTCTATTATTTCTCCACGAGATGGTTGAGCTGTTTTTGGGAGTTGCATGAGGTGAAAGAATGTTTGAATCCATCCGGTACGTGTTGGAAACAAGTTTGGAGTATGAAAACCACGAGCAGAGGCGTGAGAATGGAGAGAAGAAAAATATAAGGGAATAATATCTCGAAAAAATGGATAGAGTGATTGCGGAAGATTTTGGAGTTATTGTTGATTATTTAGAGGCTGTCGGGCATAAATAGTCTTCTGGGGCAGTGAAAAAGGGCATCGAGTGATTGGGGAGGCTACAGAGTCGAGAGAATTGCTGCAGAGAAATCTGCAGCAGCAGCAGCAGAAAAACAGTGAAGAACGAAGAACAGGCTTGCAAAGACAGTCGTTTTCCAACAGTCATAACGACACTTAGCCGTGGGTCGTATATCTACAGTGATTGCGACACATAGTGACAGTCGTAGAAGCTACAGCGTCAGTAACAGTTTATTGTTGTATATGTAACAATTATAACTGTTACAAAAGCCCTGTTTTTATACCTTTTCTCCTTGTAAACACCTTTTTGAGCAATGAAATATTATTTTGAGAGTGTTTTCACCATGTGGAGCTAAACCCCAACACTGGGTCGACGGAGGAAGCCGAACTTCATACTTGGGTGAATGTGTTTTATTTTCTATTTGACTTTTGCACTTAATTAAAATAGAATTATGATTTGAAAAAATTAGTTATTATTTTATTAGATGGGTCATGCTTGCTTAGATGTTTGATGTCCCATGCTTACGATTTATAATTAATGTTTGGAGAATCTACCTTGGAAAGAATAAGAGCCGATGTTGTTTTATTTGTCGAGCGATAATTGTTTGAGAATGAATAATTGAACCTATTGATATGAGTTTGGCCGAATCCTAGGCCCAGTAGCTCTCTATTTTATCCTTTAAAATTAATCTTAACAAGTCTTAGAGTTCGAATCTTTACTACTACAACAACCACAATCAAAAATCTTAATCAACGCACCTGCTAGAGTGAATACATATCCACTCGTAGACTTAGACTCCTCTGAGTCTGCTATCCAGTTCGCATCGCAAAATCCCTCAAGGACGGCCGGATACCCTTCGTAATTCAAACAAAATATTATTGTGTACTTCAAGTACTTTAGAACTCTATTAAGTGCATCCCAGTGTTTCTACCCTGGATTACAAGTATACCTGCTTAACCTACTCACAGCATAAGCAACGTCTGGTCTCGTACAATTCATCAAATACATCAGACTTCCTATGACTCTCGAGTATTCAAGTTGGTAACACCTACACCCTTATTCTTCATGAGTTTGCAAGAAGAATCCTATGGAGTGCAAACAGGTTTACAATCAAACTGATTATTTTTCTTAAGTATGGATTCAACATAATGAGACTGACTCGGACTATAGCCATTAGAAGTTTTTCTAATCTTCATCCCTAATATGACATCAGCGGGGACTAAGTATTTCATGTCAAAGTTCTCATTCAACATTTTCTTAGTTGTATTAATAACATCCATGTTTGTACCTAGTATAAGTATATCATCAACATACAAGCATACAACCACACAGGCATCCTTGACAAGTTTAGTATAAACACACTTATCAGATTCATTAATTCTAAAACCACTAGAAATCATCACATGATCAAACTTCTCATGCCATTGTTTAGGTGCTTGTTTCAATCCATACAAAGATTTCTTCAGTTTACAAACCTTCTTCTCACAACCTTTAACTACAAAGCCTTCGGGTTGTTCCATATAAATTTCTTCATCTAATTCACCATTCAAAAACGTTGTCTTTACATCCATTTGATGTATCTGTAGGTTATGGAAAGAAGCTATAGAAATTAACATCCTAATGGAGCTAATTCTACTTAATGGTGAATATGTATCAAAGAAGTCTATACCTTCTATCTGTTTATAGCCTTTCGCTACCAACCTAGCCTTGTATTTTTCAATAGTTCCATTTATATTACGTTTTCTTTTGAAAATCCATTTACAACCTATGGCCTTAGACCCTGGAGGTAAATCTACAAGTTCAAAAGTACCGTTTTCTCGAACGGAATCAATTTCACTAATTAAAGCTTATTTTCACCAAGGAGCTTCAGGACAAGTCATGGCTTCTTTATAAGTCCGAGGATCAGACTCGGCTAGGTATGTAATGCAACCAGGATAGGTTTTCTTAGTTTTAACCCTTTTACCTCTTCTAGGTTCTATTTCTGGTTCATCTTCCTCTAAAGGTAATGACTGACTGGATGATGGAAATTCTAGGGGATCATCTAAACATCTCTTTCGAGAATCACGTTTCATAGGAAAAACATTCTCAAAGAACTCAGCATCCCTAGACTCCATGATAGTATTCAACCCTATTTCAGAAATTGCAGAACTTACAACCATAAACCTATGAGCACTAGAATGCTCAGGATACCCTATAAAAACACAATCAACGGTTTTGGGTCCTATCTTATTTGTCTTAGGAGGAGGGATGGCCACCTTTGCCAGGCACCCCCACACTTTGAAGTAATCATAAGATGGTTGTTTACCTTTCCATAACTCATATGGAGTTTTATCTGATCCTTTAAAGGGTACTCTGTTCAAGATGTAATTGGCTGAGAGGATAGCCTCCCCCCACAAATTCGAAGGTAATCCTGAACTAATCAACACGGCATTAAACAGACTTATTGGTTTTACTCGTAAAAACCTACAACTGGTTTTCAATTTAATGTTTGTACATCTCAAAGGCTTCTAAGGCATCATCATTACCTCTAAGCAAAAAATATCTGATTAGTGTCTAGTACAAATAATCATGAATGTGAGAAACCATTTATGACCTCCTCTAGTGTGATCTAACATCATCACAACTAGGTCTTAAAGAATTAATTCTAAGGGTTAGAATTTCTCTGGACAATCTTACTGAATGTTATTTAAACATGCTTATATTCTACGCAAATTTCACAGTTATGACCTCTGTCTAAATTGAATTTTGGTATGCTGCCTACGCAAGCCAATTTGTGCATTGATTTTCCATGATCAAGTTTATCCCAATTTTAAAAACCCTTAAAACAAAAGACAAGATTCTTACAGATGTCCGGAACAAGAAGAAGAACTTCATTCAATGTGAGAGTGTTTCAAGATGTAAGCTGCAACTTAATCTTTTCTTTTTCTGCAACCTCTGATGCAGATGAGAAACCCATATAGAGTTTCTCGTCATCCCCTAACCTCTGTTAGGAGGTAAACATATATATTTTTTCAAAATCATTCTTGGTGGCTCCAAAGTCCACCCACCAGTCTCTCACATTGGTTACCATAACATAAGACATCATGCCACTCTACTTGTCTATGTTCCTTTCAACAAAATAACATTGTTATTATTATTATTATTATTATTAAGGTCTTTACGTTCTCAGTAATTAATTGTCATATGATCAATATTTTTATAAACGTAACAATTACCCTTAATTTTAATAATGCTAGATTAAGATTTATGAAAAGTACCTCTTGTGAAGGCCCCGCATACTTTCTTTTGAAACCATGCTTACTATCATGGTAGCAGAACAACATGTCCCGAGTCTGCATATAAAAGATCAGCCCCCAAGCAGCGCCAACTAAATTGACCCCTATGTTTCTCGTAGCCGAAAAACAGACCCAAACTTCACCCATGTGAAACCAAAGTAGTCTCACTAATGATCCATATCTGCTCGCCGTGAATAAATTTCAGTCTTCCCTCGAATCTTGGCTAGTTATCACCATGCCTTTGGCTTAGATTAAATTGCGTCCTCATGTCCGCTTCTAAATCACGCCATTAGAAGTGAATCTCCATGTTCTGAGCATCCTCAACATGATTTAGTATAAAACCAAACGCAAGTCTCTCCTTAGCCGCAATTTAATACTCTCTAATGATTAAATCTGATTACACAGCCCAGCAGATCCTAAATCTGGCCGCATGGACTCATTTCATCTCTCATGGTCGTGGAGGTGTGAAGACACGCTAAGTAATCAACTTGATTTACATGGTCAGAGACGTCAATAAACATCACTATACATTGTCCAAACAGCCGACGCCACGCACCAAGTGTTTGGTTATGGAACGAACTTCCTTCCCCTGGTGGAGCATTATTAACAAATAGGTCCCTTATACTTTATTCTTCATACTCCCGTAAGCAAATAGTTGCCTTAATAATTAAGTCCAAAATCCATCACACGGACTCCCTCTTTTGTCTGGACTTGTAGGATGGATACCAACCAACGCAACTTGGTTTCCGTAATCAAACATGGGCAGCACGAAATACCCAAAACCATACAACGCTTCCTAGAAAAGTTAGGTTACAAACAGAGTTCCTTGAGCTCCCAAAACTCATGATTGCATGTGTTATGACGTGTCCGTATCCAATCGCCTCCAGTACTCCTTCTCTGACGTTCTCAAAACTACCATGATATTATGCAAGAAAACTCGAGCATAAATCCATTGCCTTTGATCGCTCTTCTCCATTGTTACAAGATAATTAACGTATTAAGATTGTTGGAGTCTTTCAACAATAGAAGAAACGTCAGATGTATCAAACAATAAATATAAAGAACCGTATCAAACAACTCTACCACGAAAAAATTGATGAGGGAAGAATCACAGGTTCAACAAGCTGTCCTTAACACATTAGTTCGCGGGTATACTCTAAAGTAATGCTAAACCCCAACGTGCGAAGATGTGTCCAGGATAAGACTGCCCGATATAACTTGTATTAGCACAATACAAGTTACGCGCTCTTAAAATCAGCAACGGGGATGGAAGTAAAACACCGCACGAAAATAAAAGCAAGAAGATGAAGAAAAGTAGACCTAGAGATGGTCGCTGCTTGTGTGTTTTGAAAAGAGATTTCCGAGTTGTATTTATAGGAAAATTAACTTGCAAATCAAGTTAGGTTTAAGTTTTTTCTTATAAAACGAGTTTTATTTCTTGTAAAACAATTAAACACAAAAAAGGAATTTTTCCATAAATAAAACTCTTAAATAAATTATTTATCAAGTTAAAAACTTGCAAAAAATAATTTCAAGTAGACACGGACTTGGTGCTTGGTACAAGCGCATGGGCATGGGTCGAAACATGTATTTTTCGCCCCACCCGCTACACCCACATTGTTTTACAACATATCCATGAGAACATGGTAATATATTGGAGCACCTATTTAGTTTTCCACAATGTGGGACTAAAGGTTCCATTTCATTCACTCAAAAATGAGTGAGTATCCTTAGACCCTTAGGTCATGAGATCAAACCACACCAAGACCAAAAAATCATTTATTAAATAACTCATTTTCTCCAACAAGACAAAGGCCAGGAATTGACTTAGAAGCAAGGAGGGTTCACACTGGCAAGGCAGTGGTATGTATGGCTCGTCAGTTGGTGCTTAAAGGTTGAAGTTGCTGCTGGTGATGAGATGGCAGTGGCAATGGAACTGATATGATGCAATGATTGAATTGGCAGTGCAGGGAAGAACTCGAGTAGCTGAAAGATGTCTAGGTTTGAGTTAAATAGGTGAAGTCATTGACGAGTCGATGCTGGTTTGATGGGACCGAGAACAACATGATACATGGAGCTCAAGTTAATTCAACCAAGCGGAGTTTCCAGGGAAACAAGATTATCTTGTTAAGAATGAACCTGTTGTTGTTGTCGCTGAGATGTGGAGGAGCTCGAAATGGAAGTTGGAGGGCATTTGGTTATGGACAGCTGCAATGGTATGAATTAGATGTTAGGGCAACAATAAATCAATTAATAAAATGGTGTTTGTGTGTTTGGCCGTGAATGTAAATTTCAGGGGAGATGGCAGGCAGTTGGAGGAAGTGATTGAGCAAGAGAATAGGCTGTCAGTTCTCTGGAACTGACAAGCCAAATATTCAATGAGCTAATGGGCTGGACTGAATTTGAAATGAGTTATGGGCCGAGCTAAGACAAGTATGTGGTCGAGTTTTAAGCGTCACGAGCGAAGCAATTAGCGAGAAGAAAAACAAGAAGTCTATTAAAGGATATCATCTCTTTTTCTACTTTGGTTTGAGGGTTTTAAAAAGATGAAAACTTTTCTCTTTATTCTTGTTATGAACTCCATGAACATGAGCTAGAATTGTATTATTAGTTTGAGGTTGTAGTTGGATTTTGCAAGCATGTTATTTGATTTATGAATTAGTTTTCTCTCAAAATCATCGTTCACTTTCTACGGTTTATAATAATTGCATGATTGACGTATTGCAATATGATTGAATGTTTGTTTAGTTAAGTCTAGAATTGATTGAGCTTGCATCCATATCTATACCTATTTTAGGGTTTTATCATCGAGCGATAACCTTGAATACGAGTAGCATGATATGATTACGGTTTGTAGTGATACACTCTTGTAATCATATGTAGAGTTTGACCTTTGTCCGAATTGTCATGCGCAATGTATGACAATTGCATTGATTAGCATATTTCTGAAACTTAATGCTCCTAGGAATTGAACTTAATTAGCGCAAGACGTTAGGTTATTCTTTAGGTAGAATTCACATATGCAGCTCTAATGTGTGTGTTGATGACTTAAGAAATTTATGGAGTATTCTTGCAATAAGGTATTCTAGGGCTTTTGATGATAGCGAGACTAAATACGAATTCTATTCATACATTCAAATACTTGTTTACAATTGAAGATGAAACCTTTACCCAATATTTCACATCCTTGATTTGCGTGTATACTTTTCATTGTTTTGTTTTTATTTTATTTGAGTTTATATAAAAATCAGAAAACCCCCATTGTTTTATATAGGAAACCGAAACATCTTGACAACCCAAGACCTCTCTGTGGGAACGATCCTTTCTTGCCCTTGCTTCATTATATATTTTGAGTAGTAAGAAAGTGTAATTATTTTTGACGCCTACGACAACGATCAAATTTTGGCGCCGCTGCCGGGGAGGCAGCGGTTGTCACTTGTTTTTGGTTGCTTATTTTTTGTTTTTATTTTTGTTTATACATTTCTTATTTTCTGGTTTTTAAACTTGGTTTGAGAATATTATTTCAGGTACCAATACTATGGACGAAGCATATTGGAGCAATGGATACGGTTTTCAACCTCCTCAACACTACGACAATCACCCACCATCTATGGGATACAATCAAAACTAATTTATTGGCTATGTTGCATATCCTAGACAACCTTACGGTGATTTTCATACATACCAACAACAACCTTGTAGTGGGTATGTAAGTCAAGCACCAAGGTGGGATTATTCTACTTCTAATGGATTCATTCGAGTTGTATGCAGATTATGAATGGATTGCAAGACATGCGACAAAGGCTAGACCAAATTGACTGTGATAGAAAGAATGTCGCACAAACCAATTTCTGCAACACTTTTTCTTACCCGACTTCGGATCGTAGTTATGATCATTCACCCATTCAAAGGGAAGAGTCACGGGAAAGAGAACCTATTGTAGCCAATGGTGGTAAGCGTGTGAGCGTTAGAAAACTTGCACATAAATTATACAAGTTGGAAGATGCTGGAGCCTCGGAAGAGCTTGTCGATGAAATTAGTAGGACCATCCATATGGAACTTAAATGGCATCGTGATAAAGGTTGGGAAACCGACGACGATTCTGATTTCGGTGAGTCTGAAAATGAAGACGATGATGAGTGTTTTGAGAATGTGACCGTTATGACTAATGTTGTGGAAAACCCAATTGAGCTTGCAAATGAGTGTAATGATAATGTTGATGTTGAGACTTTGGTTGAGGCAAAAACGGACGAAGAATGCATGCAAGTTTTGATAGAGTACCACGATGTGCAAGAGGTAAGTAATTCACTTGAATTCTTTAAGGGTGAAGAGGATACTATAACACAAAAGTTGCAAGGTTTGTCTAACCCTTTGCATATTGACCGTTCTCCTTTACTTCTTATTGGCTTGAATATATGTGCTTCGATAATATTGTTAGATGACTTTGTTTCTCGATATCCGCCATTAGAAACATTTGATTCTCATACTATGAATGTTTGCAAAGAAGAAACCATAGAAGTTCTTGATTTCTATATTCTTTATACACTTCCAAGTGTAGAAAAGAATAAGTATGGGGTAAACTTCTATGGGGCGATAGGTTCACTTCTGTTTTCTTGTACTAATATTTGTGTGAAGCGAGTATTTGCAAAACAGGTTCTATGGGAGGACCCCCAACTTTTCAGATTATTGGTGTATGGGGAATTCGTCTTGCAAGTCGGGCTTACGACTTTAAACCAATCGCTAAGTGGGAGGCAACCCACCGGTTTTGTATCTTTATCTTTATCTTTTTTATTTTTAAGCATTTTATCTTTGTTTTTGCATATCCGGACTAAATTACATTGAGTACAATGTAAAGTTTAAGTGTGGGGGAGCATATATATGTTTGTGTAGTTTGTTTGATGCCTTTAGTATAAAAAATAAATAAATAAATAAAAAGAAAAAAAGAAAAAAAGAAAAATTGCTTTATAAACTCTGAAATCTAGAAACTTGTACCTTTAGGATGACACTACCAATATAAGTGGATGGAACCATTTTGGTTGCAGGAGTTGAGGAACCTACTAACTAAAAGGACGGACAAAGATCATGTGTTAGAAATAATATGATAGTTGTTACCATATCTCGGAATGTCACCATATTACTTTTTGTTTTTATTTTTGCAAACTTTTTGTTTCTCTTAGTGATTTGGTGGGTCACTAACATCGAGTTGTTATTACTGCTAGGATGAAATAGAGTGATTGAGTTACTAAAAAAAAAAAGAGACCAGAAAAATTAGACCAACCAGAGTATTTATGCAAAAAAAAAACAAAAAAAAATTTATACTTGGATAGCAATATGTGTGTGTTCTCCCTGTCTCCGTCGCCTAAACAAGCGTGGAACACAGGATCCATAGGAATTACCATGTAATCTGCTAACAAGAAGCACGCGCTTGGATCCAAAAGATCTAATCATGTTGTCAATTCGTAAAAAAGAAAAAAAAAGTGAAAAGGAAAAAATATTATTATTGTTCAATAAAATCGACTGCTGGTTCCCTTGTATATGCCAGTTGAGTTGATCTAGAATTAAGATCGTTGACTGCTGGTTCCCTTGTATATGCCAGTTGTGTTGACACTAGAATTCAGACCAGTGTCTCAATCCAATAGGATTCATAGGTTCATCTTGGCGGTGACCTTCAGACATATATGGGAAACACCGTTCACTTAGTCAACATTCGCAAACATCTATCTCTATATCCATCTTCTTCATCTATTCATGTGTGATTGTGGTTAGTTAGATTCTGAGTATTGTGGTTTGTTCAACTTTCTGAGTAGAGCTTTGTTTACTTATATATAAATTGGATTTGCATCAAGGTACCTCCTCCTGTAGTCATTTTGGCTTCGTTCATAGACTCTTCACGGGTAGCTGGAATCTGGAGTAAAAGGTTTTGTAGGTACACCTCTTGTAAACCTTCACGAGACTAAAACTCGTCCACTATGGACACCTAGGGGTTTAAAGGCTTTTTATTTATGCTAAGAGTAACCATAGCCTCGACGACACGGAGTTGTATGTATGTCTTATAATTATTTTGTTTGATTTGCTCGAGGACTAGCAAAGTCTAAGTGTGGGGGAATTTGATAGGTGTCTAAAACACCTTAATATTTATCTATTGTTTATGCTTTCTTTGTTAAGTTTTCTTGTAAAATATGTATCTTATGTTTGCTTTTGAGCGTTTAGGTACTTTGGAGTCATTTGGAACAAAAGAAGAGAAAACAGGGCAAAAGTGTTGGAGGCAGATTATTTCTCATTATTTGCTTTTATTTCTTCATCTCTATCTGAAAAGCATGTCGGCTTTAGTGATGCAAATTCATTTTCTGAAAAGCATGACAGCTTTAGTGATGAAAAGAAATTGAACAGAAGAAGTGGATATGAGAAGTAAGAAACGGTTGTTGTTGGTGGAAGAATTCGAAGAAGAGCAAAAGCATCATTACAAGCAAATCCCGTTGGGAGATCGGCCAAGGATAATGGGCTACTGTGGAGTCACTAAATGCTATCATTTGGTGGCCTAAATCTGATTACTGGATGCCTCAGTCTGGGGTTCTTAGAGCTGGGGCGTTTATACGAAACTTCATTTCCTACACAAGACCAAAAATTCAGAGAAGAAATTATTTCTCTTATCATTAGTTTTTATTTGTCTCTCTGCATGAGACTGAGATGGCGGCTCCATTAACGTTCATAGAATGAAGATTGAGAGAGGACGGAAGGAACTACTGAGTTCAGATTCGATGGAAGATGAATTGAAGAAGATTGAGGTCGATGGGATCTGTTGCTGTGGAGATCGAGATTCAGAGCTAGAATCAGTTTAGGGTTCTTAGGAAATTGAAGAACTGGGTTATGATGTTTGTGTTTTGATATTTATGGTGACGTTCTTATTGTGTGTATTTGAGTTTTCAACAAAGTGGATGTGACAGACAGATAGAAAAGAGGATTGAAACAGAGATTGAGGGCTTGTGTTGGTGCTCTTGAGCAACTAAAATTTGAGGTTTTGTTGTGGAAGAAGTTGGGATGAATTCGAAATCAGTGAAGATGGGTTTGAGGTATGAATCTGGTGGAATTGAACAATGGGTTTTGCTTGAGCAGGATAAGAGAAAATTGAAGCCGAAGAAACACATATTGTTATGGGTTCGATTGGAGAGATGGATATGAATCTGTTTACTGATTTGGGTTTGAATTGGAATTGAAGGTGAACTGAAATTAGGGATGTGAAAATTGCTCGAGCCTGGTGGTGTAATTAAACCAGAAATACATGGAAGAAGCAAAAATTGCAGCTGCAGTTCAGGAAGATGCGCTACTAGTGAAGCTAGATTGAATGAGGTGTTACAGGGAATTATGAAGACAGAAAGGTTGAGTTTTGCTGGATTCAAGAGTGCAGCAAGTTAGAAGAGGAAATGATGCTGAGCAGACAAGAAAATGGGTTTTGGTGATTGTATTGGCCGTGTTTGAAGTTGCTGATGGAGGAAATTGCAGGTGGTGGTAATTGTTATTGATGGAGCAGTGAAGGATATTAAGAGCTGGTGACTGAAACTGGCAGGGAAGTGCAGAAAATAAGCTTGTGGCAGTGAGCTGAGAATGAAAAGGGAAACAATTCAAGTCTGCAGCTATGAAGGGATAGATTGGGTATGAGCAGAATGGTGTTGCTGCCATGGTTCGTACGCATGAAGTGAAGCCTAGGTCTGGTAAACGAATGAACGAGAATGAAGAATATAAATGTATGTTACGAATTAGCTGTTGCAGTTGATGTTGCAGTGTAAAACTCAAGGAAATGGTGAACTGAAATTGCTTAAATTTAGAAGGTTGCTGAGTGCCCGAGATGGAAGAATTGATGGCTGGGTATGTGGCGTTGGTAGACAATGGCCAGGAAATGACTTGGAACCAAGGAGGGTTCATACTGGCAAGGCAGTGGTATGTATGGCTCGTCAGTTGGTGCTTAAAGGTTGAAGTTGCTGCTGGTGATGAGATGGTAGTGGCAATGATTGAATTGGCAGTGCAGGGAAGAACTCGAGTAGTTGAAAGATGTCTGGGTTTGAGTTAAATAGGTGAAGCCATTGACGATTCGATGATGGTTTGATGGGACCGAGAACAACATGATACATGGAGCTGAAGTTAATTCAGCCAAGCGGAGTTTTCCAGGGAAACGAGATTATCTTGTTAAGAATGATGTAGATGGGGAAAAACGATTTGCTGGTTTTTACGGAATTGAAGAGACGTCTGTGTGGAGACTCCTTAAATCGAGCGAAATGTTGAACCTCACACAGATGCACTGCAAGAAGGGAGTGCTTTAAGTTCGAGAGATCAATATGTAGGACTCTGGCCTAAACCAAGAACAATGGCCGTTCCAGAGTCAATTCGGTCACTAGAGAGGATGGGTTGATCTGTAGGAGGGAAGCTGAGAAATGTGTGGGATCAATGGTGATATGAGATTGTAGGTGTGTTATGAATTCAACGTAAGAACGCTCTGAATGATTGAATTTTACTCAAATGAGAGTGATTGCTCAGACGATGAGTTCGTGTAGACGAAAGATTGTCTGTATGAACTTGCCGAGAAATTGCTTGTCTATTCAATCATGATTCAGAGGTCTTTTATATTGCTAAGTCGAAAACACCATGATCCCATGAAGTGTGACAGTTGCTGGAATCAGAGAGTGGGGAAGTGGGAAATCATGTCAAAACCAGTTGCTCATCGTGCAGAGACTTGGTTAACTTTCCACCCACTACTTTGCTGACTCTTCCAACTGATTGCATGACTTGCTCACATTCTCGTCGTGTGTATGAACACACGTGCCGTAGACCGCCAGACCAAAACCCTAGTTAATATCCCCCATGTGACACGATTGATGTCTCGTGGAGTCAGTTGCTGACTTTATGGGACGATGAGTCCATGTATTGCTGAGTTGAACATGATTTGCAAATGTTCTGAAACTCATGAGTTAAATACGTCTGCTGAGACGAGGTATTATCATGTTGATAACCTAAGGCGAGAAAACTGTGTTGCTGAATTGTTGCATATTGATAGTTGAACCAATATTCTTTAATATGAGAAAATATTGCTGGTCTGAGCGAATATTACTAGTTTGATCAAATATTGCCGATTTGAGCAAATATTGCTCGTTTTATGAATTGTTGGTAGCAGGACCAAATAAAATATTAATTTAAGATACTGACTGCTGGGTCGAGCATAATAAATAAAAGTGTTGATCATGGAATCAACATATAATTATCAGTATTCGAATCTACTCAGAATCATGTTTTTGCAGAGTTCTGGATTCAAACCCTTAATTTTAATGAATTGATGATTTATTGAAAATCAACTGCAGAATGAAGCATGGACCGGCCACATGGGATGATGCGTCCACCATGTGACGCCCAGATGCTCGAATTAGCAAAATACCAAAGTCTCTTGAGGACCAGTTGGTGAAAGAATGATTAAATGCTGGTTTAATCATTTATTAAAATAATGCTCATGTGAGCGGTAGATAATAAAACCTAGCCGTGAAAAGATGAGGGACCGACCAAGAGATCATGAGATCGGCACTTGGTGGTCATGGGACCAATTGATGGTCGTTTGAGCGAACCCCTGATTGTTTGAAAAGAGTTCGAACCTAATACGAGCAATTGGGCAATTTAGGTTAAAATAACTAAAATACGTGGGAGCGAACATTTGCAAGCCTTAGGGTCACCCTTGGTCGGTCAAGGGGATGTGCCCGTGTCACCATGATGTTCGTGTCTCAGTCCTGAGGGTTTCGATATTTTCTGGTGTGCGTTCGAGCATCATTTTAAGAAAATATGCAGAATCCAGGGTTTTGCTGAAACTAGGAAAATACATGAGATGATGAAAAATAATAAATAAAACAGGGAATTGCAAGGTGTGGGACCGGCCACGGCTAGGGCATGGCCGGAAGGCTGACAATCACGGTCCCACACTTTCCCAGTTTTATGTAATTCTATGTATTTTCTCTGAATTGAGGGAAATTCCATGAAATTGAAGAGTTTTATAAAATTAGGGAACTTCCATGAGATGAGAGAAATAAAATAATAATAAAATAGGGAATGATGGAGTTTGGGGACCGGCAATGGTCAAGGCATGGTCGGCCAGCCAACGGGCACGGTCCCAGGGCACTCTTCCCAATTTTCTGTAATTTTCATGATTTTAGGGAATTTTCATAAAATCAAAGGGATTTGTTGAAACCAAGGTATTTTGTTGAAATCAGGGAGTTTTCATGGAATGAAGAAAGCAAAACAAATAATAATAATAAAATAAGAGGTGTGTGGGACCGTCTAGGGTATGACCGGCCGTCTAGGGCCCGGTCCTACGAGTTTTCTTGATTTTATAATATTTTTCGTGGGTTTAGGGAATAAATTCATGAAATCAGGGAAATAATAAAATAATGGGGAACCGTGAGGTGTGGGACCAGCCACGGCTAGGGCATGGCCGGCCGGCTGGTGCTCGGTCCCATGACACCTTTTCCTAATTTTATTATTTTCCTTGACATAAAGAAATATCATGAAATTAGAGAATTTCCTTGAAACGAAGGAGATTTGCTCCAATGAGAGAATTTCATGAGATCAGGAAAAATAATAAAATATGATAAAATATAAAATTGGGCGTGGGACTGGTCACGGCATGACCGGTTGGCTGGTGTGCCCAGTCCCCTGGTGCCTTTACTAATATTTTATTATTATTCTTTTTCCTTCCTATTTTTGCATAGGTTCCTCATTCATTCATATTTTTGAGATGCTCGTTTGCGCATTCAAATGCTGGTCTGTGCATTATTGCTAAGTACACTTGCACCATTTTAGTCAAGGCTAATTCGGTGTTCAGATGCCTTTGCTTTGAATATTTATCATAAACCAGTGGAATTCTGCTGGAAAGAACCACGAATTGAAGTGACGAAATATTACGAAGAATCGTAGAATATTGCTGGATATTCAGAAGATTATATATAATTAACTTGATGGCTCTATACTAGCAGGCATGCTATCTAGAAGCATTAATTATCTGAGGGTGGAGTAATATGAGCTTGCTGGAGCGTCATATTTCTCTTATATAGTCAGGGAAAACCAGATTGCATCCTGAAGACGTTATCGCTCTATACTAGCAGGAAATATGTCTAGAAGCCGTCCAATCTTTCGATTATATATAACACAATTACCTAAATTGCTCAGTATTTGTGAGATGTGCCGTGATCTCAGCTGAGAGACTACACATCTACATACACTCCGAGAGACAGCCTTCTCAGTCAGAGATTTTATGGCATGATCTTTCATGCGAGACATGAATCTCCATACTCGTCCGATTGCCGGATCAGGAGCATGTTTAATTACTGAAATTGCTCAGTATTCATGAGATGCGTCGTGGTCTCAGCTGGGAGACTACACATATACTCTGAGAGACAGCCTTCTCAGTCAGAGTTTTATGGCATGAGCTTTCATGCTTTAAATAAGAGACATGAGTCTCAATACTCATACGATTGTCGGATCTGGAGTATGGTGTTATAATTTTACCCTTGTCGAAAATCCACCATCTACATTAAGTCCCCTGCTTAGTGAGGGACAGTTATGTTCCTTAGTCAGCATTGAATGGTGATTTTCCAGGTACACACAAAAATAAGTAATTGAACTTATAAGATAAAATGTTATCGGATTTAGACTGAATGAGCAAACCATGGTTTGAGCGCAAACCCCAGTGGCATAATAGAGCGTTATCCAGCAAGCGTAAATTGGTGTAGAACCGCTGATTTTGATGGTGGAACCTTGGTCGGTTTAGGATTCAAGGATCCAGGCCCAAGAAAGGAATCCGTTTTAGTGCGTATGTTCGTTCGTCCGTTCGTTAGTTTGAGAAACAAACAAAATAGACCTGAGTTTAATGATAAAAATTTTGTCTATGAGCTTTCACGAAAAACAAAATTTTATATTTTTAAATATGTGAGATTTCACAAAGTGGAATAAACTCTCATTTCAAAGGTGGATGCTCGTACGAGAGAAATTTTTTTGAACAAACGTGCGTCTGTTAGTAATAAAATTTTATTTATGAGCTTTCATTAAAATTTTATCTTGGAGCTTTCAGAAATCTTTGAAAATATAGTCTCGCTTCAAAGAAAGATGCTCGTGCGAGGGAGCAAATATATATATATATATATTCAAACTTACGTGAGTTTCACGTTAAATATATATATTTTGTAAAACTAATGTTTTGGTTTTAAACAATTGTTGAAAGTAGACAATTATACATGGTGAAATAATGTCTATATGTAAGTTTTCACAATTGTAGAATGGACGTCTGTCCAATTTTTGAAAAACAAGTGGATGCTAAAATTCACGTGAGTTATTCACGGTTTTATGAACATCAAGTCATGATTTTGAATAATGAATTTTGCTCGTCTTTGCAGGTTTGAAGGAACGAGCAAGTTTTTGAAATTATGACGTTATAATCACTACATCTAGTAAAATCGTAAATAGGTAAGTGTTGGATTGCTACCATTTTGTTACGCGTTTGTTATTGGTATATCCATGACTCCATGTCTTTCTCCTCAGATAGTGGTGACTTCTGGTTACAACCACTCTTCTGGCCCTTCCAGGGAACGCTCCATAAATATCAAGTCAAAGATGAAGACTTCTGCAGATGTTCATGCCGAGGTGAATCAATCTTTCAGAGACGCTGGAAAGCTGATGCATTGTATGTCTTTCGATCATCTGGGAGTCGTCCATGGTAGAATCAACGCTTTCTTAGCCTTAGCGGATGCATAAGAGAAGCAGGGACGAGATGAGTTATTACTGAAAAGGAAAGCTGAAGATGAAAGGCTTGCAACTTATCAGCAAAACGCCGCCGACTTCAGCAAATGAGACTAGCGGCTAAAGATGAAGTCTGATCTCGCATGGAAGGCATGGCTTCTGATTCAGATGTAGATCAATGAATAATTTCGTCATAATTCGTCATCAAAAAATTCAGAAGTCAGGTCTTCATTGAAAATTTTGTAGAATCTTCGTCCGATGGAGGATTTTTCGTGATCTACCCATGTTTCTTCATCCTCAGAAAATTTCCAAGCTTTAGCAAAGAATATTTTCGGCTTTTGAGCACGTTTAAGGGCCTAAATTGAAGAAACATAAACTTCCAGGAGACTTTTAGAAATCTTTCAGCTGGCATGTAGTCCAATGTTTCAGCCACATCTCTTTGCTCGTTTATCCAATTGCTGTGAATTTTGTATATGTTATAGAGGACATCCATGCGAAGAGAATAGTATATGATCCATACCTAGATTCTTCACCAATTTCTCCCATATCGCCTCTTTGTGCAAGACAATGTAAAATCGTCTCAAACAAGCGTGTTGTAAAACACCCCTGTTGTGTCTTTAGACCATTTGCTTGTGTCTTGAACACTTGATGAAGGATTTCAATGCCATTTATTAATTTTGAAATCTGAACACCTTGATTGATACATGAGCATGGTGCTTGCAGTTCCATCTTGTTTCTATATAAAAAAATTACCGAAATTGCTCAGTATTTGTGAGATGTGCCGTGATCTCAGCTGAGAGACTACACATCTACATACACTCTGAGAGACAGCCTTCTCAGTCAGAGATTTTATGGCATGAGATTTCATGCGAGACATGAATCTCCATACTCGTCTGATTGCCGGATCAGGAGCATGTATAATTACTGAAATTGCTCAGTATTCATGAGATGCGTCGTGGTCTCAGCTGGGAGACTACACATATACTCTGAGAGACATCCTTCTCAGTCATAGATTTATGGCATGAGCTTTCATGCTTTAAATAAGAGACATGAGTCTCAATACTCATCCGATTGCCGGATCTGGAGTGTGGTCTTACAATTTTACCCTTGTCAAAAATCCACCATCTACATTAAGTCCCCTGCTTAGTGAGGGACAATTATGTTCCTCAGTCAGCATTGAATGGTGATTTTCCAGGTACAGACAAAAATTAGTAATTGAACTTATCAAATAAAATGTTATCGGATTTAGACTGAATGACCAAACCATGGTTTGAGCGCAAACCCCAGTGGCATAATAGAGCGTTATCCAGCGAGCATAAATTGGTGTAGAACCGCTGATTTGATGGTGGAACCTTGGTCGGTTTAGGATTCAAGGATCCAGGCCCAAGAAAGGAATCTGTTTTAGTGCGTATGTTCGTTCGTCCGTTCGTTAGTTTAAGAAACAAACAAAATAGACCTGAGTTTAATGATAAAAAATTTGTCTATGAGCTTTCACGAAAAACAAAATTTTATATTTTTAAATATGTGAGATTTCACAAAGTGGAATAAACTCTCATTTCAAAGGTGGATGCTCGTACGAGAGAATTTTTTTTGAACAAACGTGCGTTTGTTAGTAATAAAATTTTATTTATGAGCTTTCATTAAAATTTTATCTTGGAGCTTTCAGAAATCTTTGAAAATATATTCTCGCTTCAAAGAAAGATGCTCGTGCGAGGGAGCAAATATATATATATATATATATATATATATATATATATTTTCAAACTTATGTGAGTTTCACGTTAAATATATATATTTTGTAAAACCAATGTTTTGATTTTAAACAACTGTTGAAAGTAGATGATTATACATGGTGAAATAATGTCTATATGTAAGTTTTCACAATTTTAGAATGGACGTCTGTCCAATTTTTGAAAAACAAGTGGATGCTAAAATTCACATGAGTTATTCACGGTTTTATGAACATCTAGTCATGAATTTGAATAATGAATTTTGCTCGTCTTTGCAGGTTTGAAGGAACGAGCAAGTTTTTGAAATTCTGACGTTATAATCACTACAGCTAGTGAAATCGTAAATAGGTAAGAGTTGGATTGTTACCGTTTTGTTACGCGTTTGTTATTGATATATCCATGACTCTATGTCTTTCGCCTCAGATAGTGGTGACTTCTGGTTACAACCACTCTTCTGGCCCTTCCAAGGAACGCTCCAGAAATATCAAGTCAAAGATGAAGACTTCTGCAGATGTTCATGCCGAGGTGAATCAATCTTTCAGAGACGCTGGAAAACTGATGCATTGTATGTCTTTAGATCATCTGGGAGTCGTCCATGGTAGAATCAACGCTTTCTTAGCCTTAGCGGATGCATAAGAGAAGCAGGGACGAGATGAGTTATTACTGAAAAGGAAAGCTGAAGATGAAAAGCTTGCAACTTATCAGCAAAACGCCGTCGGCTTCAGCAAATGAGACTAGCGGCTAAAGATGAAGTCTGATCTCGCATGGAAGGCATGGCTTCTGATTCAGATGTAGATCAATGAAGAATTTCGTCATAATTCGTCATCAAAAAATTCAGAAGTCAGGTCTTCATTGAAAATTTTGTAGAATCTTCGTCCGATGGCGGATTTTCGTGATCTACCCATGTTTCTTCATCCTCAGAAAATTTCCAAGATTTAGCAAAGAATATTTTCGGCTTTTGAGCACGTTTAAGGGCCGAAATTGACGAAACATAAACTTCCAGGAGACTTTCAGAAATCTTTCAGCTGTTATGTAGTCCAATGTTTCAGCCACATCTCTTTGCTCGTTTATCCAATTGCTGTGAATTTTGTATATGTTATAGAGGACATCCATGAGAAGAGAATAGTATATGATCCATCCCTAGATTCTTCACCAATTGCTCCCATCTCGCCTCTTTGTGCAAGACAATGTAAAATCGTCTCAAACAAGCGTGTTGTAAAACGCCCCTGTTGTGTCTTTAGACCATTTGCTTGTGTCTTGAACACTTGATGAAGGATTTCAATTCCATTTATTAATTTTCAAATCTGATTCCCTTGATTGATACATGAGCATGGTGCTTGCAGTTCCATCTTGTTTCTGTCAGTCGTAGAAACATCACTTCTGAAAACCCTGGTCACGGGACCATAGCTAAGGTTGCTCTCGAGAGGGGATGATGTAATGACCATGGTTTCATGTCCCAGTGGTAGAATTCCTTTTATGATGAACGATTAGCACCTGAGAGTCTGGTGCTACGGGTCTTGGACTGTGAAACTGATCGTCATGATCAGTGGACCGTTAGTCTCCAGTATCTTGTTAAATCTCTCTTTTTTTTCCCTTCTTCTGGCAAGACCTAGATAGAGGACCCAGGTAGAAAAATTGATGTAAAGACCTAGGTGGTCGAATTTGGGGGTACCTTGATGAAGGACTTAGCAGAATGACCTGGTGGACACCGATCTACTGTGGAAGTTATGAATCCCGTCTAAGAATTGGTGCTTGCATGTTGTATGTTATGGAAACTGTGGGAACCTCATACGATGTAGGAATTCGATACTTGACCCCAACTTTTGAAGCTAAGAGATTGAGTTATTACATGAGAAAAGAATCACTCGATTTGGAGTTGTAGAGGTCATCCAAAGAAGCGTGCATATTTGTAATTTGTAATCCCGTACAAATTTTTTAGATTTCGTAGACCTGACGGTAAAGGACGTATCTTTCAGCTCGTATGTCCGATTGATGCGCCCTTTTGGTATATTGTAGCAGATACAGAGACGAACATCTTTTATTTAGGAGGAATTGTCCCATTCCTCACCCATTGGTACATTTTTGTAAACCCATGGCCTGAAATGTGTTGTATCTCTTTTGTGGAGGCGATGAGAACATCTTGTAGAAGACTTTGGTTTGTTCGCTTCTGTCGTGTAAGCTTCAGGTCTAAACATTATCCATAGAGTAACGCTTCAGAGAATGGATAGTTAATTAAGCCGGATGTTGTGCCTTACACTGATGAGATCACAATTGAATTTCCTCCAGAAATTCTTGTTGATGCTGATACGATGAACGGGGTTCTTACACATGTCCTTGTTGATGCTGATACTATGGTTGGAGTTGCTCCAGAGACCGAAAATGATAGTCGTTGCTCTTCCATCCAGTGATCCTTTACATGCACGAACTAGTTGGTGAGTTGAGCATTCCTAAGATGAAGATGTTCTAGGATTTCAACCCAAATTCTCCTGAATATGACTTTACTGTAAAGTGGCTTCGTCAGGGAATCGATGTTGTTGTGGCAGATAACATCGGCAGTCTCCATTATGGATGTGAGGAGAAAAGTTCCTTGGTCGTGCAAGGCTTGTGATGTAGAGAGGTTCCGTTGATAAAGTTGCATGGAATCACATCAGATTGCAAATTCTGATAAGATCAAGTCCCCGGTGTATGTTGAAGGAGTTTGTGTCATCAATGAACGAATGATATTCCATCTGCTTCAGAAGTCTTATCATGGGATAACGAAGAATTAGCGATTGTAATTTAGTTACACTTTGATTGCGCTGGTGTTGAATTAGTGTGTCATCGTCGAGATATTTGCGCTGAAGCTAGATGAGCCGTTATAGGAGGTGTACTCTTTGATTGGGAGTAAAATTTGAAGGCTTATTAGACGCTTGAGCGTTGAAGCGTCATATCCCTTGAGCATGTCTTAGGTTTGATCGTTTGGGTCCCAACTATCTTCTGTTGATGCAACATTCCTTTAGTCGCGGTAGTGGTAATCAACACTTGTGCAGACATCAGAGCTTTCTGATTTCGTGGCACACATGAACACTCCTGCAAGGCTATGGGAAAATGCCCAAATTTTTCTTTTCCGTGCTTGAATATCATCTCGGTAATGAATGTCTCGGTGAGATGCTCGATTCGGAGAAATGTCAGATTCTACCACTTGGTAAAATATCGCTGAAGTGATATTACCCACTTATAGCGTCTTGCAATAGCAGAGATGCTAGCATAGTTGAGTCCCCATGCTAAAATAACATGTGAGGAAATAAATGACATAGACATGGGAGGAATGAGACTTGCATGAGTGCAGGACCTTTTGATGAATGTCTATGCATCTTTTGCAGGTTCTTGTTTCAACCTTGTCAAAGTTCGAAATTCCTCCAAGTGCTCTGATGATGGAACTCCACCAAATGTTCTGGATCGGAACTTTCTTCGTTGCAGAGATGTGTAACCAAAGGAGCTTTGTACGTACCCATTTTTCAGCGTGGATCCACGCTCGTCTGAAGGACATGTCATATCCTGGATCTTCCTGATTATGTGAAACTTGGTCTCTGTCCAGGTTGAACTTATGTTCACCTTGTAGGATCAGAATCTCGCAGCTGCAACACTTCAGCGAAATTATTAACAATATAACACAACAATGTCGCAAAGCAATTTCAGAAACGACAAAATAAACGACATCAGCTAAATCATGAGAAAAATATGATGGACTTGCGAAAATTAGGAAGTGTGTGAGATTAATATTTGTAAGGTCGCGAGAATGTCGCAAACCATATCCTAAAATAAAGGACAGATTAGCTGTCATCCACTATGTAATTCCCTATAAATAGTCATTCAGTTGTAAAGGAAAAGGGAGAGATCTTTTTTGAGTGAGAAGCAAGAAAATAGGAGAGAGAAAATCTAGAGCAGTGGTTATTCTTGATTCCTTTATCTTTTCTTGTAAGATTTTTCAAAGATTCATCAATAAAATTAAGATTGTTAATCCAAAAATGAGTTGAATGTTAATGAAATCTTGTGAACGGTGTAGTGTAGAATTTCCTGCAACTACATAATGGCGCTAGAAACAGGGAGGGGGTTGAAGATTGAAGATTTTTCTAGAAAAAGTTGA
Organism: Papaver somniferum; assembly: GCF_003573695.1. Taxonomy (NCBI): domain Eukaryota; kingdom Viridiplantae; phylum Streptophyta; class Magnoliopsida; order Ranunculales; family Papaveraceae; genus Papaver; species Papaver somniferum. The sequence continues at coordinate 122,649,222 of NC_039362.1, forward strand.
AGATTAATATTGTGATTTATTAGAATTGAAAGTAATTGATGAAAAAACTTCAATAATCTCTTACAATTTGTTAGTATTGAAAGAATGTCTAGAAGGAGAAATGTATCGGAACAACCGACAACTGCTAGAAGAAGAAGTAAAAGACTTGCTGGAAGGGAGAGAAGTGAAATGAGAGAATCTACTAGAAGGAGAAATAATAGAGAAAATCAAGTTCAACCGTCAATTCAGCAAACACCGGTACAAAATGGAACAACAGATTATGATAGAGTGAGTGTACACACTTGGCGACCAAATTCAGCAGAAGAAGTAGAAGAAGAGCAGCAAACCAGGAACCATAGACAGGTAGAGAGAAATCAAGAAGCAGATGAAGGAATAATAATTCATGGAGATGAGGAAATTGGATCCTTAGAAACGTTGAGACGAAGAATACATGAAGAAAGAAGAGCTGAGGTAGAAGAACGTGCAAATCTAACAAGGCAAAATCACGAATAGGATGGAAAATATGAGACTACAGAGTAGATGATCGAGAAGTACTACAAGATCATATTCAAGATCGACTAGAAGAGAGATGAGGAAAAACTCACCCATAATTAATGATGGAAATAATATTCGAGAAGAAATATCAAATCCTAATGAAGAACATCGTGAAGATAGAGAAAGGACTGATGATTGTTACGTTCCACAAAATGAAACTTTTGATGATAGGCAAAATGATAGAAATCAAGAGAATGGACAACGTCAGGGACGAAATAATCAAGATGGCGAAGGGAATCGAGAGGAAGGAAGGAGAATTTTACATGAGAGAGAAACTCAAAGAAATCAACAAACGATTGAAGAAGAAATTGAAAGACACTATGCTGAACAAGCACGTTTAACTCGCGGACGTGAAAGATTGAGAGCGGAAATGGAAGAACAAGAGCTGCAGGAGGAGATTCGCCAGAATAATCAAGACAATCGAGAAAGAAGGCATACACAAAACCGTAATAACGGTAATCTCAATGAAGAGTATGATAGAGTACAGAGGAGGGCTGAAAGAGAACGAATGGAATTGATAAGAAATGAACAAAATCATGGAGGGGAAAATGAGAGACATCATTATATGCGAATTCAAGATAGAGATGAGGAAGAGAATCGCAGGAGAAGAGGAGATGAGGATGATGAAGAAGAAATGCAAAATTTCGCGAGAGAAGAAAGACATGAACGCAGAAGAAGGGAGGCGAAATTAAAAAGACCAATGGATCAAAATTTAGGCGTAAATGAACAAATCTTAAAATTATTGGAAGAAATGAGAGGAATGCTAAATAATAGAGGGGAAGTAGGCTGAAGACAATTATACGAAGCTATAGAAGAAGCTGCTAAAACTCCATTTACAAGAGAAGTACAACTAGGAGGAATACCCCCGAAATGCAATTTTCCTGCGTTAACCAACATCTTTGATGGAATAAATTGGGCAATTCAACACATCAAAGCCTATGTGAGATGCATGTTATAGTGGGAAAATCATGATGTCGTATTGTGCAAGTATTTTGCATCCAGTCTAACAGGAGAGGCGTTAAAATGGTTCGAAGGTCTACCAAAAAATACAATAACATCTTTCAATCATTTGCAGACCACATTCTTGGGGGCATATATAAGTAACAATTCTTCGCGACCTGGTATTGAAGATGTGTTTGGATTAAAACAAAGGATTGGCGAAAGTCTGAAGCATCTGACCAAAAGGTGGAGGACTATGTGTAGTGAGATGGCTGGCCATGGGGATGAGAGATATCTTATCTTGTCATTTATCAATGCTATGTTCGCAACCAATCTATTGTATGTCCAAATTTTCAGAGTCAAGAACACAATCACAATGACCGAACTGCGAGAACTTCAAGAAGAGTATATTGCTCTAGAGGAAAGGCAAAATGATATGGAATCATACCCAGTTGCGAATACCAGTTCACAAGCAGCGAATGCAAGCTTATTACTCAAACTAATAAACACAGTGGCGAGCACTTCGCAAGGACAACAAGAAAAGGTGACGGGCAACAATCAACAGAAACTGGTGGCTATGGTAAACCGAGATCAAGAGGAGTATGAAAGAGAAAGAAATTTCTACAATCGTGGTGGAAATAACAAGACTCAAAGACTTGATCAGCCGCGAGAAACTTATGGAGGTCAGAGGCAAAACTATCATAGAGGACAGGGAAGCCACAAGATAGTATGGGAGGAGATCAAGATGCCACCTCTAAATGAAAGCGTGGAGAAAATATGGGAAGCTATAATTTTGATGGAGAATATACCGACACCATGGAACATGGGAACTGAACCACCTCCAAGCAATAGAAGTCATGAGTTCTGTTCTTATCATCATTTTCATGGACATACTACAAATGATTGCAGAAATATAAAGAGAATTATTCTGAGAATGATAGATCAAGGAAAGCTAAACCACTTTCTGGTAGGGAATCCACAATCTCAACCATTGCTGCCATCACCACTAGAGCATCACAGAGTAAACACGGTAAAAGAAAAGGAAACATTCTTCGTAGAAGTTGGTGCAAAAGCAAAGAATCTATTCTGTCACTCTATCGTACATTCATACAAGACAATTGAAGATTTTCATGACAATGTTTTGAGTAGAGTGTTCGCAAGAGACAATGATGGAAGAGAAATTATGAATATTGCGAAAATCTTGCCGCTAGAGGAATGGCAGAAACAGACTATTTCTTTTACCGCAGAAGAAGTCCCTGAAGGTGGAGAAGTACATGACAATGCATTAGTGGTAAAATTAGAAATTAATCCAAAACCTAAAGAAGATGAAGATGATGAAGCTGAAGATTCATGGGAAATTAATAGAATTCTGATCGATACTGGAAGCTCTGTGAATATCTTATTCTATCATACTTATAAAACAATGGGAGGGAGTTATGATGATCTTATACCATCAACATATAAGATATATGGTTTTAACGGTACTGCCAACAAGCCTAAAGGGGAAGTTACTATGCAAATCCCATTGAAGGGAATATCTTCTGAAATCCTGTTCTGTGTTGTTGACATAGAATCACCCTACAATTGATTGGACGGCCTTGGATACATGGGATTCTAGGTGTAGCTTCAACTTTCCACCAGTGCATCAAGTTCCCTCACCCCAGCGGTATAGGAATCATAAAGGGATATTGGGTTGAAGGAAAGAAATGTTACGAAACTGAGGTAGAATCCTGCGAAGGAAGAGCAACCAAGAAGGAAAGTTGGCGACACAAAATCAGAGAGACACAAAGAACTGAGAGGTTGATGGTGGATGCCATCGAACAAAAAGAAGAAAAAATGTTGTGAGGCTGATGCTAATTCATAGTAAGAAATTGTGAACAATTTACTATCAATGAAGCAATATGGAGAATAACAAAGAGGCAAAGAATGGAGAAAGTAATAAAAATAAGAAGTGTATGAATGATTGATTTGTTACGACACTCTCGCAACAAATAAAATTCTCAAAAATACATTTTATTGAATGACAAAATTGAGATTGCGAAATGAAAATACAATATGATGATATACGAGAACTTCGCAGAGATAATAAATTCTACAAAAGACAATCAGAGAACAATGACAAAAGAGAAAGGGGCGAACCTTTATGGCGTACACCCTAGTTCGTGAATAAAATATCGCAAGAGGAAAATGTAAGACCTAAAGTACGTCATATAAGGGGGTACCTGTTGCATGGCTCAGGGAAAGGCTACACCGCCACTGGAACCTGAATCATGGAGATTTGGGGTCAATAAAGCCCATCCAGGAGAGGCACCTTGGATTCTCAGCTTAAGCATATGACTTAGGTTGGGCGACTAAGGTAATAAGGACTCTCCCAAGGAGTGCAGAATCTGACCAAGGCGCCGAGGTACACGGTTGAGTCAAGAGTGACAGAGGCGTCTGGAGCGTACCTTGCCATTCTTGACAAGTCTTGGCTTATACTGCACTCGGCCCGAAGAAAACCCCACTTAGGGTGTAGTATCGTAACCATAAACCCTATATGTAAAAGGGATAAAAGGCTGCAAAAACAACTGGTTGTTGTTAAGACCGGATGGGAGGAGCCAACCTTGTATGGTAGAGGTACGCATCCTTGAAGGGGAAACCAGGGGGGAGATAAGGGCGGCACCCTCCATTAGGGAGCTGATAAGTGTCTTAAGACGCAAATGTCAGGAGGCTTTTACTCGCAAGGGTATTAAGGCTTTTCATATTTGTGCGACAATCCTGAAGAGGCAATAATACTAAAGAGAAAGATAAGACGAGATCAATGGGTTTTCGCATGAAAGTGCGAAGACGTCCTGCGATTTCATCGCAAGACGACAATGTCATGGGGCTTTATTTTCGCAAGAATATTTAGGCCTGTCATATTGTCGCAACAATCCTAAAGAGGCAATAATACAAAAGAAAAATTTTAAGACAAGATCAATGGGTTTTCGCATGAAAATGCAAGGACGTCCTGCGATTTTGTCGCAATGACAAGAGGTGGCATAAACACCTTTAACTAGGAAGGAAAAATAAGACCACAAAAGAATGAAATTTTGAAAAGAATCAAAATTCACTACGCATATGATTGCGAAATTATACAAAAAAAATTGCGAAGCTGAGGCACAAAATAAGAGAAATCTTCAAAATCTCTCATTTGAATACAAATAACAGAGGCAAGTATGAGAATGAATGAAATCAAAAAATGTTATTTGTCTCCACATGATAAATTTACGCAGAAAGTTAAAAATTAATGATTATATTGATTAACTATATTGCAAGGAAGAATTATTTTAATGAATGCAGGTCAAAATAAAAGAAACTTATATATTAAGGAATATGGGGAACCAAGAGAATTCGCAAGTATACGAAAAGAAGGAATAAATATACAAGTATTACAGAAGATCAAAGAAAGAAACAAAGACTACTTCTTAGTTGATTCTTCATCATCTTCATCAGAACCTTTACCTCCATCAGAATCTTCATCACCATCAGATTCTTCATCATCAGCTTCACTATCAGAGATGATCAGACTATGGGTGTTCTTTGGGATCTCCTCTGAGAGACAAGGATAATCAGAGTGATGGTCATTGCAAACCATTTGAATAGTTTGATTGCGAAAATGCAAAGCGTCATTCTTAAAGTTCACAACAGTGATCTTGAATTGATTCTTCAATCTAGAATATTTATCATTGCGAGAAGAAAGACTCTTTGCGAGTTCCCCTTTCTCAACTTCAAGTTCTTCAATTTTGTGGTGATATATACTCTCAGAACCTGCAAACAAAAGACAATCAATTAATAATTTAGTGAGAACTCAAAAGAGATAAAAGACTAGTAAAAAAGAACAGTTGGTGACCTTCTCTGTCAGAAATCATATAATCAAGGTTGTATGCTCAGCTTGGAGATTAATACTTACGCCTAAATCTTTTCTGGCATCATCTAAGATTTTCGCAGCCAAAGCGAACTCACCATCATTATTTATGAGAAAACAAGAACGAACTTGGTTTTCTCTCTTGCTAAGCACAGGATTTTGACGATTGGCTTCATCTCGTTCAAGTTGAACCTCAAGAAGGGTCTCTTGGAATTTCTCCAAAGCCTTAACACCTTGATCAGAGATACGATCTTTATCATCTATAAGTTTTCTAATCTTGGTTCTTAATTTATTGATCTTCTCTTTAGAATTGAGATAAAAACATTTAAATTGGTTGGCTAAACCTAAACTAGATCTATGATCAATCTCTAAGAGGCGAATTTGGATTTAAGTTCATTCAAAGGCAGAGATGAAATTTTATCATTAGAGAAACTATTCAAAGATTTATTAAGATGTTCAAAAAGAGTGTCATTATCTAGGGCATCGGGAAATGAACGAAGAAGAGTGGCTTCATCAGAAAGACCATAAGTGTCTGCAAAAAGGATTAATTAAATAAGATAAGATAATAGGATGAATGAATGAAAGAAAATGAGAGTAAGAAAGAGTATATATAGAGGAAATTTTTTCGAGAAAATAAATACAATTAAGGCGAAAAGACGTGAACGGTTGAGAAGCACCGGTTACAGAAGACGTGTCAAGAAACAAATGGAAGAAAAGATACGTGTAATAAATGCAGGATACGAAGAGATGGATAACTGCGGCATTTCTCATATCATTCTCTTCTTCTCAGAGACGACATGAGAAGAGGCAAGATGTAGGATCAGAATCTCGCAGCTGCAACACTTCAGCGAAATTATTAACAACATAACACAACAATGTCGCAAAGCAATTTCAGAAACGACATAATAAACGACATCAGCTAAATCATGAGAAAAATATGATGGACTTGTGAAAATTGGGAAGTGTGCGAGATTAATATTTGTAAGGTTGCGAGAATGTCACAAACTATATCCGAAAATAAAGGACAGATTAGCTGTCATCCACTATGTAATTCCCTATAAATAGCCATTCAATTGTAAATGAAAAGGGAGAGATATTTTTTGAGTGAGATGCAAGAAAATAGGAGAGATAAAATCTAGAGCAGTGGTTATTCTTGATTCCTTTATCTTTTCTTGTAAGATTGTTCAAATATTCATCAATAAAATTAATATTGTTAATCCAAAAATGAGTTAAATGTTAATGAAATCTTGTGAGGGGTGTAGTGTAGGATTTCCTGCAACTACACACCTTGAGAATGATGTAGCCATAAGTACTTCCGAGCGTTCCTTCAAGGTCTCTGATTTATATGGGAGAATGAGTAGCTTTTCGTCGAGTGATGTCTGTGGATCCGATGGTATTCAGTAGAATGTTGTTGATGACGGTGCCAGCATCGATCAACATTCTTCCAAATTCGTTTCTTCTGAGATTGACTGTGGTAAGCAGTCCCCAATCGTACATCTCTTGGTTTGTGGCTGGAGGCTCAAGAAGTATATCCGAAATGGACTTCATGACACGATGTGGTTCAGTGCTGTGAACATTCTCTTCTTTGTGCCTTCGACTGATAGACCAATTCATGTTCGACCGAGGATTGAACTGCCTCTTTGATAGGTTGTTCAGAGAGTGTAAAGATTGTGATTAGGAGAGGATTCTTGTGTACTCCTTCAGTCCCCAGTTGAAGCTCTCCTGATTCAACCTTCTCCCTGAATATGCGCTTCAAAACTCTGCAGTTGCTTGTGGGATGATTGACGAACCTGTGGAAGCGGCAGTAACGAGGACTTTCCATGTCTTCTTCAGTTGGTTCTTTCTTGACATATGACAACTTGATTGCACCATCTTGGATTCATACATCCAGGAGTTCGATCACCTCTTCAATGGAAAAGGTAAAGTCAGGTGCTTCTTGATCAAGAACTCCTGTGCGTTGGTCAGAGGCTTGTGCATCTTGCTTATCCTTCCTTTATGCTTTTGAAGGGGCTGAGGTATGCTTGCGCGGCAGTTCGGGTTTCCGTTTGCTCCCTTCTGCAACAACATTTGTGGAAGACTGGAGGTTTTACTGCTTGTTAATAAGACGTCTGCTACCTCGAGTGTCTCGCGGTTTTTCAGCCTTTGTAGCTTTTTTCTTTCCAGTAAAGCGAGTGCAGTAGTTGTCAATCTCTTCGCCGCTTCATGAATCTCTGAGAAGGTATGGAAGCGAAGATTTTCCAATAAATCTTTGTAGACCGGTATCATGTCGTTGATGCACAAGTCTACCAGTTGTTGCTCTGTGGCGTTTGGATCATGACAGTCCAGGGCCTGGACTCTGAATCTTTTCACGTAGTCATTGGGATGTTCATTGCTCCTCTGAAACATTCTTCCAAGATCAGAGAGAGTAATTTGCTCTGACACAAAGAAGTACTTTCTGTAGAAGGCGTTAATCATTTCTCCCCAATTGTCGATAGTTCCAGGTGCAATGCTGTTGTACCAGGTGTATGCCCTGCCTTTCAAGGATTTTGAAAATTCTTTGAGGCGAACAACATGGTTATGTTCATGTTCACCCAAGGCTTCCAGGAACCGAGAAAAATATTCCCAAGCATTGCCTGTTCTGTCATACAAAGTGAAGGTTGGAGAGGTATAACCTTTTGGAAGAGGAATCCTTTGCGTAGCAGCAGGGTACGGAGGCTGGTGACGATGGACATGTGATGTCTTGTATTTTCCACGGCTCTCCTAGAGGAGTTCCAAATCTTCCCGAGTAATGAAATTTGATGATTCCTTTACTGATGGATCGTCTGCAGCTTTGCAGACTTTGCTGTCATCCACTGTATGAATTGGAACTACTTCAGGATCAACATCTGAGGATGTTTCTTTTCCTTTTCCTTGTGTCTTCTCTGACATCTTATCAGTAAGAGTTTTGAGATAATTGCACAGCTTCTTCTGTGTAGCAGCCATGTCAGTCTGATTCTTAGCAAGAGTTTTCTACACTTTTATGAGATCGCCTATGGTAGGCGGATTTTCTCTGACTTCCTCGGGATGCCGGCCGAAGAGGGGATGTGCTCCAGAATTGGTCTGACGACCACCGCCATCGTTGGAAGCAGGAATGGTTTCTGGAATATGATCGTTAGTGTTGTTGCTAGTGATAGCATCATTTGCGTTAGGATCTGCGATCGTACGTGACCTACGATCAACCATCTTGTGAAAGCATGAGATTGCAACCGAGAGATTAATCTCCCACTGTGGTCGCCCAATCTGTAGATGGGGAAAAACGATTTGCTGGTTTTTACGGAATTGAAGAGACGTCCGTGTGGGACTCCTTGAATCGAGCGAAATATTGAACCTCACACAGATGCACTGCAATAAGGGAGTGCTTTAAGTTCGAGAGATCAATCTGTAGGACTCTGGCCTAAACCAAGAAAAATGGTCGTTCCAGAGTCAATTCGATCACAATAGAGGATGGGTTGATCTGTAGGAGGAAAGCTGAGAAATGTGTGGGATCAATGGTGATCTGAGATTGTAGGTGTGTTGTGAATTCAGCGTAAGAACGCTCTGAATGATTGAATTTTACTCAAATGAGAGTGATTGCTCAGACGATGTGTTCGTGTAGACGAAAGATTGTCTGTATGAACTTGCCGAGAAATTGCTTGTCTTTTCAATCATGATTCAGAGGTCTTTTATATTGCTAAGTCGAAAACACCATGACCCCATGAAGTGTGACAGTTTCTGGAATCAGAGAGTGGGGAAGTGGGAAATCATGTCAAAACCAGTTGCTCATCGTGCGGAGACTTGGTTAACTTTCTACCCACTACTTTGCCGACTCTTCCAATTGATTGCACGACTTTCTCACATTCTCGTCGTGTCTATGAACACATGTGCCGTACACCGTCAGACCAAAACCCTAGTTAATATCCCCCATGTGACACGATTGATGTCTCGTGGAATCAGTTGCTGACTTTATTGGACGATGAGTCCATGCATTTCTGAGTTGAACATGATTTGCAAATGTTCTGAAACTCATGAGTTAAATACGTCTGCTGAGACGAGGTATTATCATGTTGATAACCAAAGGCGGGCAAACTGTGTTACTGAATTGTTGCATATTGATAGTTGAACCAATATTCTTTAATCTGAGCAAATATTGCTGGTTTGAGCAAATATTGCTAGTCTGAGCGAATATTGCTAGTTTGATCAAATATTGCCGGTTTGAGCAAATATTACTCGTTTGATGAATGGTAGCATGACCAAATAAAATATTAATTTAAGATACTGACTACTGGGTCGAGCATAATAAATAAAAGTGTTGATCATGGAATCAACATAAAATTATCAGTATTCGAACCTACTCAGAATCATGTTTTTGCAAGTTCTGGATTCAAAATCCTAATTTTAATGAATTTATGATTTATTCAAAATCAACTGCAGAATGAAGCAGGGACCGGCCACATGGGATGATGCGTCCACCATGTAACGCCCAGATGCTCGAATGAGCAAAATACCAAAGTCTCTTGAGGACCAGTTGGTGAAAGAATGATTAAATGCTGGTTTAATCATTTATAAAAATAATGCTAGTGTGAGCGGTAGATAATAAAACCTAGCCTTGAAAAAATGAGGGACCGACCAAGAGATCATGAGACCGGCACTTGGTGGTCATGGGATCAATTGATGGTCGTTTGAGCGAACCCATGATTGTTTGAAAAGAGTTCGAACCTAATACGAGCAATTGAGCAAATTAGGTTAAAATAACTAAAATACGTGGGAGCGGACATTTGCAAGCCTTAGGGTCACCCTTGGTCGGTCAAGGGGATGTGCCCGTGTCACTATGATGTTCGTGTCTCAGTCCTGAGGGTTTCGATATTTTCTGGTGTGCGTTCGAGCATCATTTTGAGAAAATATGCAGAATCCAGGGTTTTGCTGAAACTAGGAAAATACATGAGATAATGAAAAATAATAAATAAAACAGGCAATTACAAGGTGTGGGACCGGCCACGGCTAGGGCATGGTCGGCCGGCTGACAAGCACGGTCCCATACTTTCCCCGTTTTATGTAATTCTATGTATTTTCTCTGAATTGAGGGAAATTCCATGAAACTGGAGAGTTTTATATAATTAGAGAACTTCCATGAGATGAGAGAAATAAAAAAATAATAAAATAGGGAATGATGGAGTGTGGGGACCGGCAATGGCCAAGGCATGGCCGGCCGGCCAACGGGCACGGTCTCAGAGCGCTCTTCCCAATTTTGTGTAATTTTCATGATTTTAGGGAATTTTCATAAAATCAAAGAGATTTGTTGAAACCAAGGTATTTTGTTGAAATCAGGGAGTTTTCATGGAATGAAGAAAGCAAAACAAATAATAATAATAAAATAAGAGGTGCGTGGGACCGGCTAGGGCCCGGTCCCACGAGTTTTCTTGATTTTATAATATTTTTCGTGGGTTTAGGGAAAATTCATGAAATGAGGGAATTTTCATGGTTTTAGGGAAAATTCATGAAATCAGAGAATTTTCATGGATTGAGGGAAATAATAAAATAATGGGGAACCGTGAGGTGCGGGACCGGCCACGACTAGGGCATGGCCGGCCGGCTGGTGCTCGGTCCCATGACACCTTTCCCTAATTTTATTATTTTCCTTGACATAAAGAAATATCATGAAATTAGAGAATTTCCTTGAAATGAAAGAGATTTGCTCGAATGAGAGAATTTCATGAGATCAGGGAAAAATAATAAAATATGATAAAAATATAAAATTGGGAGTGGGACTGGTCACGACATGACCTGCCGGCTGGTTAGCCCAGTCCCCTGGCGCCTTTGCTAATATTTTATTATTATTATTATTCCTTCCTATTTTTGCATAGGTTCCTCATTCATTCATATTTTTGAGATGCTCGTTTGCGCATTCAAATGCTGGTCTGTGCATTATTGCTAAGTACACTTGCACCATTTTAGTCAGGGATTATTCGGTGTTCAGATGCCTGTGCGTTGAATATTTATCACTAACCCGTGGAATTCTGCTGGGAAGAACCACGAATTGAAGTGACGAAATATTACGAAGAATCCTAGAATATTGCTGGATATTCAGACGATTAGAGATAATTAACTTGATAGCTCTATGCTAGCAGGAATTCTGTCTAGGAGCATTAATTATCTGAGGGTGGAGTAATATGAGCTTGCTGGAGCGTCATATTTCTCTTATATAGTCAGGGAAAACCAGGTTGCATCCTGAAAATGTTATCGCTCTATACTAGCAGGCAATCTGTCTAGGAGCCGTCCAATCTTTTGATTCTATATAAAACAATTACTGAAGTTGCTCAGTATTTACGAGATGTGCCGTGGTCTCAGCTGAGAGACTACACATCTACATACACTCTGAGAGACAACCTTCTCAGTCAGAGATTTTATGGTTTGAGCTTTCATGCGAGACATGAATCTCCATACTCGTTCGATTTCCGGATCAGGAGAATGTATAATTACTGAAATTGCTCATTATTCATGAGATGTGCCGTGATCTCAGGTGGGAGACTACACATCTACATATACTCTGAGAGACAGCCTTCTCAGTCAGAGATTTATGGCATGAGCTTTCATGCTTTAAATCATGGACGTGAGTCTCAATACTCATCTGATTGCCAGATCTGGAGTGTGGTCTTACAATTTTACCCTTGTCGAAAATCCACCATCTACAAATGAACATGTTGTTGTTGTCGTTGAGATGTGGAGGAGCTCGCAATGGAAGTTGGAGGGCATTTGGTTATGGACAGCTGCAATGGTATGAATTAAAAGTTAGGGCAACAGAAAAACAAGAAGTCTATTAAAGGATATCATCTCTTCTTCTACTTTGGTTTGAGGGTTTTAAAAAGATGAAAACTTTTCTCTTTATTCTTGTTATGAACTCCATGAACATGAGTTAGAATTTTATTATTAGTTTGAGGTTGTAGTTGGATTTTGCAAGCATGCTATTTGATTTATGAATTAGTTTTCTCTCAAAATCATCGTTCAATTTCTACGGATTATAATAATTGCATGATTGACGTATTGCAATATGATTGAATGTTTGTTTAGTTAAGTCTAGAATTGATTGAGCTTGCATCCATATCTATAGCTATTTTAGGGTTTATTATCGAGCGATAACCTTGAACACGAGTAGCATGATATGATTACGGTTTGTAGTGATACACTCTTGTAATCATATGTAGAGTTTGACCTTTGTCCGAATTGTCATGCGCAATGTATGGCAATTGCATTGATTATCATATTTATGAAACTTAATGCTCCTAGGAATTGAACTTAATTAGCGCAAGACGTTAGGTTATTCTTTAGGTAGAATTCACATACGCAGCTCTAATGTGTGTGTTGATGACTTAAGAAATTTACGGAGTATTCTTGCAATAAGGTATTTTAGGGCTTTTAATGATAGCGATATTAAATACGAATTCTATTCATACATTCAAATACTTGTTTACAATTGAATATGAAATCTTTACCCAATATTTCACATCCTTGATTTGCGTGTTTACTTTTCATTGTTTTGCTTTTATTTTATTTGAGTTTATATAAAAATCAGAAAACCCCCATTCTTTATATAGGAAACCGAAACGTCTTGACAACCCAAGACCTCTCTGTGGGAACGGTCCTTTCTTGACCTTGCTTCATTATATATTTTGAGTGGTAAGAAAGTGTAATTATTTTTGACGCCTACGACAACGATCAAATTTTGGCGCCGATGTTGGGGAGGCAGCGGTTGTCACTTGTTTTTGGTTTTTGGTTTCTTTTTTTTTTTTCAGTTTGTTTTTATTTTTGTTTATACATTTATTATTTTCTAGTTTTTAAACTTGGTTTGAGAATCTTATTTCAGGTACCAATACTATGGACGAAGCATATTGGAGCAATGGACGCGGTTTTCAACATCCTCAACACTACGACAATCACCCACCATTTATGGGATACAATCAAAACCAATTTATTGGCAATGATGCATATCCTAGACAACCTTACGGTAATTTTCATACATACCAACAACAACCTTGTAGTGGGTATGTAATTCAAGCACCAAGGTGGGATAATTCTACTTCTAATTGGCTTCATTCGAGTTGTATTCAGATTATGAATGGATTGCAATACATGCAACAAAGGCTAGACTAACTTGACCGTGATAGAAAGTAGCAAATGGTGGTAAGCGTGTGAACGTTAGAAAACTTGCACAGAAATTATATAAGTTGGAAGATGTTGGATCCTCAGAAGAGCTTGTCGATGAAATTAGTAGGACCATCTATATGGAACTTAAACGGCATCGTGATAAAGGTTGGGAAACCGACGACGATTCTGATTTCGGTTGAGTCTGAAAATGAAGACGATGATGAGTGTTTTGAGAATATGACCGTTATGACTAATGTTGTGGAAAACCCAATTGAGCTTGCAAATGAGTGTAATGATAATGTCGATGTTGAGACTTTGGTTGAGGCAAAACGGACGAAAAATGCTTGCAAGTTTTGATAGAGGACCACGATGTGCAAGAGGTAAGTAATTCACTTGAATTCTTTAAGGGTGAAGAGGATACTATAACACAAGAGTTGCAAGGTTTGTCTAACCCTTTGCCTGCTAATCCTTCTCCTTTACTTCTTATTGGCTTGAATATATGTGCTTTGAGAATATTGTTAGATGACTTTGTTTCTCGATATCCACCATTAGAAACATTTGATTCTCATACTATGAATGTTTGCAAAGAAGAAACCATAAAAGTTCCTGATTTCTATGTTCTTTATACACTTCCAAGTGTAGAAAAGAATAAGTGTGGGGGAAACTTCTATGGAGCGATAGCTTCACTTCTGTTTTCTTGTACTAATATTTGTGTGAAGCGAGTATTTGCAAAACAAGTTATATGGGAGGACCACCAACTTTTCAGATTATTGGTGTATGGGGAATTCGTCTTGCAAGTCAGATTTACGACTTTAAACCAATCGCTAAGTGGGAGTCAACCCACCGGTTTTGTATCTTTATCTTTATCTTTTTATTTTTAAGCATTTTATCTTTGTTTTTGCATATCATTTGCGGAATTTCCCACCTTGAACTTTACTTTGAATAACTAAATTACATTGAGAACAATGTAAAGTTTAAGTGTGGGGGAGCATTTATATGTTTGTATAGTTTGTTTGATGCCTTTAGTAAGAAAAAAATAGAAAAAGAAAAAAAGAAAAAATTGCTTTATAAACTCCGAAATCTAGAAACTTGTGCCTTTAGGATGACACTATTGTTAGAGCATAGCTCGGTCGACCTCGCATATGTTGCTATATCAAGCATGTTTGTCAATGTTAGTGATCAAAACTATGAGTCTTGATTTCTAGCCTACATAGCTAAGTCTCGTACTAGGATAGAAAAGTGTAGTTGAGCTCAAGGACTTCATGGCCATTCATCATACAACGACGAATATTTATACAAGGAACCGTGGAACTTCATCAACAAAAAGGTATGTGGAGACTTGAACTTATCTATCACTCAATAGTCTATCTCCTACTTCTTATGAGACAAAAGTCGTATGTTATATAGACTATATCATTTGACATTTCGAGTTAAGCATTCATTGCTTATCTTTTATCTCGAAATCGTGTGTTGGTAAAGCGTTTCGCTTTGATCAAGTTTATCTTCACCTAGTGACAAAAGTCATGAAAAGTTTTAATCACTCTGAGAATTGCTCTGACGTGAATCGCTCTGTGAATATCGGCTACATAGCGTCCTCTGAGAATGTCTCAATAATTGAAATGAGAGTTTATTTTACATAACCATGTATTCCTTGAATCGAAGTTTTCGAACTTTGTTGATCAAGAGAAATCGGGAGGATTGTGGAATTGGCTTGCCTAGTCCGCAGACTCAGTCCGCGAACTGTCGGAAGTTCTCGACCGAGAATTTCTGCTGGATTTTCCAAAACTCGTTTGTGTGCTAAGTCCGCGAACTCACTCCGCGAACCCAGTGTGCGAGCTGGCGGAAGTTCTCTTTCCGAGAATTTCTGCTGAGTTTGGAAAACTCAACCGATTAACTTAAGTCCGCGAACTTGTTTGTGAACTTAAGAGGTTATGATCTAAAGATGTGCTCTGGGCACGAAACATTAAATTACTAAGGAATGCTTTATGCAAACCGTGGCTATAATGTTAAAGGAGCCATCTAGCATTGTGAAAAACTAATCCCCACACGTCTGTGTGCTACTAGTGCGCCCGCTAGAGTCGATCTCCATTAACCTTTGATTTTCTTCTCTACAATCAGGTTAACGACTTAAATACTTCATTGGGATTGTGAAGCCAGACCTATACTATTTTTATTGTAGTTCTGTGATCTGATCTTGAATCTTCTATCGTACGAGTACAATCGATTGATTGACTTGAGATCGTGAGAGTTCTCCGATAGGCAAGATAAAGAAGTCACAAACATCTTCGTCTCAGTGTTTGTGATTCCTCGACAAACCGCCTGTGTAGTCAGGAAGGATTGTAGAGAGATGATTGATTAATCTAGGTTGTTCTTCGGGAATATAAGACCGGATTATCAATTGGTTCCTGTTCACCTTGATTTGATATCAAAAGACGGAACAAAACCTAGGGTTTATCTGTGGGAGATATATTTATCCTTTGATAGACTTTTCTGTGTGAGACAGATCTGTCTATTATCAAGTCTGTGATTTTGGGTTGCAACAACTCTTGGTTGTGGGTGAGATCAGCTAAGGGAATGAAGTGCACAGTATCCTGCTGGGATTAGATAGGAGTACAACTTTACCTTGGATCGGTGGGAAACTGATTGGGGTTCAACTATAGTCCAATCCAAAGTTAGCTTGGAGTAGGATAGTGTATGTAGCGGCTTAATATAGTGTGTATTCAATCTGGACTAGGTCCCGGGGTTTTTCTGCATTTGCGGTTTCCTCGTTAACAAAATTTCTGGTGTCTGTGTTATTTCTTTTCCGCATTATATTTTATATAATTGAAATTATATAGGTTGTGCGTTCGTGATCATCAATTGGAAATCCAACCTTTGGTTGTTGATTGATATTGATTGATCCTTGGACATTGGTCTTTGGTACCGTCCAAGTTATTCCTTGTATTTGATAAAGACTCTTTATTGTTTTTAGCTTGAGTAAAAATCAAATCAAGAGAGAGATATTAACTCATTGAGATACTTTTATCTAGATTGAGTCTGACTGTCTAGTTGATTCTCTAGCAAAGTATTTCGGAGTTAGTCCATACAGATTTCTAATCGAAACATTGGGTGGTGTTGTTAGACCCCCGCTTTTTCAATTGGTATCAGAGCAGACAAACTGTTAGAGCATAGGTCGGTCAACCTCGCATGCGTTGCTATCTCAAGCATGTTTGTCAATGTTAGTGATCAAAACTATAAGTCTTGATTTCTAGCCTACATAGCTAAGTCTCGGACTAGGATAGAAAAGTGTAGTTGAGCTCAAGGACTTCATGTCGATTCATCATACAACGACGAAGATCTATACAAGGAACCGTGGAACTTCATCATCAAAAAGGTATGTGGAGACTTGAACTTATGTATCACTCAAACGTCTATCTATTCTATCTCCTACTTCTTATGAGACAAAATTTGTATGCTATATAGACTAGATCATACACATTTGACATTTCGAGCTGAGCATTCATTGCTTATCTTTTATCTCGAAATCGTGTGTTGGTAAAGAGTTTCGCTTTGATCAAGTTTATCTTCACCTAGTGACGAAAGTCATGAAAAGTTTCAATCACTTGGAATCAAAGCTTAAAGCAAAAAGAGAAGGAAAAAGACAAAGCAAAAAAAAAAAAGAGCGAAAGAAAAATTAAAAAAAAAAAGAGAATTTTTTTTTAGAGACCTTCCATTTTTTGTAATTATTTTTATTTTATTTTTATTTCTTTTCTTTTGCACTTTATTTGGACTTTGGACTTGGAAAATTATATTTTTTTAAACCCTAAGGAAGGATACATTAAATATAAAACTGTTTGCAGGGAAGGACGACGATTACAATATCGTCTCGGCCCCTCGGGTTCGCACATGACATATCATCATACAACGACGAAGATCTATACAAGGAACCGTGGAACTTCATCAACAAAAAGGTATGTGGAGACTTGAACTTATCTATCACTCAAAAGTCTATCTCTTCTATCTCCTACTTCTTATGAGACAAAAGTCGTATATTATATATACTAGATCATACACTTTTGACATTTCCAGCTGAGCATTCATTGCTTATCTTTTATCTCGAAATCGTGTGTTGGTAAAGCGTTTCGCTTTGATCAAGTTTATCTTCTCCTATTGACGTAAGTCATGAAAAGTTTCAATCACTTTGAGAATTGCTCTGACGTGAATCGGTCTGTGAATAACGGCTACATAGCGTCCTCTGAGAATGTCTCAATGATTGAAATGAGAGTTTAGATTACATAACCATGTATTCCTTGAACCGAAGTTTTCGAACTTTGTTGATCAATAGAAATCGGGAGGATTGGGGAATTGGCTTGCCCAGTCCCCGAACTGTCGGAAGTTCTTGACTGAGAATTTCTGCTGGGATTTTCCAAAACTCGTTTGTGTGCTAAGTCCACGAACTCAGTCGGCGAACCCGGTCCGCGAACTGGCGGAAGTTCTCTTTCCGAGAATTTCTGATGAGTTTGGAAAACTCAACCGATTAACTTAAGTCTGTGAACTTAAGAGGTTATGATCTAAGGAAGTGCTCTGAACATGAAACATTAAATTACTAAAGAATGTTTTATGCAAACCGTGGCTATAATGTTCATGAGCCGATTCAATCGAATTGAATCATCTTTGTTTCAATTGTGTCTTGTGTAGTTACATAAGATCTCATAGCAATTGAACAACTCTTTAACTAGTTCATTTGAGTCAATTGAACTAGTTATGGTGAAGAAGAACAAGGTTAATATGAAATGCTCATATGGTTAACCTTTTGGGTTAATATGTTGAACCAACATACACGTACAAGTTTGGGCATGGTTTCCACAAACCCAGTAAACGTCTACCCAAGTGTGTGTGACAAGCTAAGTTTTCGGTCGAACGGTTGAGAAATATTAGCTTGAATCTAAATCAGGTTTTCATCTAACGGTGAATAAGGATTGCTTTGTACCTAAGGCAAAACCCTGATTTGAAGGCTATATAAAGGAGACATCTAGCATTGTGCAAAACTAATCCCCACTCGTCTGTGTGCTACTAGTGTGCCCGCTAGAGTCGATCTCCATTAACCTTTGATTTTCTTCTCTAAAATCAGGTTAACGACTTAAAAAACTTCATTGGGATTGTGAAGCCAGACCGATACTACTTTATCGTAGTTGTGTGATCTGATCTTGCATCTTCTATCGTACGAGTACAATCGATTGATTGGCTTGAGATCGTGAGAGTTCTACGATAGGCAAGATAAAGAAGTCACAAATATCTTCGTCTCACTGTTTGTGATTCCTCGACAATCCGCTTGTGTAGTCAGGAAGGATTGTAGAGAGGTGATTGATTAATCTAGGATGTTCTTCGGGAATATAAGACCGGATTAGCAATTGGTTCCTGTTACCTTGATTTTATATCTAAAGACAGAAAAAAAACCTAGGGTTTATCTGTGGGAGACATATTTATCCTCTTATAGATTTTTCTGTGTGAGACAGATCTGTTTATTATCAAGTCTGTGATTTTGGGTTACATCAACTCTTGGTTGTGGGTGAGATCAGCTAAGGGAATCAAGTGTGCAGTATACTGCTTGGATCAGAGGCGTAGGAGTACAACTGTACCTTGTATCAGTGGGAGATTGATTGGGGTTCAACTATAGTCCAATCCAAAGTTAGCTTGGAGTAGGCTAGTGTCTGTAGCGGCTTAATACAGTGTGTATTCAATCTGGACTAGGTCCCGGGATTTTTCTGCATTTGCGGTTTCCTCGTTAACAAAATTCCTGGTGTCTGTGTTATTTCTTTTCCACATTATATTTTATATAATTGGAATAATACAGGTTGTGCGTTCGTGATCATCAACTTCTCTAATCCAACCTTTGGTTGTTGATTGTAGTTTATTGATCCTTGGACATTGGTCTTTGGTACCGTCCAAGTTATCTTTCTTTGATAAAGACTCGCAGATTTCTATTTGCTTGAGTAAAGATCAAATCGAGAGATTGAGATAATAACTCCTTGAGATATTTTCTATCTAGATTGAGTCTGACTGTCTAGTTGATTCTCTAGCAAAGTGTTTCGGAGTTAGTCCATACAGATTGCTAAGCGAAATATTGGGTGGTGTTGTTAGACACCCGTTTTTTCAGTTGCAAGTAATCTTTGTAAGAAAGCTAAACAACTGTATGACTCCCTAAAAGTTCATACAACTTTACCAGGAAACACTAAGTCGAGAAGTACTAGTAGTATGGGTGCCTTTGCTTTAAGATCTACATCTCCTTTTCAATGGTTTCTTGATAGTGGATGTAGTCGGCATATGACAGGAGATCTCACTTGGTTTGTATCATCGGTTGACTACGTAGGAGGTCCTGTAACGTTCAGATATGGAAGTTGTTGCTACATTAGCAAAAAGGGAACGATCAAACTACCCGATATTCTAGAAATCCATGATGTGGTATACGTTAAAGGTATGACTGCTAATCTTCTTTCTATTAGTCAAATTTGCGACAAGGGCCATCGAATTGTCTTCAATGCGAATGTATGTGACATTGTTGACAAATCCGGGAAGGTAATCTTTCAAGGAACTCGTGGTAAAAACAACTGTTATCTTCTTGATACTCAGTTTAGCAACCGCTGCAATTTTACTAAGGTGGAATCTACACATCTTTGGCATGAGCGTTTTGGTCACATCAATTATCATCTTCTAACTAAGATCATTAACAAAGAACTTGTTAGAGGCATTCCCAAAATCAATGCAAAGATTGAAGGTGTATGTGGTGCCTGTCAAAAGGGTAAGCAAACGAAAGTTCACCACAAATATTCACGAGATATTCTCACTAAAGTTCCACTTGATTCAATTCATATGGATCTCTTCGGACCAATTCAACAACCCACTGTTGCCGGTAAGAAGTATGCTTTAGTTATGGTAGATGATTACACCAGATTCACTTGGGTTGCATTCCTATCTCATAAGAATGAAACTCTGAGTGAATTCAAGATTATTGTTAAAAGGATCCAGAACGAACAAGGTCGCAAATTAAAGAAAATTAGGAGCGATCGTGGCAATGAATTCAAAGACACCAAGGTATTCGAATTCTGTGACGAACTGGGGATCATTCAACAATACTCACCACCAATTACTCCTCAAGCTAATGGAGTTGCTGAAAGAAAAAATAGGAACATTAAGGAAATGGCGAGGGTAATGCTCCACAACAAAAACTTACCTTTAAGATTTTGGGGAGAAGCTGTCTTACATCATGCTACTTGATCAACCGTGTCTATTTGCGGTCTAAAACCCTTAACACTCCTTATGAGTTATGGTATAAAAGAAAACCCAATCTACACTATCTCAGGGTTTTTGGAAGTATGTGTTATATTCTGAAAGATCGAGAACAGAAAGGAAAATTCGACACCAAAAGTGACGAAGGAATCTTTCTTGGCTACGCTTCTGATAGTCGTGGTTTTCGAGTTTTTAATCTCAGAACTCAAGTCATGATGGAATCTTCTAATGTTATCATCGATGATATTAGTGATTTTCATCATGATAATCATCCTGCTGAATTGCCTCCAACCGAGACAATTGAGAAAGTCAAAGAAATAACAGAATCAGTTGAAGTTATCCCAACTGTTGTTGATCCTGATATTTCTGGTGACGAGGAGAAGAGAACTGATCAGGCTACTCCTGACGAACAAGAACGTGTCCCTCCACGACACCTATGGGTTCAAAGGAATCATGATCCAAATAGTATTATTTGGGGAAGGGATTCTACAACCAAAACAAGAGGCCAACTTCAAAATATATGCAATTTTGGTTGTTATCTTTCGCAGGTGGAACCAAGGAATATTGATGAATCTCTGAAAGATCCATTTTGGGTGATGCAATGCATGAAGACTTAAATCAATTTGAAAGACAAGATGTCTGGAATTTGTACCCTGTCCTCCAAATGTCAATATTGTGGGTATCAAATAGATATTCAAGAACAAGTCTGATGAGTATGGCACAATTGTCAGAAATAAAGCTAGACTTGTCGCTCAAGGATATTGACAGATTGAAGGAATCGATTTTGACGAAACCTTTGCTCCTGTGGCACGTCTTGAGTCCATTCGACTTTTATTGGCCCATGCATGCTTTCTTAAGATTAAGTTGTTTCAGATGGACATAAAATCAGCGTTTCTGAATGGAATTTTAAAAGAGGAAGTCTATGTTGCTCAACCTAAAGGGTTCGAAAACCCTGGTTTCCCTGATCGTGTGATGAAGCTCAAAAAGGTGTTATATGGATTGAAACAAGCACCAAGAGCATGGTTTGAGAAACTCACTACCTCTCTTATTAGAAAAGGATTTTCAAGAGGAGGAGCTGATAAAACATTGTTTACCAAATGGAGTGAGAAATATGGTGTCATTGCTCAAATTTATGTAGATGATATCATCTATGGATCAACCTCTGAAAAGTTTGCAAAAGACTTTCAAGTCTCCCTTGCTAAAGAATTCGAAATGAGCAATGTTGGTGAGTAAAAAAATTTCTTAGGATTACAGATTCAACAACATAAGGAGGGTATTTACTTATCCCAAGAGAAGTACGCATGTAATCTTGTGTCAAGATTTGGTCTGGATAAGTCATCTCCTAAAATGACTCCTATGCCTACTACTGGTAAATTGCACAGGGATGAGAAAGGAGCAAAAGTGGATCAAAAATTATATCGATCCATTATAGGTAGCCTTTTGTATCTTACAGCTACTAGACCTGATATTTCTTTCAATGTTGGTTGTTGTGCCAGGTTTCAGGCGGATCCAAAAGAATCTCATCTTGCAGCTGCAAAGAGAATCATACGATATATAAATCACACTGTTGGGTATGGTCTCTCATATACTTTTGATAGTAATGCTGATCTTTCTGCTTATTTTGATGCTGATTGGGCAGGTTGTGTAGAAGACAGAAAAAGTACATCAGGGGGGTTCTACTATGTAGGTCTCAATCTTGTAGCATGGCATAGCAAGAAGAAAAATTCTCAATCCTTGTATACATGTGAAGCAGAATATATTGCTGCCGGATCATGTTGTACTCAACTCCTATGGATGAAACAGATGCTTGCTGATTTTGGAATTGATACTGGAATAATGAGGATCTTTTGTGATAACTCCAGTGCGATTCAAATTACTGAGAATCCTGTTGAGCAATCAAGACAAAGCACATTGACATAAGGTACCATTTTATTCGTGATCTTTATGAAAATGGTATCATTAGTATGGAATTTGTGCCTTCTGAACAACAGTTGGCTGATATTCTCACCAAACCCTTAGACACTGCAACGTTTCAACACCTGCGGCAGTCTATTGGTGTTATTTTGTTTCATTAAAACGTTCCATTGACTCTTGCCCCTTTGCTTATCCTTTTCTTTTGGGCAATTGAGTCTGAAACTCCAGTAGGAACATTCCAGTTCAGTTTCTGTAGGATTGTCGTTTTTGTCTTTTTAGTTTCTCTAGTGTTTCAAAATTCTTCCTTTCTTTCGAAATTAAGGCCGCTCTTGTTGTTCTCTCGGTAATGACATCAAATGGGGGAGAGTTCTTTTGAACTTGTGCTTAATGGTAATATCTTGCGGGAAGTGCATCTGTGGAATTTTATAGGGGTTATCTTGTATAATTAAAACTCCTTGATGAATGATGTTAGCTTCGGCTATTAGATTGCATCAAAATTAAGTTGGTATGTATTTTTTTCTTTTGGTCATGAAATGTCTCTTGTGGAAATTTTATTATGATCCCATTCTTGTACCTTTGCCAATTTTATTGACAAAAAGGGGGAGAAATATTGTAGTTCACACTACAAATACATATGGTTTTCGGATCATTGTGTAAGGGGGAGTGGTTTCCATGATCGAGATGGAGTATTGACTAAGGGGGAGTGATACATATCACCGTAGTATTATTGTTAAAGTCGTGATACAATTGGAATTTGATGTTATATAATAATACTATGACACTGTATAATAATGATCGAGAATCTCGATTTCTCTCATTGTCATAGCTACGGATCTTCAACAATGATGGTGCTAAACTTACAACCTTTGGGATCATTGGAGTACTTGGAAGGACGAAGATTTCAAGGAACGTTGAAGATTAGACTATGGAATAGGAGCCACTAAAGTTTATCTTTTTTGTATTCCACATGTATTAATAGTTTTGTCACTAAAATTGACAAAGAGGGAGATTGTTAGAGCATAGCTCGGTCAACCTCGCATGCGTTGCTATCTCAAGCATGTTTGTCAATGTTAGTGATCAAAACTATAAGTCTTGATTTCTAGCCTACATAGCTAAGTCTTGGAATAGGATAGAAAAGTGTAGTTGAGCTCAAGGACTTCATGACGATTCATCATACAATGACGAAGATCTATACAAGGAACCGTGGAACTTCATCATCAAAAAGGTATGTGGAGACTTGAACTTATCTATCACTCAAAAGTCTATCTCTTATATCTCCTACTTCTTATGAGACAAAAGTCGTATGCTATAATGACTAGATCATACACATTTGACATTTCGATTTGAGCATTCATTGCTTATCTTTTATCTCGAAATCGTGTGTTGGTAAAGCGTTTCGCTTTGATCAAGTTTATCTTCACCTAGTGACGAAAGTCATGAAAAGTTTCAATCACTTTGAGAATTGCTCTGACGTGAATCGTTTTGTGAATAACGACTACATAGCATCCTCTGAGAATGTCTCAATAATTGAAATGAGAGTTTAGATTACATAACCATGTATTCCTTGAACCGAAGTTTTCGAACTTTGTTGATCAAGAGAAATCGGGAGGATTGTGGAATTGGCTTGCCAAGTCCGCGAACCTAGTTCACAGACTCAGTCCGCGAACTGTCGGAAGTTCTCGACCGAGAATTTCTGCTGGGATTTTCCAAAACTCGTTTGTGTGCTAAGTCCGCGAACTTGGAAAACTCAACCGATTAACTTAAGTCCGTGAACTTGTTTGTGAACGTAAGAGGTTATGATCTAAAGATGTGCTCTGAACATGAAACATTAAATTACTAAGGAATGCTTTATGCAAACCGTTGCTATAATGTTCATGAGCCGATTCAATCGAATCGAATCATCTTTGTTTCAATTGTGTCTTGTGTAGTTACATAAGATCTCATAGCAATTGAACAACTCTTTAACTAGTTAATTTGAGTCAATTGAACTAGTTATGGTGAAGAAGAACAAGGTTAATATGAAATGCTCATATGGTTAACCTTTTGGGTTACTATGTTGAACCAACATACACGTACATGTTTGGGCATGGTTTTCACGAACCAGTAAACGTCTACCCAAGTGTGTGTGACAAGCTAAGTTTTCGATCTAACGGTTGATAAATATTAAATTGAATCTAAATCAGGTTTCATCTAACGGTGAGTACAGATTGCTTTGTAACTAAGGCAGAACCCTGATTTGAAGGCTATATAAAGGAGACATCTAGTATTGTGCAAAACTAATCCCCACACGTCTTTGTGCTACTAGTGCGCCCACTAGAGTCAATCTCCATTAACCTTTGATTTTCTTCTTTAAAATTAGGTTAACGACTTAAAGACTTCATTGGGATTGTGAAGCCAGACCGATACTACTTTATCGTAGTTTTGTGATCTGATCTTGCATCTTCTATCGTACGAGTACAATTGATTGATTGGATTGAGATCGTGAGAGTTCTCCGATAGGCAAGATAAAGAAGTCACAAACATCTTCGACTCACTGTTTTTGATTCCTCGACAATCCGCTTGTGTAGTCAGGAAGGATTGTAGAGAGGTGATTGATTAATCTAGGCTGTTCTTCGGGAATATAAGACCGGATTATCAATTGGTTCATGTTACCTTGATTTTATATCTAAAGACGGAACAAAACCTAGGGTTTATCTGTGGGATACAATTTATCCTCTTATAGACTTTTCTGTGTGAGACAGATCTGTTTATTATCAAGTCTGTGATTTTGGGTTACAGCAACTCTTGGTTCTGGGTGAGATCAGCTAAGGGAATCAAGTACGCAGTATCCTGCTGGGATCAGAGGCGTAGGAGTTCTGTTGGGGTTCAACTATAGTCCAGTCCGAAGTTAGTTTACAGTAGGCTAGTGTATGTAGCGGCTTAATACAGTGTGTATTCAATCTGGACTAGGTCCCGGGGTTTTTCTGCATTTGCGGTTTCCTAGTTAACAAAATTTCTGGTGTCTGTGTTATTTCTTTTCCGCATTATATTTTATATAATTGAAATAATACAGGTTGTGCGTTCGTGGTTATCAATTGGAAATCCAACCTTTGGATTTTGATTAATATTGATTGATCCTTGGACATTGGTGTTTGGTGCCGTCCAAGTTATCTTTCTTTGATAAAGACTCGCAGATTTCTATTTACTTGAGTAAAGATCAAATCGAGAGATTGGAATAATAACTCCTTGAGATACTTTCTATCTAGATTGAGTCAGACTGTCTAGTTGATTCTCTAGCAAAGTGTTTCGGAGTTAGTCCATACATATTGCTAATCCAAATATTAGGTGGTGTTGTTAGACCCCCGCTTTTTCACAAACACGTTCAAGACCTAACAAGTCTGTGTTTGTAGCGATCTGACTCTATGGACAGAAGTGCTATCTTTGTGAACGTACCACCAGTCCTCGATGGCTCAAACTATCTATGGTGGAAAGTTGTTATGCGCATATTTCTTCAGTCGCGTGACTTCCAATCATGGATATGTGTTGTGAATGGCTATGAGACTTCCGTTGTTATTGAAAGAGATATTGTTGTACCAAAAGATTTATGTATGTACAATATTGCCGAGTTAGTTGCTGCAAGGCAAAACTCTGACGGGTTGAACGCCATCCTGCATGCTATTACCCCAAACCTTAGACATCATGTGACCTCTTGCACCACGTCTAAAGAAGCTTGGGATACTTTAGAAAGCGTATTCGAAGGTAACCCCAGTGAAAAGGAAGCTAGGCTTCAAAACCTTAATTCCGAATAGGAAGACCTTTCTATGGCAGAAGAAGATTCGTTCAACGATTTTTATCACAAACTGTCTGAAATTGTTAATGTATCATGTGCATTGGGAAGGACCATTCTTGAAAAGGAAATTGTGATGAAAATCCTCTGATCGCTGCCGTCCAGATACGAATCTAAAAGACATGCCATCGTTGAAGGAAATAACCTTAATACTCTTTCACGAAACACACTGGTCGGAAAAATTAGAATTTTCGATCGCGAATATATGGCAAGAGACGATCATCATTTGTTTGGCAACCGTGTCACCTCTCCTGATCATAAATATTGTCATCCAAAATTGATGAAAGAGAAAAGTTAGAATTGTTTTATTTCTACGTTGTCTTTGTTTATTCAAAAACTTAATAAAATCCTCAGACATAGTAAAAGAAAGTCTCAAAAGGAAACTCCATTGGTCAATATAAAGGATACGAATACCAAGAAGGGTCGTACTAATGAAACTGGGCTTATGTGTGTTCAAGTCCCTTCGAAAAATCCTGAAACGGAGGTAAGAGAGATAACTAAAGCATGGATGAATACTCTTGATTATTGTCCTGAGGAAATTTATGATTGCTCTCTCAGCCTTTTTGCTGAAAATCATTCTCATGATTCTTTCATGACATGTTCGTCTGTGTATCATAAGTTGGATCAGCAAACCCCTCCTGATTTTGTATTGAATTCCAGGAGTTACTCGAAAAAGGCTCTACCAAATCTCTCTGTTCAATTGAGTTCATCTCAGGATCATCTTAGCACGATAAATCAAAAACAATTCTTCCTGGCTAACCGTTGTATGTTGAAAAAGAAAAGGAAGTCTACCCTTCATCAAAAGGGGTTTTCAAAAACGGTGCAGGATTTGCAAAGGTCTGCAGTCAAGTTTTTTAAAACTGTGCTTACAATGGATAGGAAAGTTCTTGATAACTCTCCTTTTCAAATGGATAAGCAGAAACCTAGTGGAATGAGTGGTTTCTCTCTTTGTAAAGATTATCCCAGTCCAACCTTGGATTGGAGGCCTTACGCTCAGTAATCTTGTTGAAAAATGATTCTTGTATCTTCTTCCTCTTATACAAGAATCGTGATACACAAGGGGACTGTAATATAATCTTGTTATTTTCTGTTTGTGCTTTTACCAGGTGTTGTTCGTGAACGGCTTCAGCTTTTTGGATAACTATCTTCTGTTAGGGTTTGGTAAAAAGGGTGTTTCTGGAAATTCTGCAACTGTATTCCTTTAAAAGCTCTTCCTCTTCAGCACTCTCATTTCATCTTCTCTATCATGTCCTCCTCTAGTCTTTAGAGTAAAGAAAGTGATGTATGGACGGTTCTATTTCCGTCGAAGAAGATTCGTTTCGATTCTTCTAACAATGATATGTGCTATGACGAACATGTTCCTTCGTCTGATGAGAACCCTAATGTCTCTCAGTTTGATAAGCTCTCTTTAACCATGAATCTCGTCTTGGAACAAGTTCATTCTCTGAAAAATGAACTTGAAGTCTCTTCCAAAAGACTTGAGGAGAAAATGGATAGTCCTGAGTCAAGGATTAACCTAACCGAAGAAGAGCTTGAAGAATATAGGGAATACGAGAAGAACATTCAAGGTAAATGAAATGATTTATAAGAGGTTTAAATGCCTAGTATGTCTTCTTTTTGGATTAGTTGGAAGAATAACTAGTGCTTTGAATAGCGATGATTGTGACTACACATAGCAATTTTTGTTTTCTTCTTCTTATGTTTATTTTTTAGGTTTATTGGTATTAAATTCTAAAAATATTTGTAGGATGATGTTATTGCAGTATTGATCTTTATGATTTTGTGATATTGCAATTTGTTTATGGGATATGTATTGTTTACATCCGTGAACTTGAAGGTCCCATATTGCGGTCAAAAGTTTAGTCGTTCATGAATTAGTATTTGTATTGATGAAAGGAAGAATGGACTTTTGACAATTACAAAAGTTATGCCTATGCAATCATGTATTTGATGGAAAATAGGATGATATCTTTTGACAAGGATAAAGTCTATTATATCGTTATGATGGAAAATAGATCCTTGTATGTTATCCACGGTATTGATCTTCATTGATCCATTTTATTATGTTTTACCGTGAAGGCTCCATTTTGTGTCTTATGTTGAGCACCTTACAACTAAGTCGATTTCCCTTGGCTTTGTTGGTTGTTCCATGAGATGCTATATGTCGAGCATTAGGAACTAAATTAATCAACTAGTTTGGTTATTTAGTTTGTACTCCATAAGTTTTCTTTCTTATGTTGAGTACATGTACGGTTAAGGTTGTCATATTCTATGATGAACTTAGTCGGGGTTCCGTAAGTTCTTTTATATTGAGCCCAAAATAATTAAATTGATTACTTTGGTGATTAGTTTGATTATTTGTATTCCAATTAGATTAATTATAAGTTATCTTGTAATTAATCTAGTTGAGTTTTCATATATATAACTTGTAATTAATCTAGTTGAGTTTTCATATATTCCACAAGTTCTTGTGTTGAGTATATGAAAGGCTATATTAATCATGTTCTATTGGTTAATGTAGTCATATATTCCGTAAGGTTTTCCTTATGTTGAGTATGTGAACGATTAAGTTAGTCATCTCCGTATGATTACCTTAGTCGTATCTCCGTAAGTTTACTTATGTTGAGCACTTTCAATTAAATTGATCACTTTTGTGGTTTGATTTAGTTGTGTTTTCAATGGAATTAATCATGGGTTTACTTGTGATTAATTTGGTTGAGCTTTGGATATAGAAAATCATTCCTATGGTTTTTGCTGTCCAATTAAAAAATCCTTCTTTTCTTTCGAAATTATGGTCGCTCTTGTTGTTCTCTCGAGAATGACATCAAATGGGGGAGAGTTCTTTTGAACTTGTGCTTAATGGTAATATCTTGCGGGGTGTGCGGCTGTGGAATTTTATAGGGGTTATCTTGTATCTTAAAACTACTTGATGAATGCATTTAGCTTCGGCTTTATGATTGCATCTAAATTAAGTTGGTATGTATTTTTCTTTTAGTCTATGAAATGTCTCTTGTGGAAATTTCATTATGATCCCATTCTTGTACCTTTGCCAATTTTATTGACAAAATGGGGGAGAAATAATGTAGTTCACACTACGAAGACATATGGTTTTCGGATCATTGTGTAAGGGGGAGTGGTTTCCATGATCGAGATGGAGTATTGACTAAGGGGCAGTGATACATATCACCGTAGTATTATTGTTAAAGTCGTGATACAATTGGACTTTGATATTACATAATAATACTATGACACTGTATAATAATGATCGAGAATCTCGATTTCTCTCATTATTATAGCTACGGATCTTCAACAACGGTGATGCTAAACTTACAACCTTTGGGATCATTGGAGTACTTGGAAGGACGAAGATTTCAGGGAACGTTGAAGATTAGACTATGGAATAGGAGCCACTAAAGTTTATCTTTTTGTATTCCATATGTGTTAATAGTTTTGTAACTAAAATTGACAAAGGGGAAGATTGTTAGAGCATAGCTCGGTGGACCTCGCATGCGTTGCTATCTCAAGCATGTTTGTCAATGTTATTGATCAAAACTATGAGTCTTGATTTCTAGCCTACATAGCTAAGTCTCGGACTAGGATAGAAAAGTGTAGTTGAGCTCAAGGACTTTATGGAGATTCATCATACAACGACGAAGATCTATACAAGGAACCGTGGAACTTCATCAACAAAAAGGTGTGTGGAGACTTGAACTTATCTATCACTCAAACGTCTATTTATTCTATCTCCTACTTCTTATGAGACAAAATTCGTATGCTATATATACTAGATCATACACATTTGACATTTCGAGCTGAGCATTCATTGCTTATCTTTTATCTCGAAATCGTGTGTTGGTAAAGCGTTTCGCTTTGATCAAGTTTATCTTCACCTAGTGACGAAAGTCATGAAAAGTTTCAATCACTTTGAGAATTGCTCTGACGTGAATCGGTCTGTGAATAACGGATACATGGCGTCCTCTGAGAATGTCTCAATGATTGAAATGAGAGTTTAGATTACATAACCATGTAATCCTTGAACCGAAGTTTTCGAACTTTGTTGATCAAGAGAAATCAGGAGGATTGTGGATTTCTACCGAGAATTTCTACTGGATTTTCCAAAACTCGTTTGTGTGCTAAGTACGCGAACTCAGTCCGTGAACCCAGTCCGCGAACTGGCGGAAGTTATCTTTCCGAGAATTTCTGCTGAGTTTGGAAAACTCAACCGATTAACTTAAGTCCGCGAACTTGTTTGTGAACTTAAGAGGTTATGATCTAAAGATGTGCTCTGAACATGAAACATTAAATTAGTAAGGAATGCTTTATGCAAACCGTGGCTATAATGTTCGTGAGCCAATTCAATCGAATCGAATCATTCTTGTTTCAATTGTGTCTTGTGTAGTTACATAAGATCTCATAGCAATTGAACAACTCTTTAACTAGTTCATTTGAGTCAATTGAACTAGTTATGGTGAATAAGAACAAGGTTAATATGAAATGCTCATATGGTTTACCTTTTTGGGTTACTATGTTGAATCAACATACACGTACACGTTTGGGCATGATTTTCACGAACCCAGTAAACGTTTACCCAAGTGTGTGTGACAAGCTAAGTTTTCGATCTAACGGTTGAGAAATATTAGCTTGAATCTAAATCAAGTTTTCATCTAACGGTGAATATGGATTGCTTTGTAACTAAGGCAAAACCCTGATTTGAAGGTTATATAAAGGAGACATCTAGCATTGTGCAAAAATAATCCCCACACGTTTGTGTGTTACTAGTGCGCCCGCTAGAGTCGATCTCAATTAACCTTTGATTTTCTTCTCTAAAATCAGGTTAACGACTTAAAAACTTCATTGGGATTGTAAAGCCAGACCGATACTACTTTTATTGTAATTGTGTGATTTGATCTTGCATCTTCTATCGTACGAGTACAATCGATTGATTGACTTGAGATCGTGAGAGTTCTCCGATAGGAAAGATAAAGAGGTCACAAACATCTTCGTCTCACTGTTTGTGATTCCTCGACAAACCGCCTGTGTAGTCAGGAAGGATTGTAGAGAGGTAATTGATTAATCTAGGTTGTTCTTCGGGAATATAAGATCGGATTATCAATTGGTTCCTGTTCACCTTGATTTTATATCAAAAGACGGAACAAAACCTAGGGTTTATCTGTGGGAGACAGATTTATCCTTTGATAGACTTTTCTGTGTGAGACAGATCTGTTTATTATCAAGTCTGTGATTTTGGGTTGCAGCAACTCTTGGTTGTAGGTGAGATCAGCTAAGGGAATCAAGTGCGCAGTATCCTGCTGGGATCATAGGCGTAGGAGTACAACTGTACCTTGGATCGGTGGGAGACTGATTGGGGTTCAACTATAGTCTAGTCCAAAGTTAGCTTGGAGTAGGATAATGTCTGTACCGTCTTAATACAATGTGTATTCAATCTGGACTAGGTCCCGTGATTTTTATGCATTTGCGGTTTCCTCGTTAACAAATTTTCTGGTGTCTGTGTTATTTCTTTTCCACATTATATTTTATATAATTGAAATAATACAGGTTGTGCGTTCGTGATCATCAATTGGAAATCCAACCTTTGGTTGTTGATTGATATTGATTGATCCTTGGACATTGGTCTTTGGTACCGTCCAAGTTATTCCTTGTATTTGATAAAGACTCGCTATTGTTTTTATCTTGAGTAAAAATCAAATCAAGAGAGAGATATTAACTCCTTGAGATACTTTTATCTAGATTGAGTCTGACTGTCTAGTTGATTCTCTAGCAAAGTATTTCAGAGTTGGTCCATACAGATTGCTAACCGAAATATTGGGTGGTGTTGTTAGACCCGCGCTTTTTCAACTACCAATATAAGTGGATGGAACCATTTTGGTTGCAGGAGTTGAGGAACCTATTAACTAAAAGGACGGACAGAGCTCATGTGTTAGAAATAATATGATAGTTGTTACCGTATCTCGGAATGTCACCATATCACTTTTTGTTTTTATTTTTGCAAACTTTTTGTTTCTCTAAGTGATTTGGTGGGTCACTAACATCGAGTTTTTATTACTGCTAGGATGAAATAGAGTGATTGAGTTACTAAAAAAATGACACTTGGATAGCAATATGTGTGTGTTCTCCCTGTCTTCGTCGCCTAAACAAGCGTGGAACGCAGGATCCATGGGAATTACCATGTAATCTGCTGACAAGAAGCATGCGCTTGGATCCAAAAGATCTAATCATGTTGTCAATTCGTAAAAAAGAAAAAAAAAAGTGAAAAGGAAAAAATATTATTATTGTTAAATAAAATCGACTGTTGGTTTCCTTGTATATGCCAGTTGAGTTGATCTAGAATTAAGATTGTTGACTGCTGGTTCCCTTGTATATGCCCGTTGTGTTGACACTAGAATTCAGACCAGTGTCTCAATCCAATAGGATTCATAGGTTCATCTTGGCGGTGACCTTCAGACAGATATGGGAAACACCGTTCATTTAGTCAACATTCGCAAACATCTATCTCTATATCCATCTTCTTAATCTATTCATGTGTGATTATGGTTAGTTAGATTCCGAGTATTGTGGTTTGTTCAACTTTCTGAGTAGAGCTTTGTTTACTTATTATGAATTGGATTTGAATCAAGGTACCTCCTCCTGTAGTCATTTTGGATTCGTTCATAGACTCTTCACGGGTAGCTGGAATTTGGAGTAAAAACTTTTGTAGGTACACCTCTTGTAAACCTTCACGAGACTAAAACTCGTCCACTAGGGACACCTAGGGGTTTAAAGGCTTGTTATTTATGCTAAGAGTAATCGTAGCCTCGACGACATGGAGTTGTATGTATGTCTTATAATTATTTTGTTTGATTTGCTCGAGAACTAGCAAAGTCTAAGTGTGGGGGAATTTGATAGGTGTCTAAAACACCTTAATATTTATCTATTGTTTATGCTTTCTTTGTTAAGTTTTCTTGTAAAATATGTATCTTATGTTTGCTTTTGAGCGTTTAGGTACTTTGGAGTCATTTGGAAAAAAAAAAAAAAGAGGAAACAGGGAAAAAGTGTTGGAGGCAGATTATTTCTCATTATTTGCTTTTATTTTTTCATCTCTGTCTGAAAAGCATGACGGCTTTAGTGATGCAAATTCATTGTCTGAAAAGCATGACAACTTTAGTGATGAAAAGAAATTGAAGAGAAGAAGTGGATATGAGAAGTAAGAAATGTCTGTAGTTGGTGGAAGAATTCGAAGAAGAGCAAAAGCATCATTGCAAGCAAATGCCGTTGGGAGCTCGGCCAAGGATAATGGGCTACTGTGGAGTCACTAAATGCTCATTTGGTGGCCTGAATCTGATTATTGGATGCCTCAGTCTGGGGTTCTTAGAGCTGGGGCGTTTATATCCAACTTCATTTCCTATACAAGACCAAAAATTCAGAGAAGAAATGATTTCTCTTATCATTAGTTTTTATTTCTCTCTGCCTGAGAATGAGATGGCGGCTCCATTAACTTTCAGAGAATGGAGATTGAGAGAGGACGGAAGGAACTACTGAGTTCAGATTCGATGGAAGATGAATTGAAGAAGATTGAGGTCGATGGGATCTGTTGCTGTGGAGATCGAGATTCAGAGCTCGAATCAGTTTAGGGTTCATAGGAAATTGAAGAACCGGGTTATGATGTTTGTGTTTTGATATTTCTGGTGATGCTGTTATTGTGTGGATTTGAGTTTTCAACAAAGCGGATGTGACAGACAGATAGAAAAGAGGATTGAAACAGAGATTGAGGGTTTGTGTTGGTGCTCTTGAGCAACTGAAATTTGAGGTTTTGTTGTGGAAGAAGTTGGGATGAATTCGAAATCACTGAAAATGGGTTTGAGGTATGAATCTGGTGGAATTGAACAATGGGTTTTGCTTGAGCAGGATAAGAGAGAATTGAAGCCGAAGAAACACATACTGTTATGGGTTCGATTGGAGAGATGGATATGGATCTGTTTACTGAGTTGGATTTGAATTGGAATTGAAGGTGAACTGAAATTAGGGATGTGAAAATTGCTCGAGCCTGGTGGTGCAATTGAACCAGAAATACATGGAAGAAGCAGAAATTGCAGCTGCAGTTCAGGAAGATGCGCTACTACTGAAGCTAGATTGAATGAGGTGTTACAGGGAATTATGAAGCCAGAAAGGTTGAGTTGTGCTGGATTCAAGGGTGCAGCAAGTTAGAAGAGGAATTGATGCTGAGCAGACAAGAAAATGGGTTTTGGTGATTGTATTGGCTGTGTTTGAAGTTGCTGATGGAGGAAATTGCAGGTGGTGGTAATTGTTATTAATGGAGCAGTGGAGGATATTAAGAGCTGGTGACTGAAACTGGCAGGGAAGTGCAGAAAATAAGCTTGTGGCAGTGAGCTGAGAATGAAAAGGGAAACGATTCAAGTCTGCAGCTGTGAAGGGATAGATTGGGTATGAGCAGAATAGTGTTGCTGCCATGGTTCGTACGCATGAAGTGAAGTCTAGGCCTGGTAACGAATGAACGGGAATGAAGAATATAAATGTATATTAAGAATTAGCTGTTGCAGTTGATGTTGCAGTGCAGAACTCAAGGAAATGGTGAACTGAAATTGCTTGAATTTAGAAGGCTGGTGAGTGCCTGAGATGGAAGAATTGATGGCTGGGTATGTGGCGTTGGTAGACAATGGCCAGGAATTGACTTAAAAACAAGGAGGGTTCACACTGGCAAGGCAGTGGTATGTATGGCTCGTCAGTTGGTGCTTAAAGGTTGAAGTTGCTGCTGGTCATGAGATGGCAATGGCAATTAAACTGATATGATGCAATGATTGAATTGGCAGTGCAGAGAAGAACTCGAGTAGCTGAAAGATGTCTGGGTTTGAGTTAAATAGGTGAAGCCATTGACGAGTCGATGCTGGTTTGATGGGACCGAGAACAACATGATACATGGAGCTGAAGTTAATTCAGCCAAGCGGAGTTTCCAGCGAAACGAGATTATCTTGTTAAGAATGATGTAGATGGGGAAAAACGATTTGCTGGTTTTTACGGAATTGAAGAGACGTCCGTATGGAGACTCCTTGAATCGAGCGAATTGATGAACCTCACACAGATGCACTGCAAGAAGAGAGTGTTTTAAGTTCGAGAGATCAATCTGTAGGATTCTGGCCTAAACCAAGAACAATGGCCGTTCCAGAGTCAATTCGGTCAAAATGGCCTACTTGTGCATTCCACCTCTCTACCCTTCCTGATCTTTTAGAATTCTTCGTAACTGATTCAATTGGTATTTTTGTTAATACCCTTATCTTGTGTGCTTGAAAATATATGTGGAGCTTAAATGATGCATAAACTAATGCTAAAATCAACTTTTCAGTTTTTGAGTAATTCTTCTCTGCGGTATTAAAAGTTTTGCTAATGTAATAAATGGGTTTCTCCACTCCTGCGTCTACTCGCAATAATACAGCACTTAATGCATGCGACGTTGTCGCAAGGTAAATCAATAATTCTTCTCCTGGTTCTGCCTTTTGTAAGATAGTTGTATTCATAAGATGTTCTTTGATTCCTTGAAAAGCCTTTTCACATTCATCACTCCATTTAAATTTCGCACCCTTCTTGAGTATATCGAAAAAATATTTGCATTTGTCTGATGATCGCGAAATGAATCTCCCCAGCGAGCTAGAAGCCCATTCAACTTCTGTACATCTTTTATTGTTGCTGGTGTTGGCATGTCACGAACTGCTTGCACTTTTTCCGGATCCACCTGTATTCCTTCCTTTGATACAATGTAGCCTAAATTTTTTCCCGATGCAACTCCAATAGTACACTTGGGACAATTTAATGTTATACTGCCACATTTGTTCAAAAATCTGCCTCAAGTCTTGTACATGGTCCTTAGCTTCCTTACTCTTTACCAACATGTCATCCACGTATACTTCTAATGTTTTGTGTATCCATTTTGCGAACACCTTCTCTACCATTCTTTGATATGTTTCTCCCGCATTTCGCAAACCAAACGACATTTTCGTATAACAATATAAACCTCTAGGAGCAAAGAAAGCAGTATGTTCTTGATCTTCTTCAGCGAGAGGAATTTGGTTATACCCTTTGTACCCATCTAAAGGTGATACCCTATCATTTCCTGCTGCAGATTCCACCATTTGAGGAATATCGGGTAACAGAAAACTATCTTTAGGGCAAGCTTTGTTCAAATCAGTGAAATCTATGCAAATCCTGATTCCCTTGTTTTTCTTTGGGACAATGACCATATTCGCTATCCATTCTGGGTATTTAGCTTCTCTTATAATTCCTGCCTCCAGCATTTTCTGTAATTCTTCTTCTATTTGGGAATGGTAAGTTGTTGCGATTTTTCTTATTCTCTGTTTAAATGGTCTCACATTTTTGTTAATCTCCAGTCTGTGGCAAGCAATTGTTGGATCTATTCCTGGTATCTCATCCATGTTTCCTGCGAAAATATATTTATATTCTCGCAGTAAATTGACAGTTCTTTCTTCTTCTTCTATATCCATTTTGGTTCCAATTCTCAACACTAGAGGCTCCTCTTCAGTCCCAACATTTATTTCTTTTGGTGGTTCTGCGGTAGTGTAACTGGGTTTAGGTTCTCCAATTGGTGTGGGTTCTTTAATTGCTTTTATGGATCCTTCTCCTTCTTCCGAAATTTCGCTGGGTATTCCTTTGCCTTCTTTCGCCCTTATCATATATACTTTAAATTCTTCTTCCTTCTTTGCTTCCTTTACCGATTTTCTGCGAAATTGTTTCCTTTTTGCTTGTTCTTCATAACGCCTTACTTCAATTTGATGACATAATTTTGCATTATCAACATCTCCTCTGATTTCACCTATTCCACTTGGAGTGGGGAATTTAATACATTGATGCAACGTTGATACCACAGCTTTTATCGCATGTATCCATGATCTTCCTAATAACATATTATATGGCGATTCCATATCCACCACGCACAATGTCACATGTGTTTCGATTTCTCCAAGTGGAATTCGTACCACTATTTCTCCTTTAGGTTTTGTTGTGGATTTTCCAAAGCCGTGAACAAAATATGTTGAATTGGACATTTCTTCATCTTTAAATCCCATTCCCCGAAATGCATGATAAAATATTATATCAACTGAACTTCCTGCATCAATTAAAGTTCTATTCAACATCCATTCTCATGTGGATTTTATTGTTGTATCCTTCTCTTTTCGTGTAATAGGCACTGTGACAACCAATGGAGATGTATGATTCAAATTTTCTTTCGGTATATCTTCTGGCATGAACACAATTCTTTGCTTTTCCCAATCTTTCAAAGGTGAAGTTTTTTCTACCATCATAATTTTCTTTCCTTCAAAATTTTGTTTATGTATTTTTCCTTTGATGTTTTCATGGAATTCATTTACCAAGCTTTTTGTTATCATATTACACTCAAATTTTTTGTCATTTTCATTAATTCCATTCATCTTTCCTCTAACTGATTCACTGATTTGTTTAATCACTTTATTGATTTGAATTTTCTCAATCAACAATCTTCAACTTTCGATCTTCAATCTCCCTGTTTCTAGCGCCATTACGTAGTTGCAGGAAATCCTACAATACACCCCTCATATGATTTTATCGTTGATCAGCCTATTTTTAGGTTTACACTCTTAATTTTATTGATTAATTTCTGAATATTCTTACAAGGAAAATAAAGAAATCAAGAATGATCTCTGCTCTCAACTTTTTCTCTCTTATTTACTTATCTCTCACTCAAAAAAGATCTCTCATTCCTTTACAACTCGAATGACTATTTATAAAGGAAATACATAGTGGATGACAGCTAATGTGTCCTTTATTTTCCTATATGGTTTGCGACATTCTCGCAACCTTACAAATGTTGACTTCGCAAGCTTTCTAATTTTCGCGAGACTATCACACCTTTCTCATGATCCTTGCTGATGTCGTTTCTGAAATTGTTCTGCGACGCTTTTGTGCAATACCATTGTTAACTTCGCTGAGACATAACTGTTGCGAGATTCTGATCCTACATCTTGCCTCTTCTCATATCTTCTCTGCAAAGAAGAGAATGATGTGAGAAATGCCGCAACCGCTTATTTTCTCATATTATGCATTTATCACACGTATTCTTTCTTCCATTTATTTCTCGACACGTCTTTTGTAACCATTACTTTTTAACCGCTTAAATCTTTCCGTATTAACCATGTTTATTTTCTCGAGGAAAAATTCCCTCTATATATATTTCTTTTCATCCTCTTCTTATTTCTTTTTATTCTCTCTGCAACTTCATCGTTTTTCTGCAAACTCCATCGTTGCAAATTTTCTTCTTCTTTCTTCTTCAATCTTGTTAAATTCTTCTTCATCCTCAAATTAGATCTTCATAGTTCGTGATCTTCTTCAAGATAATTTCCCTGCTATCATCTTTCATGGATTCATCAAGGTTAGTCTTCTTTTTTCTTCCTTATAAATTTTGCTGAAATTGATCTTATTTATTGCCTTATGTGATGTTGTTTATGTGATTCCCATACTCTTGTTATTTCAACAAAAGCGGCTCCAACACTAAATTTTCAGTCAGAATCCTAACAATCCCAAATCACAGCATAAATTCGTTCATAAAAGGAAGTCTGTGAATGAGAAGTGATTAAGATTTTTTTTGATTGTCGTTGTAATTGTAGTAAATAGGGATTCGAACTCTAAGACTTGTTAAGATTAATTTTAAAGGAATAAAATAGAGAGTTATTGGGTCTAGGATTCGGCCAAACTCATATCAAGAGGTTCAATTATTCATTCTCAAACAATTATCGCTCAAAAAATAAAACAATATTGACTCTTATTTTTGCCAAGGTAGATTCTCCAAACATTAGTTATAAATCGTAAGCATGGGACATCAAACATCTAAGCAAGCATGACCCATCTAATAAAATGATAACTAATTTTTTCAAACCATATTTCAATTAAAATTAATGCAAAAGTATTATAAAGAATTAAATAATTTTACCCATGTATGAAATTCGTCTTCCTCCGTCGACCCAGTGTTGGGGTTTAGCTCCACATGGTGAAAACACACTCAGAATAATTTTTCATTGCTCAAAAGTGCTTACAAGAGGTGAAAATATTATAAAACAAAAAAAACTTTTTGCACCTTTCTATTATACGCTATGTTTCTTCCCCTAACTCTCCATATCCTTTCTCTGTTTACCAACTACCTTTTTATACTCCACACCATCCAAATATCCTCAGTTTAATGCAGAATATTTTCTCTTTAATCCATTATTCTCACTGCCATTACACGAAGATTATTTCTTTCTCCTCCTGCGTTAACTGTCTTGAAAACTTCCCAAACTCTGTTGATATGATAAATATATGGATCCTAGGAGAATATCCTCTCTTAACTGCACTTAACTTCTGTATTAAACTCACCAGAAACCCAACCATAAACCCGAAGATATTTCTTCCCTCTTTGATAAAAATCGTGTATATATATTTCCTTCTTCGGAATTATGCACCTTACCAATCCTGTCATGCCACTATAACTTCATCCAAATCCATTTGCACGAATAAATCACACAAAATCTTACCAAAAATCTGCAACAAAATCTTCCACAATAACTCAACAGAATCTATGAAATATCTCCATCCTCAATTTCTTCTAACCGATGATAATTTCCTTCCTTTCTCGATTCAAATGCAATTACCACCCCTGTTTACTCGAAACAGGATGGTGTCTATCCATATCCGAGAGTAAATCCCCACAATATCTCCTCAAATCAATCCCAAAAATATTCGCAGAAACATATTCATTTTTCCCGCCAAAACCTTGTGTTCTTGGTGATGAAGAAGGGTGCCCCGTAATAATTTGAAGGGTGCCGATAGCAGTGGGGTGTATATAACAAATCAGGTATCCCCTTATCCAGTGGAGTTCCCCATAGCAATAGGTTACCCCTTATCCAAAATTATGAGTTCGAATAACAAGTGTCCTCCGGGGTCCAAAAACCACTTTTCGAGCAATTTTTCCATAAGAGCTTATTTCCTTGAAAAGACTTAAAACAATATTATTAGTGATAAAATGAGTCCTAGCTCATGTAATTATGGGTGAAAATGCGTCGCACTTGCGTGTTCATCAAGAAGGTAGTAAGAATCACTATCTTTTTCTAATAACAATATTGTTGCATCCGTTTCTTATCTAGATTGTAATTCGCAGGGTGATAAATATCTTCATAGACCTCACAAGAAATCTCGCCACCTCAAGGCTGTTCCAACTACTGTTCCCTTCAATCTACTCATTTCTTCTAAATCTCCTGCGACATCTTCGCAAGATAAACCTTTATCTCCAATTCATGAAGATGCTTCCTCTGACTTCATTTCTTCCAAATCTCCTGTGATATATTTGCAAGATAAACCTTTATCTCCAACTCGCGAGAATGCTGCCTCTGATTTCATTTCTCCAGTTGATCTTCCTATGAATGAAACTCCCCTTGTGGTTACTTCTGCGAATGAAGCCTCTTCTCTTCCCATTGAAAATGTTTCTCAACCTTCTGTCTCTACCAGTTCTCTTCCTAAGTCTCCTCCTTTGTCGAAAGAGACCGTGGAAGGGATAAATATTGTTTTCAAGGTTTTATCTGAGATTCTAGATGATGGCAAGAAGTCTTCCACTGATCCCATCAAGTCTAATGTTTGCGAAATTCTGAGCAAGCATTTGGGTTCTGATAAAGCTGTTTCGCAGACAACTTTAGAAAAAGAATGTAATGCTCTTCGTCTTGAAAATCAGAAACTTCAGAATGTTTTGCTGGATCGTGATAATCTTCGCAAGAAGAATGATGAGTTAAGAGGTATGATTTCCTCATCTATGTCTTTAATTTGCCTTTTCGATGGTTTTATCCTTCCCCTGCTTAATTATCCTTTAAATCCCTCTTTCGCATGTTAAGCATTAAATCAGAAACGAGTAATGGAGAGATATCAATTTGAATATGCTGTTGAAGAAGCCCGTGTAGATAAAGAAGTCTTAATGGATCAATATAACCAATTAGATAATCTCTATTCATATTCTCTTGATCAGATAAATAACCTTACCAATGAAAATACCCAATTAGTTGAAAAACAAGATCTATTAAGTAATGAAGTATCTCGTCTTTCTTATTCTTTAACCAAAGCTAATTTAGGGATGGAAACTTTATCAGATGAGAATA
This sequence comes from Papaver somniferum, assembly GCF_003573695.1. NCBI lineage: Eukaryota > Viridiplantae > Streptophyta > Magnoliopsida > Ranunculales > Papaveraceae > Papaver > Papaver somniferum. Next base: position 122,690,899 of record NC_039362.1, read on the forward strand.
AAACCTTGTCTCAAGAGAAGCGAGTTTATTTAAACAAGATGGAAATATCTTCGCAACAACTTAATATTCTCCAAAAAGTATGTGCTGACCAAGAAAAATCTCTTCGCTCTTTAAGAAATGAACTTAAAGAAGTAACAGAATCATCTATCACTGAAAGAGATTCACTCATTCAAGGTAGAATAGCTTTAGATGTGAAGGCAAATCAACTTAAAGATCAATATTCCAAATTAGAAGAATCTTATTCTTCTCTTGCGAAGAAAAATGCCTTCCTTGTTTCTAAAGAGAAAAATCTTCAGTCTCGACTTAAAGGTTTAGTTGGAGATAAATTTGATGACGCAATGGATCATTGGGAGAATAGTTGTCTATCCTTGGTTCAACATCTTATTTCTCAAAAAGAAGGTAGTCATAATAGTTTGACTGCCTTAATTATCTTTTCTTTGTCATATCTCTCTGAATTCCTTATCTTAATAAAATTTTGTATTCTATTTTTCGCAGAGTCTGAGAAGAATCTTCATTCTTCTATTTCTGATTTGGAGGCTAAATATGCTAAAATTCGCAAAGAGAATGCATTACTTGTCTCTACTCTTACTGGTTCTCGCGACCGGGCAGAAAGAAGACTTGATTATCTTGCTTATTTAAGGATATTCAAGATAGGAATCATCAAAGAGCACTTCTTCGCCAAGTTCATCTCCGGGATGAAGTCCTTGTAAATGACATTTTATTGTCCAACTCTCTTCCTCCTACATCAATTGATCCTTTAGAAGTAGATGATGATGAAGTTCCTCGTCATGCTGATAGTGATTACGATTATGAAAGCGGTGCAGAGGATAATTTCCTGGAAGATGAAGAAGAAGTTCCTTCTAAAGAAGTATCTGCTGGTGTTAATCAGAATGAGAAACAAATTTCTCCCGGAGAATTAGTTGCTGGCGATACTCAAGATGCTAATCAAGTAATTGCTGGCGATAATCAAAATGCTAGTCATGACGAAGAACAAAACTGAAATGAAGGAGAAGCTTGCGAGAATGTTGGCGAAGAACTTCTGTCATCTCCTGCTACTGATATTGATATTGAAGCTTGAGCTTCTTTACTAGCTTTGTTTTCTTGAGCTATCTTATTTTTATTACTTTTGAGAGCTACATTTTTCAATCGACTTTGGAGTCAACTATTTCTTTTAATATTTTGTTGATAAGAAAGATAATGCTTCTTGTATATCGATTCTCATACTTTCCTCTCATTATCATTCTTGCGAAAAATAATCTGTTATAAATGCTTATAATTAGTTTTTTTTATTATACGGTCTTATTTTGCCTTCCTAATTAAAGGTCTTATTATGCCATCTCTTGTCATTGCGACAACGTCCTTGCACTTTCATACAAAAACCCATTGATCTTGTCTTAAAATTTTCTTTTGTATTATGGCCTCTTCAGGAATGTTGCGACAATATGACAGGCCTAAATATTCTTGCGAAAATAAAGCCCCATGACATTTTCGTCTTGCGATGAAATCGCAGGACGTCTCATTTGCTAGTCCTCGAGCAAAACTAAAAAATAAAAACGAGTTAATCTCGGGAGGGTTTACCAGAGGTGTACCCACAAAAACCATGACTGCTGATTGGTAACAAGTATTTAAAGAGCTATGAGGACATACATATTCTCAACCTATCTCTAAGTAACTAGAATGCCAGAGAAATTAAAGGTGTCATCTCTAAAGCTGACTGAAGAAAAGGGGAGACACATCCACACCACTGCTAGATAAAGAGATATCCGCTACACAGCTAGATAAACATTGTAAGATGCGTCCGCTGCTTTACAGCTGGATAAGATTAGGAGAGAGATAAAAATGAGAGAGACATCTGCTACACATCTGGACTAATTACGTGTGATGAGTTAAACCAGTGCTAGAAAGATCTTGTGCCAGATTGAAAGCAGACTAACAAAGCAACCAAAATGCATCTTTGTTCGACTCTCTCACAGTGCTCAGTAGAAACAACGCCTTCTTCGGTCTTCAACTGTTGATGATAAACTCTCGAACCTCATAGAACCTTGACAATTAACTCTTCTCTTCGATTTCTTGCTTGACTTATAAATTTCTTCTTCCCTATGGCCTTATTGAACAAAAAGAACGTAATGATGTTTCATTTTATTTTTTTTCATTTTTTTTTTTTTTTGATAACAAAAAATTACACGACAAAAATTTACATGGCCATGAGAGAAGGACTTTCAAAACTTGGATCTTCGCAACTTGTGATATCTTGGTATCACAGATTCTAACAACTTATATCATTTTCTCTTATAACTTCAACTTTGATTTTTGGATTATTCTCTTCTATTGTTGCTTCTAAACCTAAAACGTCTTCAACTTTCTTCATAGATTTTGATGTCGCTCCGCTTGTTGATGATGATAAGTTTCTACTGAGAGAGAGTCGCAATCCAGTAACTAAGACTATATTGTGAGGTTGCTTTGTCTTTCTGGCATTTCCCTGACCTACTTGCCTTTCCATCATGTATGGTTAGGTCCATCACAATTACCCTCTAAAAGGAACAAGTTCTCTCCTGAATTTCAAGGATCTGAATGTCTTTTTCTCTAATGTCTCAATAAGTTGTTATCCCTAGCATTCCAATTTCTATATTTTCGGTGAGAAACAGTATGTAAACTTAGCTAACCGGATACCATGTGACGCTAGAAGTTTCAAAAGTGCAACTAAAAAGTTTCTCCCATACCCCCAAACTTAAATCTAACATTGTCCTCAATGTTCTAAAGATAAAATTAAAAGCATATGAACAAGGAGAAACTGTTACCATTTGAAGAAAAAGAGTTAAGGAAATATATTACCGTGTTGCATGATATTGGGTTACCTCCCAAGAAGTGCTAAGTTTAAAGTCTTCAGCCAGACATCAGAAGGAATTAGTCACCTCATAGAATCAAAAAGTAACAGCCGAAATAACTGTGGGTCTTCAAAACCAAAAAGAGCTGACCAAAGGAAACTACAATAACCCAAGAAAGTGAACAAGGATAGCATGCCCTTATCTAGTTTCCTGATTAAGATATTATATCTAATTGTGGTTCAGGTTCAGGTTCTAAGAAAGGGTCTAAATAAAATATTTTCATTGGTTGCGTTTCTTCATAGGTGGGATCTGAATCATTAGGTCCTAGAGTCTGGAAAAACTCAAATATGATCTTAGAAGCGCACAATAATAACCTAAATAACTGGGGATCCTCTAAGTCAATAAGATTTGACTTAAAAAATTGACCACAATGAGAGTAGTGGTCACTCTTAAGCAAATGTGTCGATTCTAATTTCCTAAAGCATTTAGGTTTAGTCTCACAACTTAATATTCGACACATTTGAAATATAAACGTTCCCACATTTGGAAGAAAACTATTTGGTGGGAAAACAAAGTCAATCTAGGTATCATAGCCTGGGAAAACCACATCAACCATAGGATGGGTTTCTAACGACTGAACTTCTTCCTGGACATCAATAGGTTCGGGAAAACGAGTATGAAGATAATCTTGTAAAATGGTCGAGGCAGAGATATCAAGTCCAAAATGAGGGATCTCTGTAAGAGCTAAAGGTATGGAACAAGGAGAATGATAATCACCCCCAAACTTAGATTTTTGGGTATCTCTAGATAGACTAGCTACAATTTCCCCGGCAACGGCGCCAAAAATTTGATGGTTTTCCAAAAGTTGTTGTAGTGATAGTGGTAAAAAGATTCGTTTCAGACTTGTGAAGGAAATGAAATTTTTAGATTTAATAAAATTATACACACAAAAATATTAACAAGATGAAGAGAGTTACTGGCACTCGGGATTCCACCAATTCTCAAATTCATGCAGTTCAATATTTAATTCCGGACAATCTTAAAGCTCATAAAATAACAAACATCGACTCTAAATCTTTGCCAAGGTAGATTTTATAAAGAATTATATGTAAATCACAAGCATGACGCATCAAAAGTACCTAAGACTAAGCATGCGACATCAAACAAAATCACAAATAATCAAGAAAAATCATAAATCAATTATAATAGTGCAAATAGTCATAAAGAAATTAAATAGAATTACCACATGGGTGAAAAACAACTTCCTTCGTCTTCCCAGTGATGGGTTCTAGCTCCACATATTGAAAACACGCTCAAAATTCATTTTTATTGCTCAAAGGGTGTTTACAAGGATGAAAATGGAGATGAAATAATAAAATAGTGAATGTGCGACCAACAGAAAGCGTCCAAAATAAACGACACAGAAGAAGTGCTATTGTTACTGTATCTCTAAGACCCACACCTTTTCACTGTTGATAAGATTGTCCTTGCGAGTCTGTTCTTCGTGTTCTTGGTGTTCTTCATCATCAGCAGCAGCAGAAATAGAGTTTCATCAACTCTTGATTTCTCGCTCCTGAGCTCTCCTATCGACCCCAAACTCTCGACACCCTTCTAGGACACCCAGGGAACCTATTTATACCCAACATCGACAAGAAATCACGCTCATTAACTCTCCATGATCCTCCATTACTCGGTGTTAAAAGAAAATATTTTCCGAATATTTTCTTCCCTAAAATGATTCTCCACGCGTAAACAGCTTCTGATACTCCCTTATTTAGCTTCTACACGCATATTCAATGACTAAGTGTCATCCAAACACGAGCAGCACACATCAAACTTGCTGAAAATCCGTGAATATCATTTTCAAACCCGTGTTGCCCTGATTTCTTCCACGTGATTATCCAGCCAAATTCAGTCGAAACAATCACCCATACCAGCTCTGTTATGATATATTACATGTTTCCACAAAGTTTCAGCGATTGAATCGCACAAAATCACGTCCAAATGCAATCGAGAAAATCTGCCAGTGAAGAGCAAATATTTTCCCGCCAAAATATTTTTTTGAATTTGTGAAGAAGGTCACCCCTTATCCAGTGGTCGCCCCCTTATCCGTTGCTGGAGTCCGAATAACACATGTCCCTTGGGGTGCCTTTAGTAATTTTCCTGGGTTCCTCCGGTGCATTTCTGGGGTGTCTTTAGTACTCTATCATGGGGTGTAAAACACCACTTTTCGAGCCAATTTCGCCGCAAGAGCTTATTTTTCCAAAAACATCTACAAAAACATAAAATAACACAATAAGTATTTAATCGAGTCTAACAATACAGAACATTGAGAAAAAAATAGACACATAAATGCGTCTATCAACGTCTTCGCACTTTCATGCGAAAACCCATTGATCTCATCTTATCTTTTTCTTTTGTATTATTTCCTCTTCAGGAATGTTGCACAAATATGACAAGCCTTAATTATCCTTGCGAATAATAAGCCTCATGAAATTTGCGTCTTAAGACAATTATCAGCTCCCTAATGGAGGGTGCCGCCCTTATCTTCCCCCTGGTTTCCCCTTCAAGGAGGCGTACTTCTACCATACAAGGTTAGATCCTCCCATCCATTCTTAACAACAACCAGTTGTTTTCGCAGCGTCTTATCCCTTTTACCTATATGGCTTATGGTTACGAGACTGCACCCTAAGTGGGGTTTTCTTCAGGCCGAGTGCAGTATAAGCCAAGACTTGTCAAGAATGGCAAGGACGCTTCAAACGCCCTCGGCACTCTTGAATCAACCGTGTACCTTGGCGCCTTGATCATATCTGCACTCCTTGGGAGAGTCCTTATTACCTTAGTCGCCCAACCTAAGTCATATGCTTGAGTTGAGAATCCAAGGTGCCTCTCCCGGATGGGTTTTATTGACCCCAAATCTCCATGACTCAGGTTCCAGTGGAGGTATAGCCTTTCCATGAGTCATGTAACAGGTACCCCCTAATATGACGTACTTTAGGTCTTACATTTGCCTCTTGCGAAATTTTATTCGCGAACTAGGGTGTACGCCATAAAGGTTCTCCCCTTTCTTTTATGTCATTGTTCTCTGCAAAAATTTCGCACATCATGATCTTGTTTTGTCATGAATAATCCTGCAATTATTCTTTCAAAATTCATAACTTCTCAAAGCTTCTTACGGATAATATCTTTTCAAGTACAATCTGTTCCATGGTCTATCTAATCTATGACCAACATCTCTTCCTTTTGGGTCCATTAATCTATAAGTTCCTGTTCCAACTATCTCCTTTATGATGTAAGGTCCATCCCATTTTTTCGCTAATTTTCCACCATTTTCTCGCTGATATATTGGTGTTTGTCGCAGAACTAAATCTCCTGGTTGAAATTCACGTATCTTGACACGTTTATTATATTCTCGAGCCAATCTTCGCTGATAATTCTCCATATGTTGTAAAGCTTTTTCTATTTTTTCTTCTAATTCATCAAGTTTGTTTAGAATTAAACCCGCACTAAGATTTTTCTCCCAAGCTTCTCTTTTTGTTGTCGGAATAACAACTTCTGTTGGTAACACCGCTTCAACTCCATATGTTAAACAAAAAGGTGACATTCCAGTAGCTTCTCTTCTAGTTGTATGATAAGCCCATACTGCATCATGTACTTGTTCACACCATGATCTGTGATGTCCTTCTAATTTCTTTTTTAATATATCTGCAATTGTTTTATTTGTTGCTTCTACTTTCCCATTAGCTTGTGGATATAAAGGAGTGGACTTTCCACATTTTATCTTGAATGCATTAAGTAACATTTCTATGTTCTGCCCCTCAAACTGTTTCCCATTATCAGATACCAATTGTGCAGGAATTCCAAATCTGCAAATGATATTTTCGAATATGAATGTAAAGATATCTTTGTCGCGAATATGTTGTACTGCCTTCACTTCTGTCCATTTTTTGAAATAATCTGTTGCGACTATTAAGTATCTTCTTTGTCCAGTTCCTGGTAAAAATGTCCCCACAATATCTAAGCCCCATTTTCCAAAGGTCCACACACTGGTTGAAGATGACAATGGTGCTCCTGGTGCATGTATCTTCTTTCCATGCCGCTGACAATCTTCTCAACGTATTGATATTTTTTTTGCATCTTCATGCATGTATGGCCAGTAATAACCTTGCATTTTTTCTCTATGTGCCAAAGATCTTCCTCCACTATGATTTCCAGCGTCCCCACTATGTAACATTTTAAGCACCTTTTCTCCTTCCTCTCGTGTCAAACATCTGAGTGATGGTCCACTAAAAGACTTTCGGTATAACAACCCATCTCTTAATTCATAATTCGTTGCTCGGCTTTTTAACTTGTGTGTTTCCAATCTATTTCTTGGTGTTTCTCCTTTCGCCAAATATTCTCTAGTGTGCGACATTATTTATTTGTTCTTCTTTTTCATTATCTATGACCATCACATCCACATCTTCTTCTTCTTTATTGACTGATGGTGACAGAAGTGTTTGTATTTTTATGCATCTCGCAGTTGGATCTGTCATCATACTTGAGATGAAAGAAAAAGCGTCTGCGAGTCTATTATCCTTTCTTGAAATGTTCCTCCATTTTATTTTTGGAATTTTCGCTGACAATTCCTCAACCAGCTTCTTGTATTTCTTCAGGGATGGTTCATTTGTAGTATACTCTCCTTTTATTTGGCAAATAACTAGCTGCAAATCACTAGTGATCCTGGCGTTTTCTAGTTTCATTTCTATTGCGAATTTTAATGCATGTATCACAGCTTCATATTCTGTTTCATTATTAGTGGATTCAAATTCCAACCTGAATGAAAAAGCCATCTTTATTCCTTCTGGCGAAATTAAAACAATTCCAACTCCATTTCGTTCTCCATTTGATGATCCATCTACCAGTATTTCCCATCTATTTGGTTTTGTTAATAAATCTTTTGGATCTCCATGTTCGTCTTCTACATCCATCATTTCTTCTACTGCTTCATCTTCTTCTAAAGGAAATTCTGCCAAGAAATCCGCAACAACTTGTGATTTTGGTGAAGATAAAACTTCATATTTAATATCAAAATGGCTTACTTGTGCATTCCATCTCTCTACCCTTCCTGATCTTTTATAATTCTTCATAACTGATTCAATTGGTACTTTTGCTAATACCCTTATCTTGTGTGCTTGAAAATATATGTGGAGCTTAAATGATGCATAAACTAATGCTAAAATCAAATTTTCAGTTTTTGATTAATTCTTCTCTGCGGTATTAAAAGTTTTGTTAATGTAATAAATGGGTTTCTCCACTCCTGCGTCTACTCGCAATAATACAACACTTAATGCATGCGACGTTGTCGCAAGGTAAATCAATAATTCTTCTCCTGGTTCTTCCTTCTGTAAGATAGTTGTATTCATAAGATGTTCTTTGATTCCTAGAAAAGACTTTTCACATTCATCACTCAATTTAAATTTTGCACCCTTCTTGAGTATATCGAAAAAATATTTGCATTTGTCTGATGATCGTGAAATGAATCTCCCCAGTGAAGCTAGAAGCCCATTCAACTTTTGTACATCTTTTATTGTTGCTGGTGTTGGCATGTCACGAATTGCTTGCACTTTTTCCGGATCAACCTGTATTCCTTCCTTTGATACAATGTAGCCTAAAAATTTTCCCGATGCAACTCTAATAGTACACTTCTCGGGATTCAATTTAATGTTATACTGCCGCATTTGTTCAAAAATCTCCCTCAAGTCTTGTACATGGTCCTTAGATTCCTTACTCTTTACCAACATGTCATCCACGTATACTTCTAATGTTTTGTGTATCCATTTTGCGAACACCTTCTCTACCATTCTTTGATATGTTACTCCCGCATTTCGCAAACCAAATGGCATTTTCGTATAACAATATAAACCTCTAGGAGCAAAGAAAGCGGTATGTTCTTGATCTTCTTCAGCGAGAGGAATTTGGTTATACCCTTTGTACCCATCTAAAGATGATACCCTATCATTTCGTGCTGCAGATTCCACCATTTGAGGAATATCGGGTAACGGAAAACTATCTTTAGGGCAAGCTTTGTTCAAATCAGTGAAATCTATGCAAATCCTGATTCCCTTGTTTTTCTTTAGGACAATGACCACATTCGCTATTCATTCTGGGTATTTAGCTTCTCTTATAATTCTTGCCTCCAGCATTTTCTGTAATTCTTCTTCTATTTGGGAATGGTAAGTTGTTGCGATTTTTCTTATTCTCTGTTTAACTGGTCTCACATTTTTGTTAATCTCCAGTCTGTGGCAAGCAATTGTTGGATCTATTCCTGGTATCTCATCCATGTTTCCTGCGAAAATATATTTATATTCTCACAGTAAATTGACAGTTCTTTCTTCTTATTCTTCTATATCCATTTTGGTTCCAATTCTCAACACTAGAAGCTCCTCTTCAGTCCCAACATTTATTTCTTTTGTTGGTTCTGCGGTAGTGTAACTGGGTTTAGGTTCTCCCATTGGTGTGGGTTCTTTAATTGCTTTTATGGATCCTTCTCCTTCTTCCGAAATTTCGCTGGGTATTCCTTTTCCTTCTTTCGCCCTTATCATATATACTCTAAATTCTTCTTCCTTCTTTGCTTCCTTTACCGATTTTCTGCGAAATTGTTTCCTTTTTGCTTGTTCTTCATAACGCCTTACTTCAATTTGATGACATAATTTCGCATTATCAACATCTCCTCTGATTTCACCTATTCCACTTGGAGTGGGGAATTTAATACATTGATGCAACGTTGATACCACAGCTTTTATCGCATGTATCCATGATCTTCCTAATAACATATTATATGGCGATTCCATATCCACCACGCACAATGTCACATGTGTTTCGATTTCTCCAAGTGGAATTCGTACCACTATTTCTTCTTTAGGCTTTGTTGTGGATTTTCCAAAGCCGTGAACAAAATATGTTGAATTGGACATTTCTTCATCTTTAAATCTCATTCCCTGAAATGCATGATAAAATATTATATCAACTGAACTTCCTGCATCAATTAAAGTTCTGTTCAACATCCATTCTCCTGTGGATTTTATTGTTGTATCTTTCTGTTTTCGTGTAATAGGCACTGTGACAACCAATGGAGAGGTATGATTCAAATTTTCTTTCGGTATTTCTTCTGCCATGAACACAATTCTTTGCTTTTCCCAATCTTTCAAAGGTGAAGTTTTTTCTACCACCATAATTTTCTTTCCTTCAAAATTTCGTTTATGTATTCTTCCTTTGATGTTTTCATGGAATTCATTAACCAAGCTTTTTGTTATCATATTACACTCCAATTTTTTGTCATTTTCATTAATTCCATTCATCTTTCCTCTAACTGATTCACTGATTTGTTTAATCACTTTATTGATTTGAATTTTCTCAATCAACAATCTTCAACTTTCGATCTTCAATCTCCCTGTTTCTAGCGCCATTACGTAGTTGCAGGAAATCCTACAATACACCCCTCATATGATTTTATCGTTGATCAGCCTATTTTTAGGTTTACACTCTTAATTTTATTGATTAATTTCTGAATATTCTTACAAGGAAAATAAAGAAATCAAGAATGATCTCTGCTCTCAATTTTCTCTCTCCTATTTACTTATCTCTCACTCAAAAAATATCTCTCATTCCTTTACAACTCGAATGATTATTTATAAGGGAAATACATAGTGGATGATAGCTAATCTGTCCTTTATTTTCGGATATGGTTTGCGACATTCTCGCAACCTTACAAATGTTGACTTCGCAAGCTTTCTAATTTTCGCGAGACTATCACACCTTTCTCATGATCCTTGCTGATGTCGTTTCTGAAATTGTTCTGCGACGCTTTTATGCAATACCATTGTTAACTTCGCTGAGACATAACTGTTGCGAGATTCTGATCCTACATTTATATTGCTAAGTCGAAAATACCATGATCCCATGAAGTGTGACAGTTGCTGGAATCAGAGAGTGGGGAAGTGGGAAATCATGTCAAAACCAGTTGCTCATCGTGTGGAGACTTGGTTAACTTTCCACCCACTACTTTGCTGACTCTTCCAACTGATTGCACGACTTGCTCACATTCTCGTCGCGTGTATAAACACATGTGTCGTAGACCGCCAGACCAAAACCCTAGTTAATATCCCCCATGTGACACGATTGATGTCTCGTGGAGTCAGTGGCTGACTTTATGGGACGATGAGTCCATGTATTGCTGAATTGAACATGATTTGCAAATGTTCTGAAACTCATGAGTTAAATACGTCTGCTGAGATGAGGTATTATCATGTTGATAACCTAAGGCGAGCAAACTGTGTTGTTGATTTGTTGCATATTGATAGTTGAACCAATATTATTTAATCTAAGCAAATATTGATCGTTTGAGCAAATATTGCTAGTTTGAGCGAATATTGCTAGTTTGATCAAATATTGTCGGTTTGAGCAAATATTGCTCGTTTGATGAATTGTTGGTAGCGGGACCAAATAAAATACTAATTTAAGATACTGACTGCTGGGTCGAGCATAATAAATAAAAGTGTTGATCATGGAATCAGCATAAAATTATCAGTATTCGAATCTACTCAGAATTATGTTTTTGAAGAGTTCTGGATTCAAAACCCTAATTTTTATGAATTGATGATTTATTGAAAATCAACTGCAGAGTGAAGCAGGGACCGGCCACATGGGATGATGAGTCCACCATGTAACGCCCAGATGCTCGAATGAGCAAAATACCAAAGTCTCTTGAGGACCAGTTGGTGAAAGAATGATTAAATGCTGGTTTAATCATTTATTAAAATAATGCTCGTGTGAGCGGTAGATAATAAAACCTAGCCGTGAAAAGATGAGGGACCGACCAAGAGATCATGAGACCGGCACTTGGTGGTCATGGGACCAATTGATGGTCGTTTGAGCGAACCCCTGATTGTTTGAAAAGAGTTCGAACCTAATACGAGCAATTGAGCAAATCAGGTTAAAATAACTAAAATGCGTGGGACCGGCCATTTGCAAGCCTTAGGGTCACCCTTGGTAAGTCAAGGGGATGTGCTCGTGTCACCATGATGTTCGTGTCTCAGTCCTGAGGGTTTCGATATTTTCTGGTGTGCGTTCGAGCATCAATTTGAGAAAATATGCAAAATCCAGGGTTTTGCTGAAACTAGGAAAATACATGAGATGATGAAAAATAATAAACAAAACAGGGAATTGCAAGGTGTGCGACCGTCCACGGCTAGGGCATGGCCGTCCGGCTGACAAGCACGGTCCCACACTTTCCCAGTTTTATGTAAATCTATGTATTTTCTCTAAATTGAAGGAAATTCCATGAAACTGGTGAGTTTTATAAAATTAGGGAACTTCCATGAGATGAGAGAAATAAAATAATAATAAAATAGGGAATGATGGAGTGTGGGGACCGACAATGGTCAAGGCATGGCCGGCCAGCCAACGGGCACGGTCCCAGGGTACTCTTCCCAATTTTGTGTAATTTTCATGATTTTAGGGAATTTTCATAAAATCAAAGAGATTTGTTGAAACCAATGTATTTTGTTGAAATCAGGGAGTTTTCATGGAATCAAGAAAGCAAAAAAAAATAATAATAATAAAATAAGAGGTGTGTGGGACCGGCTAGGGATGACCGGCCGGCTAGGGCCCGGTCCCGAGTTTTCTTGATTTTATAATATTTTTCGTGGGTTTAGGTAAAATTCATGAAATCAGGGAATTTTCATGGTTTTAGGGAAAATTCATGAAATCAGAGAATTTTCATGGATTGAGGGAAATAATAAAATAATGGGGAACCGTGAGGTGTGGGACCGGCCACGGCTAGGTCATGGCCGGTCGGCTGGTGCTCGGTCCCATGACACCTTTCCCTGATTTTATTATTTTCCTTGACATAAAGAAATATCATGAAATTAGAGAATTTCCTTGAAACGAAGGAGATTTGCTCGAATGAGAGAATTTCATGAGATCGGGGAAAAATAATAAAATATGATAAAATATAAAATTGGGCGTGGGACTGGTCACGGCATGACCGGCCGACTGGTGAGCCCAGTCCCCTGGCGCCTTTGCTAATATTTTATTATTATTATTTTTCCTTCCTATTTTTGCATAGGTTCCTCATTCATTCATATTTTTGAGATGCTCGTTTGCGTACTCAAATACTGGTCTGTGCATTATTGCTAAGTACACTTGCACCATTTTAGTCAGGGCTTATTCGGTTTTCAGATGCCTGTGCGTTGAATATTTATCACTAACCCGTGCAATTATGCTGCGAAGAACCACGAATTCAAGTGACGAAATATTACGAAGAATCGTAGAATATTGCTGGATATTCAGACGATTAGAGATAATTAACTTGATGGCTCTATACTAGAAGGCATGATGTATAGGAGCATTAGTTATCTGAGGGTGGAGTAATATGAGATTGCTGGAGCGTCATATTTCTCTTATATAGTCAGGGAAAACCAGGTTGCATCCTGAAGACGTTATCACTCTATACTAGCACGAAATATGTTTAGGAGCCGTCCAATCTTTCGATTCTATATAAAACAATTACTGAAATTGCTCAGTATTTATGAGATGTGCCGTGGTCTCAGCTGTGAGACTACACATCTACATACACTCTAAGAGACAACCTTCTCAGTCAGAGATTTTATGGCATGAGCTTTCATGCGAGACATGAATGTCCATACTCGTCCGATTGTCGGATCAGGAGCATGTATAATTACTGAAATTGCTCAGTATTCATGAGATGTGCCGTGATCTCAGCTGGGAGACTACACATCTACATATACTCTAAGAGACAACCTTCTCATTCAGAGATTTATGGCATGAGCCTTCATGCTTTAAATAAGAGACATGAGTCTCAATGCTCATCTGATTGCCGGATCTGGAGTGTGGTCTTACAATTTTACCCTTGTCGAAAATCCACCATCTACAAATGAACCTGTTGCTGTTGTCGCTGAGATGTGGAGGAGCTCGAAATGGAAGTTGAAGGGAACCAGTCAGTCAATTAACGAAATGGTGTTTGTGTGTTTGGCTGTGAATGTAAATTTCAGGGGAGATGGCAGGCAGTTAGAGGAAGTGATTGAGCAAGAGAATAGGTTGTCAGTTCTATGGAACTGACAAGCTAAATATTCAATGAGCTAATGGGCTGGACTGGATTTGCAATGAGTTTGGGTCGAGCTAAGACAAGTATGTGGTCGAGTTTTAAGCGTCATGAGTGAAGCAATTAGTACGAGCAGAAAAACAAGAAGTCTATAAAAGGATATCATCTCTTCTTCTACTTTGGTTTGAGGGTTTTAAAAAAATGAAAACTTTTCTCTTTATTCTTGTTATGAACCTATGAACATGAGCTATAATTTTATTATTGGTTTGAGGTTGTAGTTGGATTTTCCAAGCATGCTATTTGATTTATGAATTAGTTTTCTCTCAAAATCATCGTTCACTTTCTACGGTTTATAATAATTGCATGATTGACGTATTGCAATATGATTGAATGTTTGTTTAGTTAAGTCTAGAATTGATTGAGCTTGCATCCATATCTATAGATATTTTAGGGTTTATCATCGAGCGATAACCTTGAATACGAGTAGCATGATATGATTACGGTTTGTAGTGATACACTCTTGTAATTATATGTAGAGTTTGACCTTTGTCCGAATTGTCATGCACAATGTATGAAAATTGCATTGATTAGCATATTTCTGAAACTTAATGCTCCTAGGAATTGAACTTAATTAGCGCAAGACGTTAGGTCATTCTTTAGGTAGAATTCACATACGCAACTCTAATGTGTGTGTTGATGACTTAAGAAATTTACGGAGTATTCTTGCAGTAAGGTATTCTAGGGATTTTGATGATAGCGAGATTAAATACGAATTCTATGCATACATTCAAATACTTGTTTACAATTGAAGATGAGACCTTTACCCAATATTTCACATCCTTGATTTGTGTGTTTACTTTTCATTGTTTTGCTTTTATTTTATTTGAGTTTATATAAAAATCAGAAAACCCCCATTGTTTTATATAGGAAACGAAAACATCCTGACAACCCAAGATCTCTCTGTGGGAACGATCATTTCTTTCCCTTGCATCATTATATATTTTGAGTAGTAAGAAAGTGTAATTATTTTTGACACCCACGACAACGATCAATTCTCTTTTATTTTCTAAAGCTACTACTCAGGATTTTCAAGTCATTAAAGACTATCACAGAAAGTACTGTTTAGCCTCTGGGCAAGAAATAAATTTTGAAAAATCTGGCATTTTGTTTAGCAGGAAGATTCCTGAACATAGGAAAGCCCTTTTGGCCAATATTCTAGAAATTTCCATCAGGGATTTATGAGAAAAATATCTTGGCACTCCCACTGTGTTCCAAGCCTCTAAAATCCAAACTCACATGGGTATTCTCCAAGCTGTTGATGCCAGAATCTCTATCTGGCTTCATAAGCTCCTGTCCCAAGCTGCTAGGACTACTCTAATTAAGTACATTTTCCAGGCTATCCCCCTTTTTCAAATGGGAACCTTTCTTATCCCTAAACATCTTTGTAAACAAATGGACTCCCACCTATGCAAATTCTGGTGGGGGTAAACTTTAAACCCGAAAAATAGAAAGATGTACCCGCTTGGTTGGGACATTTTATGCTCCCCTAAAGCTGAAGGGGGTTTGGGTTTTAGGAAGGCTGAACTAAATAAGAGACAACCTTCTCAGTCATAGATTTATGGCATGATCTTTCATGCTTTAAATAAGAGACATGAGTCTCAATACTCATCCGATTGTCGTATCTGGAGTGTGGTCTTACAATTTTACCCTTGTCGAAAATCCACCATCTACATTAAGTCCCCTGCTTAGTGAGGGACAGTTATGTTCCTCAGTCAGCATTGAATGGTGATTTTCCAGGTACATACAAAAATAAGTAATTGAACTTATAAGACAAAATTTTACCGGATTTAGACTGAATGAGCAAACCATGGTTTGAGCGCAAACCCAGTGGCATAATATAGTGTCATCCAGCGAGCATAAATTGGTGTAGAACCGCTGATTTGATGGTGGAACCTTGGTCGGTTTAGGATTCACAGATCCATGCCCCGTTTTAGCGTGGATGTTCGTCCGTTCGTTAGTTTAAGAAACAAATAAAATAGACCTGAGTCTAATGATAAAATTTTTGTCTATGATCTTTCACGAAAAATAAAATTTTATATTTTTAAATATGTGAGATTTCACAAAGTGGAATAAACTCTCATTACAAAGGTGGATGCTCGTACGAGAGAATTATTTTTGAACAAACGTGCGTCTGTTAGTTATAAAATTTTATTTATGATCTTTCATGAAAATTTTATCTTGGAGCTTTCAGAAATCTTTGAAAATATACTCTCGCTTCAAAGACAAATGCTCGCGCGAGGGAGCAAATATATATATATATATATATACATACATATATATATATATATATATATGTATTTTCAAACTTACGTGAGTTTCACGTTAAATATATATATTTTGTAAAACCAATGTTTTGATTTTGAACAACTGTTGAAAGTAGACAATTATACATGGTGAAATAATGTCTATATGTAAGTTTTCACAATTGTAGAATGGACGTCTGTCCAATTTTTGAAAAACCAGTGGATGTTAAAATTCACGTGAGTTGTTCACTGTTTTATAAACATCAAGTCATGATTTTGAATAATGAATTTTTCTCGTCTTTGCAGGTTTGAAGGAACGAGCAAGTTTTCGAAATTCTGACGTTATAATCACTACAGCTAGTGAAATCGTAAATAGGTAAGAGTTGGATTGTTACCATTTTGTTACGCGTTTGTTATTGGTATATCCATGACTCCATGTATTTCGCCTCAGATAGCGGTGACTTATGGTTACAACCACTCTTCTGGCCCTTCCGGGGAATGCTCCAGAAATATCTAGTCAAAGATGAAGACTTTTGCAGATGTTCATGCCGAGGTGAATCAAACTTTCAGAGACGCTGGAAAGCTGATGCATTATATGTCTTTCGATCATCTGGGAGTCGTCCGTGGTAGAATCAACGCTTGCTTAGCCTTAGCGGATGCAGAAGAGAAGCAGGGACGAGATGAGTTATTACTGAAAAGGAAAGCTGAAGATGAAAGGCTTGCAACTTATCAGCAAAACGCCGCCGGCTTCAGCAAATGAGACTAGCGGCTAAAGATGAAGTCTGATCTCGCATGGAAGGCATGGCTTCTGATTCAGATGTAGATCAATGAATAATTTCGTCATAATTCGTCATCAAAAAATTCAGAAGTCAGGTATTCATTGAAAATGTTGTAGAATCTTCGTCCGATGGCGGATTTTCGTGATCTACCCATGTTTCTTCATCCTCAGAAAATTTCCAAGCTTTAGCAGAGAATACTTTCGGCTTTTGAGCATGTTTAAGGTCCAAAATTGACGAAACAGTAAACTTCCAGGAGACTTTCAGAAATCTTTCAGCTGGCATGTAATCCAATGTTTCAGCCATATCTCTTTGCTCGTTTATCCAATTGCTGTGAATTTTGTATATGTTATATAGGACATCCATGCGAAGAGAATAGTCCGATTGATGCACCCTTTTGGTATATTGTAGCAGAGACAGAGATGAACATCTTTTGTTGAGGAAGCATTATCTCATTCCTCACCCATTGGTATATTTTTGTAAACCCATGGCCTGAAATGTGTTGTATCTCTTTTGTGGAGGCGATGAGAACATCTTGTAGAAGACTTTGGTTTGTGCCCGTCTGTCGTGTAAGCTTCAGGTCTAAACATTTTGACATGAATCCTTAGGGATTGAAGATGTACGATCCATAGAGTAACGCTTCAGAGAATGGATAGTTGATGAAGCCGGATGTTGCGCCTGAGACTGATGAGATCACAATTGAATTTCCTCCAGAAATTCTTGTTGATGCTGATACCATGAATGGGGTTCTTTCACATGTCCTTGTTGATGCTGATACTATGGTTGGAGTTTCTCCAGAGACCGAAAATGATATTCTTTGCTCTTCCATCCAGTGAGCCTTTACATGCACGAACTAGTTGGTGAGTTAAGCATTCCTAAGATGAATATGTTCTAGGATTTCAACCCAAATTCTCTTGAATATGACTTTATTGTAAAGTGGCTTCGTCAGGGAATCGATGTTGTTGTGGCAGATAACATCGGCAGCCTCCATTCTGGATGTGAGGAGAAAAGTTCCTTGGTCGTGCAAGGCTTGTGATGTAGAGAGGTTCGGTTGATGAAGTTTCATGGAATCACATCAGATTGCAAATTCCAATAAGATCAAGTCCCCAGTGTATGTTAAAGGAGTTTGTGCCATCCATGAATGAATGATATTGCATCTTATTCATAAGTCTTATCATGGGATATTGAAGAATTAGCGATTGTAATTTAGTTACACTTTGATTGCACTGGCGTTGAATTAGTGTGTCATCGTCGAGATATTTGCGCTGAAGCTAGATGCGCCGTTATGGGAGGTGTACTCTTTGATTGGGAGTACAATTTGAAGGCTTCTTAGATGCTTGATCGTTGAAGCGTCATATCCCTTGAGCGTGTCTTAGGTTTGATCGTTTGGGTCCCAACTATCTTATGTTGATGCAACATTCCTTTAGTCGCGGTAGTGGTATTCAACACTTGTGTAGACATTAGAGCTTTCTGATTTCGTGGCACACATGAACACTCCTGCAAGGCTATGGGGAAATGCCCAAATTGTTCTTTGACGTGCTTGAATATCATCTCGGTAATGAATGTCTCAGTGAGATGCTCGATTCGGAGAAATGTCAGATTTTACCACTTGGTAAAATATCGCTGAAGTGATATTACCCACTTATAGCGTCTTGCAATAGCAGAGATGCTAGCAGAGTTGAGTCATCATGCTAGAATAGCATGTGAGGAAATAAATGACATAGACATGGGAGGAATGAGACTTTCCTGAGTGAAGGACCTTTTGATGAATGTCTATGTATCTTTTGCAGGTTCTTGTTTCAACCTTGTCAAAGTTTGAAATTACTCCAAGTGCTCTGATGATGGAACGTCTGCCAAATCTTCTGGATCGGAATTTTCTTCGTTGGAGATATGTGTAGCCAAATGTGCTTTGTAAGTACCCATTTTTCATCGTGGATTCACGCTTGTCTGAAGGACATGTCATATCCTGGATCTTCCTGATTATGTGAAACTTGGTCTCTGTCCAGGTTGAACTTATGTTCACCTTGAGAGTGATGTAGCCATAAGTATTTCCGAGCGTTCCTTCAAGATCTCTGATTGATATGGGAGAATGAGTAGCTTCTCTTCAAGTGATGTATGTGGATCCGATGGTATTCATTAGAATGTTGTTGATTGCGGTGCCAACATCGATCAACGTTCTTCCAAATTCGTTTCTTCTGAGATTGACTGTGGTAAGCAGTCCCCAGTCGCACATCTCTTGAACTGTGGCTAGAGGCTCAAGAAGTATTTCCGAAATGGACTTCTTGACACGATGTGGTTCAGTGCTGTGAACATGTCTCTCCTTTATGCCTTCGACTGATAGAGCAATTCATGTTCGACCAAGGATTGAACTGCCTCTTTGATAGGTTGTTCAGAGAGTGTAAAGATTCTGATTGGGAGAGGATTCTTGTGTACTCCTTCAATACCCAGTTGAAGCTCTCCTGATTCAACCTTCTCCCTGAATATGCGCTTCAAAACTCTGTAGTTGCTTGTGGGATGATTGACGAACCTGTGAAAGCGGCAGTAACGAGGACTTTCCATGTCTTCTTCAGTTGGTTCTTTCTTGACATATGGCAACTTGATTGCACCATCTTGGATCCATACATCCAGGAGTTCGATCACCTCTTCAATGGAAAAGGGAAAGTCAGGTGCTTCTTGATCAGGAACTCATGTGCGTTGGTCAGAGGCTTGTGCATCTTTCTTATCCTTCCTTTATGATTTTGAAGGGGCTGAGGTATGCTTGCGCGACGGTTCCGCTTTCCGTTTGCTCCCTTCTGCAACAACGTTTGTGGAAGGATGGAGGTTGTACTACTTGTTAATCAGACGTCTGCAACCTCGAGTGTCTCGCGATTCTTCAGCTTTTGTATCTTTTGTTCTTTCCTGTAAAGCGAGTGCAGTAGTTGCCGATCTCTTCGCCGCTTCATGAAGCTCTGAGAAGGTCTGGAAACGAAGATTTTCCAATAAATCTTTGTATACCGGGATTATGTCGTTGATGCACAAGTCTACCAGTTGTTGCTCCGTGACGTTTGGATCATGACAGTCTAGGGCCTGGACTCTGAATCTTTTCACGTAGTCATTGGGATGTTCATTTCTCCTCTGAAACATTCTTCCAAGATCAGAGAGAGTAATTTGCTCTGACACAAAGAAGTACTTTCTGTAGAAGGCGTTAATCATTCCTCCCCAATTGTCGATAGTTCCTGGCGCGATGTTGTTGTACCAGGTGTATGCCCTGCCTTTCAAGGATTTTGAAAATTCTTTGAGGCAAACAACATGGTTATGTTCATGTTCATCCAAGGCTTCCAGGAACCGAGAAACATGTTCCCAAGTATTTCCTGTTCCGTCATCCAAAATGAAGGTTGGAGAGGTATAACCTTTTGGAAGAGGAATTCTTTGCGTAGCAGCAGGGTACGGAGGTTGGTGACGATGGACATGTGATGTCTTGTGTTTTCCACGGTTCTCCAAGAGGAGTTCCAAATCTTCCTGAGTAATGAAATTTGATGATTCCTTTGCTGAAGGATCGTCTGCAGCTTTGCATACTTCACTGTCATCCACAGTATGAATTGGAACTACTTCAGGATCAGCATCTGAGGATGTTTCTTTTCCTTTTCCTTGTGTCTTGTCTGACATCTTGTCAGTAAGAGTTTTGAGATAATTGCACAGCTCCTTCTATGTAGCATCCATGTCAGTCGGATTCTTAGCAAGAGTTTCCTGCACTTTTATGAGATCGCCTATGGTAAGCGGATTTTCTATGACTTCCTCGGGATACCGGCCGAAGAGGGGATGTGCTCCATAATTGGTATGATGAAAACCGCGATCGTTGAAAGCAGGAATTGTTTTGTGGAATATGATCGTTAGTGTTGTTTCTAGTGCTAGCATCATTTTCGTTAGGGTCTGCGATCGAACGTGACCTAAGATCAACCATCTTGTGAAAGCTTGAGATTGCAACCGAGAGATTAATCTCCCATTGTGGTCGCCAATCTGTAGATGGGGAAAATAGATTTGCTGGTTTTTACGGAATTGAAGAGACGTCCGTGTGGAGACTCCTTGAATCGAGCAAAATGTTGAACCTCACACAAATGCAATGCAAGAAGGTGCTTTAAGTTCGAGAGATCAATCTGTAGGACTCTGGCCTAAACCAAGAACAATGGCCGTTCCAGAGTCAATTCAGTCACAAGAGAGGATGGGTTGTTCTGTAGGAGGGAAGCTGAGAAATGTGTGGGAGCAATGGTGATCTGAGATTGTAGGTGTGTTGTGAATTCAGCGTAAGAACGCTCTGAATGTTTGAATTTTACTCAAATGAGAGTGATTGCTCAGACGATGAGTTCGTGTAGACGAAAGATTGTCTGTATGAACTTGCCGAGAAATTGCTTGTCTTTTCAATCATGATTCAGAGGTCTTTTATATTGCTAAGTTAAAAACACCATGATCCATGAAGTGTGACAGTTGCTGGAATCAGAGAGTGGGGAAGTGGGAAATCATGTCAAAACCAGTTGCTCATCGTGTGGAGACTTGGTTAAATTTCCACCCACTACTTTGCTGACTCTTCCAACTGATTGCACGACTTGCTCACATTCTCGTCACGTGTATAAACACACGTGTCGTAGACCGCCAGACCAAAACCCTAGTTGATATCCCCCATGTGACACGATTGATGTCTCGTGGAGTCAGTTGCTGACTTTATGGGACGATGAGTCCATGTATTGCTGAATTGAACATGATTTGCAAATGTTCTGAAACTCACGAGTTAAATACGTATGCCGAGACGAGGTATTATCATGTTGATAACCTAAGGCGAGCAAACTGTGTTGTTGAATTGTTGCATATTGATAGTTGAACCAATATTTTTTAATTTGATCAAATACTGTTGGTTTGAGCAAATATTGCTAGTTTGAGCGAATATTGTTAGTTTGATCAAATATTGCCGGTTTGAGCAAATATTGCTCGTTTGATGAATTGTTGGTAGCAGGACCAAATAAAATATTAATTTAAGATACTGACTGATGGGTCGAGCATAATAAATAAAAGTGTTTATCATGGAATCAACATAAAATTATCAGTATTCGAATCTACCCAGAATCATGTTTTTGCAGAGTTCTGGATTCAAAACCCTAATTTTTATGAATTGATGATTTATTGAAAATCAACTGCAGAGTGAAGCAGGTACCGGACACATGGGATGATGAGTCCACCATGTAACGCCAAGATGCTCGAATGAGCAAAATACCAAAGTCTCTTGAGGACCAATTGGTGAAAGAATGATTAAATGCTGGTTTAATCATTTATTAAAATAATGCTCGTGTGAGCGGTAGATAATAAAACCTAGCCGTGAAAAGATGAGGGACCGATCAAGAGATTATGAGACCGGCACTTGGTGGTCATGGGACCAATTGATGGTCGTTTGAGCGGACCCCTGATTGTTTGAAAAGAGTTCGAACCTAATACGAGCAATTGAGCAAATTAGGTTAAAATAACTAAAATGCGTGGGACCGGCCATTTTCAAGCCTTAGGGTCACCCTTGGTCGGTCAAGGGGATGTGCCCGTGTCACCATGATGTTCGTGTCTCACTCCTGAGGGTTTCGATATTTTTTAGTGTGCGTTCGAGCATCATTTTGAGAAAATATGCAGAATCCAGGGTTTTGTTGAAACTAGGAAAATACATGAGATGATGAAAAATAATAAATAAAACAGGGAATTCCAAGGTGTGGGACCGTCCACGGCTAGGGCATGGCCGACCGGCTGACAAGCACGGTCCCACACTTTCCCAGTTTTATGTAACTCTATGTATTTTCTTTGAATTGAGGGAAATTCCATGAAACTGGAGAGTTTATAAAATTAGGGAACTTCCATGAGATGAGAGAAATAAAATAATAATAAAATAGGGAATGATGGAGTGTGGAGACCGGCAATGGTCAAGCCATGGCTGGCCGGCCAATGGGCACGGTCCCAGGGCACTCTTCCCAATTTTGTGTAATTTTCATGATTTTAGGGAATTTTCATAAAATCAAAGAGATTTGTTGAAACCAAGGTATTTTGTTGAGATCAGGGAGTTTTCATGGAATGAAGAAAGCAAAACAAATAATAATAATAAAATAAGAGGTGTGTGGGACCGGCTAGGGAATGACCGGCCGGCTAGGGCCCGTTCCCACGAGTTTTCTTGATTTTATAATATTTTTCGTGGGTTTAGGAAAATTCATGAAATCAGGGAATTTTCATGGTTTTAGGGAAAATTCATGAAATCATAGAATTTTCATGGATTGAGGGAAATAATAAAATAATGGGGAACTGTGAGGTGTGGGACCGGCCACGGCTAGGGCATGGCCGGCCGGCTGTGCTCGGTCCCATGACACCTTTCCCTAATTTTATTATTTTCCTTGACATAAAGAAATATCATGAAATTAGAGAATTTCCTTGAAACGAAGGAGATTTGCTCAAATGAGAGAATTTCATGAGATCAGGGAAAAATAATAAAATATAAAATTGGGTGTGGGACTAGTCACGACATGACCGGCCGGCTAGTGAGCCCAGTCCCCTGGCGCCTTTGCTAATATTTTATTATTATTATTTTTCCTTCCAATTTTTGCATAGGTTCCTCATTCATTCATATTTTTGAGATGCTCGTTTGCGCATTCAAATGCTGGTATGTGCATTATTGCTAAGTACACTTGCACCATTTTAGTCAAGGCTTATTCGGTTTTCAGATGCCTGTGCGTTGAATATTTATCACTAACCCGTGGAATTCTGCTGCGAAGAACCACGAATTGAAGTGACGAAATATTACGAAGAATCGTAGAATATTGCTGGATATTCAAACGATTAGAGATAATTAACTTGATGGCTCTATACTAGCAGGATGCTGTCTAGGAGCATTAGTTATCTGAGGGTGGAGTAATATGAGCTTGCTGGAGTGTCATATTTCTCTTATATAGTCAGGGCAGGTTGCATCCTGAAGACGTTATCGCTCTATACTAGCAGGAAATCTGTCTAGGAGCTGTCCAATCTTTCGATTCTATATTAAACAATCACTGAAATAGCTCAGTATTTATGAGATGTGTCGTGGTCTCAGCTGTGAGACTACACATCTACATACACTCTAAGAGACAACCTTCTCAGTCAGAGATTTTATGGCATGAGCTTTCATGCGAGACATGAATGTCCATACTCATCCGATTGCCGGATCAGGAGCATGTATAATTACTGAAATTGCTCAGTATTCATGAGATGTGTCGTGATCTCAGCTGGGAGACTACACATCTACATATACTCTAAGAGACATCCTTCTCAGTCAGAGATTTATGGCATGAGCCTTCATGCTTTAAATAAGAGACATGAGTCTCAATGCTCATCTGATTGCCGGATCTGGAGTGTGGTCTTACAATTTTACCCTTGTCGAAAATCCACCATCTACAAATGAACCTGTTGCTGTTGTCGCTGAGATGTGGATGAGATCGAAATGGAAGTTGAAGGGCAACAGTCAGTCAATTAATGAAATGATGTTTGTGTGTTTGGATGTGAATGTAAATTTCAGGGGAGATGGAAGGAAGTTAGAGGAAGTTATTGAGCAAGAGAATAGGCTGTCAGTTCTCTAGAACTGACAAGCCAAATATTCAATAAGCTAATGGGATGGACTGGATTTGCAATGAGTTTTGGGCCGAGCTAAGACAAGTATGTGGTCGAGTTTTAAGCGTCATGAGTGAAGCAATTAGTACGAGCAGAAAAACAAGAAGTCTATAAAAGGATATCATCTCTTCTTCTACTTTGGTTTGAGGGTTTTAAAAAGATGAAAACTTTTCTCTTTATTCTTGTTATGAACTCTATGAACATGAGCTAGAATTTTATTATTGGTTTGAGGTTGTAGTTGGATTTTGCAAGCATGCTATTTGATTTATGAATTAGCTTTCTCTCAAAATCATCATTCATTTTCTACGGTTTATAATAATTGCATGATTGACGTATTGCAATATGATTGAATGTTTGTTTAGTTAAGTCTAGAATTGATTGAGCTTGCATCCATATCTATAGCTATTTTAGGGTTTATCATCGAGCGATAACCTTGAATACGAGTAGCATGATATGGTTACGGTTTGTAGTGATACACTCTTGTAATTATATGTAGAGTTTGACCTTTGTCCGAATTGTCATGCGCAATGTATGACAATTGCATTTATTAGCATATTTCTGAAACTTAATGCTCCTAGGAATTGAACTTAATTAGCGCAAGACGTTAGGTTATTCTTCAGGTAGAATTCACATACGCAACTCTAATGTGTGTGTTGATGACTTAAGAAATTTACAGAGTATTCTTGCAGTAAGGTATTCTAGGGCTTTTGATGATAGCGAGATTAAATACGAATTCTATTCATACATTCAAATACTTGTTTACAATTGAAGATGAGACCTTTACCCAATATTTCACATCCTTGATTTACGTGTTTACTTTTCATTATTCTGCTTTTATTCTATTTGAGTTTATATAAAAATCAGAAAACCCCCATTGTTTTATTGGACATTTCATTTGTGTGTGACAAGCTAAGTTTTCGATCCAACGGTTGAGAAATATTAGCTTGAATCTAATCAGGTTTTCATCTAACAGTGAATATTGAATGCTTTGTTACCAAGCTAACATTGATTGCAAACCCTGATTTGAAAGACTATATAAAGGAGAACTCTAGCAACTGGGAAACCTAATCCCCACACCTTACGTGTGATACTAGTTTCATAAGCTAGAGTCGATTCTCCTTTAACCTTTGGTTTCTTCTCTAAACCAGGTTAACGACTTAAAGACTCCATTGGGATTGTGAAGCCATACTGATACTACTTTCTCGTAGTTGTGTGATATGATCTTGCAGTTTCTATCGTACGAGTACAATTGTAATAATTGGCTTGAGATTGATATCTCCGATAGGCAAGGTATAAAAGTAATCACAAACACTTTGTCTCATCGTTTGTGATTCCGCAATATCTTTTTCGCTGTGTCGATTAAGATTATTGTGAGGTGATTGGTAATACTAGGCTGTTCTTCGGGAATATAAGTCCGGGTTATCAATTGGTTCATGTTCACCTTGATTTATCAAAAGACGGAACAAAACTCATAGGTATATTCGTGGGAGACGAATTTATCTATTACCGTAGATTTTTCTGTGTGATACAGATTTGTTTATTAAAGTCTTCGACTTTGGGTCGTAGCAACTCTTAGTTGTGGGTGAGATCAGCTAAGGGAATCAAGTACGTAGTATCCTGCTGGGATCAGAGACGTAGGGAGCGCAACTGTACCTTGGATCAGTGTGAGATTGGTTGGGGTTCAACTACAGTCCAGACCGAAGTTAATTTGTAGTAGGCTAGTGTCTGTAGCGGCTTAATACATTGTGTGTTCAAATTGGACTAGGTCCCGGGGTTTTTCTGCATCTGCGATTTCCTCGTCAACAAAATTTTGGTGTCTGTGTTATTTCTTTTCCGCATTATATTTTTGTTATATAATTGAAATATCATAGGTTGTGCGTTGATCAATCAATTAGAATATCCGACCTTTTGGTTGTTGATTTAAATTGATTGACACTTGGATATTGGTCTTTGGTACCATCCAAGTTATCTCTCTAGTATTTGATAAAGACTCGCAGATTTCTATTTGCTCGAGTATATATCAAATCGAGAGATTGAGATATAAACTCTTTGATATACTTTTTATCTAGATTGAGTCTGACTGTCTAGTTGATTCTCTAGAAAGTATATTGGAGTTTTTCCATACAGATTGCTAAGCGAAATATTGGGTGTGGTTGTTGTACCCCCACTTTTTCAAAACCTTTTGGAGTTATCATTCTCATGATATAATCTTCCGGTAAGAGACATGGGTTCCGTAAAATTACCCTCACGCCAGTCAGTTGTCTCTGCACCCGAATCCCTCTGAAATTTTTGAACCCCGCCTCATCCACATTCTCCCGAGATCTAGCTCGTTCTCAACATGAAGAGTACTCTAAAAACAAATAGGAGATCAGATAACGTTGCAAAGTTCAAATTACATAAGTTAAAATCAAGGGAGTGACAACAAAG
Organism: Papaver somniferum; assembly: GCF_003573695.1. Classification (NCBI taxonomy): domain Eukaryota; kingdom Viridiplantae; phylum Streptophyta; class Magnoliopsida; order Ranunculales; family Papaveraceae; genus Papaver; species Papaver somniferum. The sequence goes on from NC_039362.1 coordinate 122,717,969, forward strand.
GACTAGTGTTTGATTTACATGAGCACCGTCCTTTCCCCCTAAAACCTTGTCCTCCTACAATCCCTTCAAGCCTTGTCTCATCCAATCTCTTCAAGCCTTGTCCTCCCTTAATCTCTTCAAGCCTTGTATTCTCCTAATACCTTCAAGCATACCCTCATGCCTAGAGTCCTATACTTATCGATAAATCCATCTCATGTCTCATGAGATACTCTTGGATTTGTTTGGGTCCGCACTTTAACAAAGGATCAAGGAAAATACGTTTTCTAGAATCCAACTGAGATAAGGATTCCTTTGGTAATTCAGATTGATGAACATTGCAGCGCGAAGACTTGAAAACCGATGAAAATTCATAAGGAATTTCGGGGTGATTTCTGAATCAAATTTGTTCCTCTATGTCTTCCTAACAACATACCAAAAGGGAGCTTCAAAAGGATAAACGATCTAGGAGATTTGGTCCCAACACCGAAGTAAGTGCAATCTGAAAAACTCCTGAAATTTTATACGGGATTTTTGAAATCAAAAGTATACACGGATTTTATTGGCCAAACGAACTCGGAATCAAGTCATTCTTTTTGCATTAGAAATCATATTCTCTTTTCTTTAAAATATGGGTCTGGGGACTTAAATCAGAGTCCGAATGAAGAGTTTACAGCCATTCTCCCTAGGTGTCTCAAATATGAAGTTTTTTGACGAACACCTAAACAAAGTGAATCCTTGACAAATATGAGTACTTATATTCATTCAATGGTAGAAGGAATATGAATACATAAAATCAAGGATGGACAAATATCAAGACTTACCGAAGATGACTCTACGGAGAACGAAGGATGGGTATCTACATCAGCAAACTCAAGATGATAAGTACTTCTGTTAACTTTTATGTTATCAGTTTGAAGATTAGTATCGTTTTGAAAGAAGAACAAGGTTACCATTTATGCAAAAGAAAGATTCTATCACTCAGTACGCCATTATTAAGAACTCAATTCAAGTACACCAAGCATTAAAAGTTAGCACGTGAATTTCCTTCAGAGTGCAATATAAATCCTACTTCAAATAAAAGGATGAATATCACTTTAACAAGAAAACCAACTTTCAAAAGGAGTCCAGGATGTGTTCTACTTGTTTCTATCCTTACCAAGTAAATCACAATTCATGCAGAAGTTTCTTCACCTCCTTGAACGCATACTTATCAAGAAAAAAGGCAGAAGTAAACACAGAAGTGCCCCTAGTTCGATATTTTGGCTATTTTGAAGAAAAGGGGATTTGGCTAAGAGAAGTGATCAAGTTCTTATCTAATCATGGAACCAGACCCATACACACGTTTTTCAAGTTACCTCAGCCTCCAATGCGTCCAACTAGAGTTCAAGCCAAGCAAGGAAAGGAGTTTTAAGAGAAGGCAAAGGAATTCAACTTAAACAAGGAATTCTACTGTGAATAAAATTCGTGGAACATACTGGACCGGTTTCTAAACCTAGAACACATCCAAAATGCTTCTATTTTCAATTTGATTTCAAAAGGGAAGCCTTAAAGCAAAAGGAAAAAGATTTGGAGTTAAAAGAGGAAATTAGAGGAATTTGGATCAAATAAGGAAACTGAGGGTTTTTCTTTCTTCTAAAAATTCCTCCAAACCGTGGAAAATCCATTTTCATGCGTGAGGATGATCTCCTAGGCCAGTGGGACGTGATTTATTCTCTCGGAATTTTTTCAAAGGGATCAAAGTCGAAGAGAATTAGGGTTTTGACGAAAATAACCCTAATTTCAAGAATTTGGTGAAAAAAAGGGATTTATTCTAAAAGAGAAGGGATCGAGACTCTCCCATTCTCTTGGAAGGTTCTATAAGCTTCTATAAACCCCTTTTATCTCATCACTCTTCAACAAAAACGAGCTCATAAGGGATACCCTTATTTTTGCAATTTTGAGTATTTTCAAAGAAGAGGGACATAATACAGCCAGAGACCGACCAAGCTACCATCTACTCATTACAAAGGCCTAATGCACGTGAATGTTAAGAATATTGAGTTCTATAAGTGTTCGAAGAAGAATGGGATTGAAACAGAATCTAGAAAGGCATAATTTCAGAGAAAATAAAGGGAATCTGGCTCAAAACAGTGAATTCGAGTTCATGATTTCCAAAACCAGGACCAGAAACGCGCCAATCCTTTTTTTCAAGACGTGAATATTCCTAGGGAAGATCCATGTCTCTCTCATGACAAATAAAAATCATGCTCATAGTGGTTTTTGACGAAAATACCCTTGGTTTCAAAAGTATGTATTTTCTCTAATAAAGAGGAGCCTGATTGGTACAAGGAATTAATCAAGCTCTCATCACACAAGGTGCCGACCCCACAAGATAGATGCACACCTTCCAAGCCTCGTCAAGCCTCTCCAGAGTGTCTGAAGGTGTTAGACGCGAAGAAAAAAAATTAGGGTTTAGGTACAGTACAAGCCTGAATTCGGAATTTACATGGGATAGGGACTCCGTAACTTCAAAAGTAATTGCCTATGTTTTCTCACGTCCCTTCACAAACACCAAGGCCAGTCAGGAACCATTCAAAAATTCTCTCTTCCCCACATACTCTCCCATACAAACTCAACAGCTCAAGGATGCACAAAGAGAGAAAATTAAGGTTTTGGCCAAGTAAACCCAAATTAACAAATTCCATTCGCTTAAGACGAAAATTTTGTCTCATCAAGACTTTATTATCATGTCATTAACGTATAACACAAAATCCCATTAAGTTCCAAAGTCCAGAATCGATTTCAAGATCAAAGTCATAACTGTGACGGACCGGAAAATTACGCCTTTGGAGCGCTGCCCCGCAGGCCGTAACTTCCCCGTTGCGCCATGATGAAGCTACGACCCGAGCCTTAAAGCTAGGCAAATGCACGCTCATTTTCCCTCGCAGGAATGCTCAACGAGCATGATGCGGCAAACTTAGCTTCCACACCCTTCCAACTTACCCTCATTCCGCAGAGGGTTTATCAAGAAAAATAAAAACTTTCTTAATACGGCAAAAACGGCCTTTTGAGGCCCTAAACGATGGAATTTAGCTAAATTCTGGTGACCATGTGGATCTATATATCAACATGTCTTGATCTTTGGGCCATTTTCCATCAAAATGGACTCCTCTTAAGCTAATTACGGCATCTGGGATTTTTTAGCCCATGTCGAAAGCCTTGATAGGAAGTATGAGCATCCAGTGAATAGAATGCAACTTGCCTCATCAAGAAGTAGGTGTGAGTAACTTGCAGATGTACAAGGGCGTATATATAGGAACAAGCAAGGGGAAATAGTCGTTGCAAAATAACTACTTATCAATAATCATAATATCGCTGGCGATATTATTTATATCGATAGAAACTCTGTCGCTCAATGGTTTTCCCATAGTGGCGCAACTCGTTTGCCATGCCACCTGGATGTCAAATAGGTCTTTTTTTGGCATGTGCATAGGAATAGGCCTAATTAGGTGGGAATGTTATAAATACCTTTCAATTTGGTTGAGTTTGTACAAATACCCCCAAGGGGTAAAAAAAAAAATATAATTGGAGTCAACTTGAGAAAGTTTCCTCCAATTTTGGAAGAAACTTGTAGAAAATTGCTTTCACTTTTGGAAGCAACTTGTGCTAGTTGGTTCTAGTAAGGGTATTTTTAAATTCAACTAGTAAGATCACATGTGCGATGCATATTTTTGAATTTGATTCTTTTAACAACACCAAATTTGATAATAATTAAAAAAATATTCTTAAATCAAAAATTTAATATTCTTATTTGTACTCATTACGTAGATAACTCAAGAATAAAAATTTAATATACTCACAATGTAGATAATATTCTTATCACATCAAGAAGAATAAAAATTGATAAACTTACAAAGTAAAAATCATAATCAGATTTGGATGGAATGGTTGTCCAAGATGAGGCTCTTTGGTTCAACTCTTGAATTTCAAGTTCAGGATCAAGATTTAGATCCTACAAGCACACACCACATATGAGTCTTCCCTATGAGGAAATCTCCTTGCATAAGACAATAATATTGATGCTTTGGGAACCTGGATTATTAAAATCTAGTTAGAATTATAATTCAGTTTGCTTAATTCAACAATATGATAATCCATATGACAAAAAACAATAGATTGTACATATTGGTTTTTCAGAAGAAAAAAAATATATGTAATAAAAGAAATACCAAAACTCCAATTGTATTTCATTAACATATTTAAGCTGCCTTTTATATAGGCTATAAAGTATAAACTCAAAGGCCATTAAAACTCATACGTGCATAATGCACTTCCATAGTTCTAGCACACCAGTAAGACTCCTAAGTTATATGAACGACTTCCCACAATAACATTAAACATACTTAATGTTTACAATCCTAGATATTAGGAATATACCAATGTTTTGCTAAAGACAAATTTTTTAACAGATAACATTAATATTTTGAATTATATCTAACATCTTCCAACAATTCAATATATCTTCGGAATCATCACTTTAGTCGTTTGTCACCACCATCATCATCAACATCATGGTTTTTAACAAAATTTTAGAATCCCTCTAAATATTTGGAACAAAAAATCTTTCTCAAAAATATCTTCTAACAAATTTCTCTTCCTAACAAAAATTGTAATCAAATATTTATTCATAAAAAAAATGAAGTTTTTCTTAGAAACCTTTATTTTCTTACTTTTTCTTTTCCCGAAAACAAATATAAATGCATAAAATGAAATATCCATTTGCAAATAAATATCAAACAATTGTTGAATCTATATGGGACAACTCGATACATGTATCTCAAATGATACATTTTTGAAGCAAATACGAAATCTACTTGAATCAATAACAAAAATTACGTTCGCATCAAACAGAGATTATGATTTCATTGAAATATAAAGAGTCATTACATAATCATTAAGCAACATAATAGAAAAAAAGAAGTAGGCACAAGTCGAGATTACTTCTTCTCCTATTAAAAACCCAATTTACAACTTCCTTTGCAATGAGAGCCAGACAAGCTCTTGCCCCCATAACCATTAAGAGTTCATGATTGTCTTTTGAGGAAAGCGTAAACAACTTCCACAACAGTGACAGTCTTGCTTCGGGTAGGTTCAGTATAAGTATCAACAACACTAATAACATGTGTATAATTCTTTAAGAAGATCTTAAACGCACTCTAGTCTCTTCATAAATCAAGCCAGTAATATGTTTAAAAGTACTCTACTCTTTTCTTGCTATTCTTCTTTTTAATTTCTAGTATATATTACTATCTCTCAATAATTTTCTAGATATCTTTGTTGTTCCCTTTCTCTCTTCCTTTTTCTAGCTAGTATTTCTTTCTACTGTGAATGTTTGAGTCTTTTTTTTTCCTACTGGAAACCCTTATTTTCCTAAGACCCAATTAGTAGGCGTTTTTTCTTCTCTTCATCACATTTTTCTTTTTCACCGAAAACCCTTGTCTTCCAAATATATATTTTTTTTCCACTTGAGAAACCCTTGTTTTCCATATACATGAAAATCTTTTTTCTTTGTAAAACTTTTTCTTGTTCACCAAATAAACCCAATGTTTTTCTTGTTTATTTTTTTACAGTCTTTGGAATAGTTTTTCTAAACATCACTTTTGCTCACCAAATAAATCAAAACTTTTGTTTAAAACAAGATTTTCAAAACAGCTTTTCTTAACTAAAAAAACACAACAATTTTTGTTTTTTTTTTCTTCAAGATTGCCCGAAGATCTTGAATAAAGTCTGATTCAGTAAATTCTTGAAAATACTTGGTTGATAGCCCATGTATTCAATAAATCTTGAATCAAGTCTGATGCGCCTAGTGGATAGGCACGGAAGAAAAAAAGTCCACAAGCTTTTTGACAAGCCTCAACGTCGGGAACTGATGCAAGTACAAAGTGAAAAAAAAAATCTGTTATCTTCCTTTTGCTTTTTAGATTTTCCCCCACATATTTATGTATGTATATATCTAACTGATATAAAAGAAGCATTACTACTACTAATAATAACTAATATAAAGGAAAGAGGCATTATTTTAATGGGCTATTGAAAATGTGTGGCTGGATATTTGGTGGATTGATCCATTTTTTCCGTACTTGAGTAAGGTATTTGTAGAATTTCAATACGTAGTTGCACGTACATTAATTTTTATGAAACTTAATTGAGGTATTTGTAGGATTTCAAATTATAATTGTAGTCTTTAAATAAAACACTTATTTATATGCTTGGGCTAGGTAGCATACAATATGTGAGACCTTAGAAAACAATGGTGATAAATAACTTAGGGGAAGGGATGGGGTAAGATGATGTTCTGTTTAGTGCAACTTAGTTGAGCCCGGTAGAATTCGCCGTAAACTATAGTAGATCAAATTCATTGGCTACACGAAATTTTTTTAGTAAATAACTCTTACTTTCATTATTACGTACTCCAATGGTCATTTTTTATTCTGATAAAAGTTTAGTTCAACCATTAAGATAAATCCTCCTGACATCCTTTTCATACATTTTAGTTATCCGATAAAACTGTAAGTATTATTTTATAATTATATTTATTTTGGCTTATGCGAGATCTAATTCAAATCCAATGGCCGATACAGAGGTGAGTTAGTTGGATAATTTATGTTTCATCAGTGTACTTAACAAAATACAATTCCCTGATCAGGCAACCCCACGGTGGTAATTGTATCTAAATTACATCTCTAATTAATTGTTAGTACAGCAGTGCATGGATTAAGTAGTTGTATACACATACAGTTTCATATATGATTATGCTCCTTTTCTAGATAGCATCGTTACTCCTTCGCACCCAATGAGATAGTTTCTTCCTCGCAGATAATAATATATTTGTCCACGATATTAAGCATGAACATAGACAGTTCTGCAAAAAGGGACCAAAAAAAAGTAGAATTTAATAACCAAACATGCCTTTGTTTGTTTGTGTTGTTAAAAGTCGTTGTCCTTTACAATTGTTAACAACCACGTGTTACTCTATGATTTGTATGTGCTTGTCACACTTCCTGTGACTGTGTCTTTTCTTTACCATTTCATGTCAACTCGACAGAGTATAATATGTCAATTTGTATCTTTTTTCTTTCTTAATGAAAATAGTCTTCTCTTGCCTGGACCATTTCACTATGGTATCAGAGCAATCTGATCCATAAACCTTAATTTTCTTCTTCAAATAATTACAACCTAATTTAGCTCAATGGAACTAAAGATACTAAATACACCGATCAGATCGACGAAGACACTACTATTATCATGTGGATACAATCAACTTTATCTGCATCTGTAATTCTTTACTTCACGAGATTTACTACCTCTCATCATCTTTGGTCAAGCATTAATGAATGATTCTCTCGATCTTCTTCGATATATTCAGTACAACTACGTACCAAGCTTCTGTCAATTACACAAAGTGATAAGTCTATTCCTTCTTTGATTAATGAAATTAGATCTCTAACTGATCAGTTAGCTGCTGGTGGTGAGGTTATTTCAGATAATGAACTGGTTTTTGTTACTCTTTTCGCGTTAAACTCTGATTATTTTTCATTTACTACATCTATGAGGACAACAAATCCATGTATCAAGTATTGAGATGCATAAATTTTTAATTAGTGAGGAAGTTATTATCAAAGAAAGAAATCAAACTCTCCTTAATGAAACTAATAATCAAGCATGTGATGCTTAAATGAGTAATTTTAGATCCAATGGTAGAGGTTTTAATTCAGGTGGACATTTCAATTTCTCTAGGGGTGGTGGTGGTCGTTTTGGTGGAAGTTTTAACTCTGTTAGAGGATTTAATTTTGGAAGAAATTTTGGTCCTAATACTTCTCAAGGAGGCATGGGATACTCTGGATATTCTATTTTTGGTAGTGGTAGAAGTTATACCAATCAGTAGTATGGCAGAGGTTCTGGAAATACTTCAGTCATTCTACCATCACCAACATCTACTCGACCTCATGCTCATTTATTCTCTAATGATCGACTACTTTGTCAGATATGTAACAAGTTTGGGCACTATGCAGATGAGTGCCGGAATCGTATGAACTTTTCTTATCAAGGTAGAGATCCACCAAGAAACCTTCAAGCAATGCTTACTTCAGCTAATATCTCACCTGAAAATCCATGGTTTATGGACTCTGGTGCTAATCAACATTTAACAGCCGATGCCACCAATTTTGATGCAACCACTTCATGCATTATGCTGGTGATGATCATATAGCCACTGCTGGTGGTGAAGGTATGTATATACTTAGTCATGGTTCTTCTATTATTTCTCAGGCCAATCAAAAATTTTATCTTCATGATATCCTACATGTTCCTAAAGCCTCTCATAACTTGATTTATGTTCATAAAGACAACAATTGTTCTCCAACCTTCACCTCAACTAATTTCTATGTCAAGGATCTCAACTCAGGGAGGATCATGTATCTAACAATGAGCTAGGTTATGATTCTCTGAACTATAGTTTCTACTTGCTAGGTCAATTGACTTTACATTTTGTTGTACCTGCTCATCAATCGCGATACAATGGTAAGCAAATATCAGGTAAGGATATTTAACCATGAAGAACAGAAATAAATAGGGGAAAAATATGAACACGAAAACATATAAGCCTAAGAATCAAATAAAAAACAAAAATTCATGAATTATTTTTAGCGAGTTACTATTAACACAAAATCGGGGAAAAATATATTTACCTATCTCGATTCCACTCTTAAAAAAACTAGAACAAAGAATTGAAGGCTTACCACTTTATCATCCTCACGCCCATAATATGTGCATCAAGAAGCTTCTCTTTCTTCCACGCATGTTCATGAAAAGAAAAAAAAACTTAGATAAATATAATATAAAACCTGGTTTGGATAACAACCTTGGGATATTATTGCAAAGATGAAAGAACAAAAAAATAGGGAGAAGAAAAGAGGATCGACAAACGTTTCTTTGTGCTGTAAAAACAAAGGAGAATAGGGTTTTACTTTTATGGTATATTCCTATCTCCACTCTCGCTAGAGCTGCAACACGGATTGAAAAGGAGAATATAATCAGCGGGAAGAGAATCGAAGAGAATAAACTCGGGTCCTCGTGACCCGGAGAAAAACTTAGTATAAAGTGTAGGTATTGATCAACTACCACCATTTGTGTGCCGCAAAAAAACACACACGAAAAGATCTCATAACACACGATTCTTAGGGGTTTATATTCTCTCAAGTGGGTCCAGAAGCTCTAGATTCGAGCTTTCAGCTATCAACCACAACTCTCTAAATTGGCCTCAAATTATATACTTCTACGTCACCATTTCAATTGGGTCTCGTAGATCAATAGTGACGTAATATAATTTACTCTCCCGACATGTATGGATAGCACTCCGGTTTCAAAACCAACCGCTCCTTTACGGTATGCATAGTAGGTGTGCGTACCATTCCTGGTTCACGAGCAACAGACTTTTTATGGTATGGATACCAGGTATGCGTACCAAAAAATCGTTGCTGAACTATAGCTACGTCGCTACGTGTACTGGGTACATGTACTGCGGCTTCGGACCTATACCAGTTCTCCTAGTATGTGAAACTGGTATGCATACTGTCATGTATCCAGCTTTACAGTAGTTCTATATTTCTCTGTAAATCAATTCGAAACATAACATCAATGTTACGTATCACTGTTCCAGGCTATTTTCGAATGATAATATTGAATCACGATTTAGATTATGAAAAATAAATTGTTCTTAACCGAAATTCCTTAAGTATGAACAAATGTTCATTAAGCTTAGTCATATATATTTCGAGAACGATATTACCAAGATAAACTTGATTCGAAATTCTTGATATGCTTGGAATAGTCTAATTAGTCATGCGACATAGTCTCATAGATAGAAAGATGAATATAACTTGAGAAATAGGTGGTTCGGTCTTCACTTACCCTTTGTTGAAGAAGTTCTCCAAAAGCTTCAGTTGATCTTCGCCTTCAAACGGTAGAACACAGTGTTGTCCGATTCTCAACTACACACTTCTATCCTAAGCCGAGACTTGACTAATTGTAGACTAGAAATCAAGATATAGTTTTGATCAACTAAATTTGACAAAAATCTTGATATAAAAACACTTGTGAGTTCGACCGAGCAATGCTCTAACAATCGGTTATACCAAAGTTCTTACCTAGGTTCGAATTGGTCATCTAATAGATCTCCAATGAAAACCGGACCAAAACGCCTTTTGATTTCCTTTCAATTACGAAACAAATTTCGTATATGTACTTCCTTTCACATATGTAATTAAACATAGTTCCTATGATGAAATCACACATATATCCAATACACAATCAAGTAAATAGTTACATATAGATTATGTCGATTTCGCATTATGAAGTTCAAAAGATAAGCTTTATATTTCGTAATAAAATAATCATTCCTTGACACTTTGATCGTAATAAAATGAACAAGTCTAATACTAGAGTATTAAATATAACCTCTCATGTTATGTTTTTAATCTTAAACGATTTGAAAGCAATGATAGAAATGGAAATAAGTCAATTTAGTATCACTAATCTAAAGTGTAAGGATCATGTCTCTATTGTATTCGATACGTTTTCACGATCTTCAGGTCTTCAAGATAATACTTGTATGTCTCAAAATTCATAGACTTTTTAGTCTAGCCTAAACGAAGTTGATTCTAGTACATTTAATCAAGCGACTCTAATTGAGTTTTGATACTAAAATATGACAACCAAACTTGACATACCAACGCTTAGTGGGTTCAACCGTTCAATGCTCTAACAATCTTCCTATTTGTCAATCAGATAATACTTTATGAAACTTGAAGTTGTTGTAATCAGGGAGAGACAATACGCTATTAGAAGTTGGTATTAATTAACTTAAAAATTATATCAGTTTCTCTCGCATCATGATCAAATAAAGGCTTCCATTATATGATTGGTGTTGTCTCATTTTTCATTTGTATAGCCTTTGCTTCTTGAAGAGGAAAATCAGTCACATCTAGCAAACTTGTAATGTCTTAGAATAGTCTGTTAAAAAATGATTCACATTCTCTAAATTATTATTTCCTCCTTTGAAGATGTGGAGATTATAGTCCCCGTGAGCACATTGAATTTTTAAAAGTATGCATACATAAGGGAATTATGTGGGATTGTAGTAATCTAATGATTGTCGAATATTTACAATATCTACTAAATAATAAATATTAGTGGTTATTGAACCCCTCTGCAGAGGAATATCGACATATGTAATTGGCTGGTATGCAGTCCAAATTAGATTGGTTTAGTTTATCGATTGACACAACTTTGGGTCTAAGACTAAACATCTCAAATTTCCAAGCATGAAAAATATAGGTTGGTTTGAGTTTCAATGCGCAACTAGAGAAATATGATCCTTCTAAAATGACTCGAGGGTTTTATACTCAGACCCTAGGATTCATTCAATAGTATTTTGTTCTCCATATATCATGCATTTGGCGTGGTAGTCCTTAAAGGATTCATATTTCATTTACACAAGAAGTATGTTTGGGTTACATAATCGAATTTGTAATCTTTTGAGGATTCAAATTATATTCAGGCAGTCACCTAATTCGATCATATCATGTTTAACAATTCTTTATGTGGTTTTCAAAATACTTATATTCAGAGTTGATGAGATCAAATTTCTAGGCATATTGAGAGTTCTTGAAACACTAAAATCCAATTTAAGCAGCATAATTTTTTTATTTTTTCTTGGTCGTCAGTTTCAAAGTTATTATTTGCATAAAACTTGTTTATTAACAATGAAGGAGTTAGGAATTTGCATTATTTCCTAGGTTTAGAAGCAATAAGATCAGAAGATTATATTATGTTAACTTAAAAGAAATATACTTTGTAATTGCTTACTAAATCACATATGCTGGAGTGCAATCCTTGTAGTACTCATGTTGCAAAAGGACCAAGAGTTTCTATAAAAGAGGGAGTTTTATTATCAAAATGCTACTGAGTATAGTCACATAGTGGGTATGTTGCAGTATTTGTGATTAACTAGACCTGACATATGCTTTGCAGTCAATTATGTCAGCTAATATATGCATGCTCCTACTGATATTCATCTGTTATCAGTAAAGAGAATTCTTAGGTACTTAAAAGGTACAATTGTCTATGAGGGATATTGAATGCTTAACAGCTTATACTGATTCAGATTGGGGTAGTTTCCTGAGACAGCTAGTTTTACTTGTGGGTATGCTATTTTTATGGGCTCTTGGTCAAGCAAAAAGCAGCCTACTGTGTCCACATCAACTGCAGAAGCAGAATACAAGAGTTTATCAGTTGCCACTGCAGAGTTGGAGTAGCTTGCATCTTTATTTTCTGAGTTACATATTTCTCTTAAGCAGCCTGTTACTCTATCTTGTGATAATACAAGTGCTATTTACTTATCTGTAAATCATGTTTCTCATTCCAGGTCCAAACATATAAAAATCCATTATTATGTTGTCAGGGAGTTGATTGAACAAGGCTTTTTGACTGTTCAGCATGTTTCTTCAGAGAATCAGTTAGCAAATTTATTTACAAAGGGACTTTGTGCTCCTATCTTTACTTCACTGTTGCATCAATTACTGGGGCTTCCTTCTTCAACTACTACTTCAAATGATACTTTTAAAGGTTCTTCTAATGATTCACTTGTGCTTCCTACTATTGCTGATCTTGCAGAAATTTTTGACTTTTCAACTTGAGTTGAGTTCTTTTATGTTTACTGTTTTTCTCCTCTTTTGAGTCGAGTTCTTTGATGATTGTTCCAAGATTTTCCTTATGACATTCCAAACTGATTAGTGCTACTTACTATCAGTTTGAGGGGGGTAATAAGTATAGTCAAAGTATATTGACTTTAATGTTATATACTGTCAGTTCTACAGAATTGAAAGTTTGTGTTTGTTTTATAAAACTGTGTCTGAATAGGAAAAATCGTCTTGTATTAAAGATTGTCTGATAGATACAGAGCTGCAACTTTCCAAGCATTGTAATAACACTTTCTCTTTCAATACATCTCAATTCTTGTCTCTTGTTTCATGTCTTTAATATTCATTATCAAAATATAGTTTTCTCAGGAATCAGCAATGATAGCTCCTAACAACGGAAGCAGAGTTGATCTGACCAAACGTTACGTTCTAGGCATCTTTCGACGTGGACTCATAGAGTATATCAGTTAGATAAATAATGAGGTTTCCTGATGTTCCAGCAAATGCAAATCTCTCTGCAACTTCAACACCTAACTCATGCCACACAACTATTGGAGTTCTTCAAGCCTGAAGTAAAACATACATAGTTGAATATTTTAACAATGATCAGAAAGATGAGGGTCATCCGGGTGGATGAACTTACCGATAATTTCCAGCCTCCCTTGATGACTTGAGATGGTTGTTCATGCTGATCGATAGAAATCTTCAATCCAACATCTTGATCATGGTTTTCGTCACCAAAATGAATTTTATTATCCGTCAAGAGTGGGTATATTATAGAATCGTCCATCTATGTATAGACTGTTTAGATGATGAAAATGGTAAAACTTGTTTTGTTCTTTTTTTATTTCAGCTACACTAGGGGCATAGCCCGTGTTGTGACGTACCGAACAACTATTTTTAGTATTGGTGTGGATCCTTTGTTTTTGAACCCTTAACTGTAGTCCTTGAATATTGTAATTTGGGTATTTTTAATCCATCTATACCTGCATATCAAGGGAATGTTTCTGCACGGTCTATTTCATATAAAAATGGGTTGTGAGACAAATTTATTAGAAAAAGATAATAATCAAATGAAACACATTCCATGAACATTAGACACTATTAAGTTAAAATACACAATGAAAAAATTCAAATCAGTAAATCTGACCCCAAAACTCCGAATGAAAACACCAAGATATGCAGTCGATGAATTAGAATCAATCGCCCACCCAGTTAACATTGACTTATCTGTGGAAATTTAATATTATATCTATATTATTATTTACGGTGTTAGGAAACAAAATACCCAAAATTTTAAGTGATGTAAATCTTACAAATCATACATGACTAAAATTAAGTACTGCAAGGTTTTTCATTGAATTTATGGTGGTTTCCGAAATACATTATGCAACATGTAATAATTAACATTATCATAGTTTAGCAACATTGATAAAGATAGAAATGAGCACGTCACTATTATTATGCCCGCTAGGTAATAATTCGAGTCGTTTACTAATTAAAAGTTATCTCCCTCTTGAATATAGTTTTAACTTGACGTTGGAGAGTCTCCTGCTTGCTTTCTAAGGCAATATTATTTTCCATTTGTCAAAGTCTTTCTTTGATATTATCATGGAGTACATTTATTTTATATTTTCCTGTTATGGAGGTTTTAGTAATCTCTTTCAGGAGCGAAATAGATAAAAATCACAAAGATCTCTTCGTCTCGGACTTTGTGATTCCTCAAGATAGATATCTGAAAACTCTTCTTAATTGATTAGTTCACGATGGTACTTGAGACGTGGTTGAGAATCCATGATTCTCAATTAACTGAGTATAAGTATTACGAATTTGTGAGGTTTGCTAGCTTTGTCTATTGTAAATAAATTTCCAAGCCTTGATATATTCAATCTAAAAGGAAATCAAATAGGCTTATCTGTTAGAGGAAGATTGGTATCAAAAGTCTTCACTTAGGATCTAAATGACGCCATCTAAGGGAATCAATTCCGTAGATCCTTTCTAGGTTCAAGAGATATAAGTAGCACGACTGTAACTGAAGTATGATAGTAGGCTAGTGTCTGTAGCGGCTAATACAATTAGGTGTTTAAATATGGACTAGATCTCAAGTTTTTTTTTTTGTAGTTGCGGTTTCTTCGTTAACAAAAATTCTAGCATCTTGTGTTTTTCCCTTTTCGCATTACATTGTTTAACTTTTAACAAGTGGTACGTATTCAATTCTAGTAGATACGTCCATATTAGTTGTAATCGATTACGAGACCTGAATCTGTAGAATTCGTATCTTGAAAGATAGACAACAATTTTCATACTTGAAAAAATCCCGATTGTATTATTAGGATGCGACTATATTGATCTTGGATATTGATTTTTGAGATCATACAAGTACTCTTCTTAACAATTAGATTCACGAACTCCATTGTCTAGAACTTTCTGATTGAGAAGAGATAGGGATATAACTTATATATACATATTGTCAAGGTTTATTAAATATGTATACTTGCAATTATATTAGGTTTTATCCATACAAGTTGTCGAACGAAAAATTTAGTGGTGTACTTGGTACCCTCTCATTTTCAACCTTTTAGTCGGAAGTAGGGGTGAGCAAGTCAGTCACGTAGGTCCCATCGAGCCTTCACTCTCACACTCCAACAACATCTTATGTCCGCAAATAAATAAATATCACTTTTTAACTGAATGATTACACCATTATGGAGGAAACATATTGGGAACAAAGAATGAAGCAAATCCGGATAAACACAAAACGTTTTCACTTGTACGTGCGACAAAGAAGGAAGAAAAACATAATGTTGCATCTTCGAACATAAGATAGACTTGGGTCACAGAATATTCAAAGATTTTTAAATAACTGGTGTTGTTATTTCAATATTTGTTGAAAAGAAATAACAACACAATGGCTCCTTTTAACAAGTCATATTCCACATACATTATTCCATATGATCAAATCTTATCTCTCATGTACCTATGGAAAGTAATCCAGAAATTAAAATCGTCTGTTTTACCCGGACCATATGGATAACATGTTATCTTTAATAAAAAAAAATATTGGATATTATTAGAGCAGAAGTCACAAATTTTATTCAATATATCTTCGTGAGAGTTAAATTACCAGCTTACCTAAATTATACTTTACTAGCTTTGATTCTTAAGATTAAGAATGTTGTAGAGCCAACAATCTTTATATCAATTGGATCGCGACCAAGGTATTGAAAGCGTGAAGTGTTTTTCATTTTTAGGAAACGATTTGTATGTCGAAGTGTGAAGCGTCGATTCATGGTTGATGTTTGAAGCGAATGTTTTCTTATAAATGAATTAGTCGTAACTAGTAATTATAAATTTAGGAAGATAATATCTATATAAATTTTATATAAGTCCAATGATTATCAAAAACAAAGCGTGTGGCTTACTGATTCAGCCTATTCCAAGCGCGTGGGAGGTGGGGTGTTCAATTCCCCCCTCAAAACATTCATATTTTTCTTTTAAAAGCTTTAATAGGCGGGAAAGGAGTTGACCAAGTCAAGAAGCGCATCAAATTAGGGAATCTAGCGTTTCATGATAGATTCGCTTTACATTTTTTCTTCGGAGCGAAATATTGAAATTTTAAGTGAAGCATACGCTCCGAAGCGTGAAGAGTACGCTTTTAAAAACCATGATCGCGACTCTTTGTCCCAGCCATTGTACCACGTGTGTCTCCCAGGTCATAAAGGGCATGATAACTTGACATCGTCCACACCTTCCTCCGGCTTATCACCGACAATCTGTTTAGGGTTCCAAACTCAATGGTGGAAACTAAACACAAGGGTTGTATTGATGAAATCATGTATGCGAGTGACTTATTATTCTTTGGTAGGAATTCAAAAGAGGTTGTTGATCATTTGAAGATTATTTTTGACCCTTACTCTTCTTACTCAGGTCAAATTATCAATTTTAGAAAGTCTTCGGTTTACTTCAACAGAGCAACAATGAGTACAATAAGGAATTACATTATTAACAAGATGGGGGTAAAGGAGATGAAATTTATTTCTAAATTCAATTCTAAACTAGCTTGTTGGACAGAACATTTTCTTAACCCTGCTAGAAGGAAAACTTGATCTTAATTGGTGTTATATCGATGTTCGCCATGGGTATGAGCTCATTACTTAAAGAGGTTACTATTTAAATTTCAATGATAAAATGATTTGTTTGATTGGGACATTCTGCGGAAGATAAAAACCTTATTTTATTAACGAGGATAAAATTTGTTAGTCGAAAGATGATGGTTTGCATGAGTTTGGAACAGAATAAGATGATGGTGTCAATATGTTCATCAAACTAAATATGAAATCATACTCGATCTGAATGTGTATGATGAAAATTTTCAAACAGAGTATGAATCATACTCAATTTTCATACGCATTATCAAAAGGATTAATGGATTATATTCAATTTCAAAATGCGTACGATTCTCATACCAAAACGATTATTTGATCACATGTAATCTCATAATGCATATGATTTCCTACAGATTCTCAAAATGTGTGTAATCCGATATCCAATATGCATTTTCAAACTGAAATTGAGTATGATCAATACTAACTTGATATTCTTCAAGAACACTCCAGAGTCGTTTGATATTAATTATACATATTCTTTGATTGTGGCAAAATAATCTCACAAGGATATTTTTTCTTGGTGAAAGTCTAGCAAAATCGGTTTATAAGAACATCAACATCCGCTGATTATTGCAATTGGCATATAAATAAATGTCCATCAACTCCTAATGTCTTCGTGAGTGAACCAAGTAACCATAATAATAGCACAACGCCTCTAGCAATCCTACTTGAGCGCTAGTGCTTGAGGTGGGGAAAAAACATGAACCAAGTAATCATAAAAATGGATACCTTAGAAATTTTGTATCCGCTTCAACGTCAAATATATCCGAGTCAAGGTTATTATTGTTGTGTAATTTGTTAACTAGAAATGCATTTAAATTGGAATCATGAATTTCACCGCCTCTTAAGTTCATGTGCTTCACATGTCTTGTTACGACAAAGTTCATTTTTATATCTTTCTTCTGCTAACCAACTTTCTTGGTCAAATGGGACCTCATTTCTCAAACTGCAAGGTATCCCTTGTATAAAGAACAAATCTAATATTGGTGTTATTCCTGTAAGAACACTAACACTATTAATTTCATTTACATCTTTGTATTAATTGCATGTAAACAACAAATCAATAAAATTGTCATACCTATTTTGAATTTTTCAAAATAAACGTGTATGTAGCATGCCACCAACGTTCGACAGTTACAGACAATAATTTATTCTGATGTTTCGTAGAACCAATGTGGTACGAAGTAAACCAAGAAAATTAATTGACAATAATTTTAGCACCATGAAGGTAGCTCTGCATAATTTTTTTTAACTTCGTATTGACTACCTCTTGGTTTTTGAGTGTCACTATCTCGCTCAATTTTTATAGATAGATGACCTTGAGCTTTGGCTATTTCTCAACCGGAAGTGGATTGAGATTCCCTTCGTCTAAACTTGATTGTGACGTCAGTATAGATAGACCGGGTTTTCTAGGTGGTACTTATTTCTTGAGATTGACACATTTATATTCAAACGTATAGAGAAGCTGAATAAGATTCGGAAGGATTATGTCTGTAGAGAAAATCATAAAGAAAAATCCATTTGGTGTGAGTTGAGTGTTTAAAGGAATATATTATTTATCAATAATTCTAGGCGTACCGCCTCAATGAGCAAATTAAAAATCGGAAATGATAAACGTCTCGAGGAATTTCTCCCGAAAGACACTGAACAGTGGGTCCTAAAACCCACCCCCTATGAATCCTCAGTGGGGCCCCCAAAACTGTGTGTATCAGGAGATTCTTCGAGAAAATTATTCGATGGGTGTATCATCCCCCATGCTCCAAAAAAAATAATAGATGAAGAGCTATTTGAGGAAATAACACCAAGATTAACACAAACACAATATGATTCACTCTCGGCAAAAGTAACAGTACAAGAAATCAAGCAAGCTCTGTTCTCCATCAATTCAGAAAGTGCCCTTGGACCGGATGGTTATACAAGTAAGTTTTTAAAGTTTTCTGGGATACCACTCACACGCAAATAATAGATATGGTTCAAAGTTTTTTTAATTCTCTAAATATCCACCCCCTCATGAACCCACACAAACATTACATTAATTCCAAAAGTGGACCACCCAACAAAACCATCTCAATTCAGACCTATTAGCCTCTGCAATGTCTGTTACAAAATCATATCAAAAATTCTAGTCAACCGTATTAGACCACTTCTCCCATTTATAATAATCCATTACCAGAGCGCCTACATCCCTCAACGTTCAATTCATGATAACATCGCAATTGCAGGTGAGCTATTCCACTACATAAGAACCTCAGCCATCACCAAAGAACCAAAAATTGCTCTCAAACTAGATACCGAAAAGGCATATGATAGCCTTGATTGGGGTTTCATTAAAAAAGCCTTCACCAAATTAGGATTCCCGAAAATTTTTGTGCACTATATCATGTTATGTATCAGCTCAGTCACCTATACCATCAACATCAATGGAACCCCTCATGGTTTCATCACACCGACGAGAGGCATAAGACAAGGTGATCCCATATCTTCATACATTTTCATTATTTGTGCTGAAATTCTTTCAACAAATCTTGACAAACTGGAAGCCAAACAACTGGTTCGAGGTCTCAGAATATCGCAAAAAACACCATCCATATTACATCTAATGTATGAAGATGATCTACTAATCACCTACAGAGCCTCCCAACAGAGCAACGTCCACCTAAAAAATATACTTCAATCATATGGAACATCGGCAGGACAAATAATCAACACAGACAAATCCACAATCGTCCACCATCCGAGATTACTTCCAGATGATATAAATACTCTACACCAATTTTACAACATGCAACCTCCTCAACCCCTCCTTTATATCTTGGAGTCCAATTCAAAATCGGGAGAACATCCCGCCATATCTTCGAACCTTTGCTTCAAAGGCTCGCTCGTAAAGCTCAGGGATGGATGACAAAAATGCCTTACACCTGCCGGGAGGTTAGTTCTCATTAAAACCTCATTAAATCCAACCTCCAACCACCTTATGCAAACACAACTTTTCCCCACTCATGTCCACAATCAAATCGACCGGATTACCAGCAATTTTTTCTGGGGACATGACTCCTCTGTTAGAAAACTTCATCCTTTGGGATGGAACAAGCTCCACACACCGATAGCAAAAGGAGGACTCGGCATCAGGAAGAGTAGCCATCACAATAAAGTTGTGCTCATGAAAAGGCTATGGAATATTCACGATCAACCACATTTCATCTGCATCGGTATCTACAAAGAGAAATACCTCCAACATCAACCAATTTTTCAAGGTACAATCACTTTTCCTTTTACTTCCATCCCACAGTGGAAGCAAATGGCATCCCTTATTCCTTTTATAAAACAACAGTTATTTCATCGCATAGGAAATGGTTTAGACACCCCCATCCAAGCTAATTGGATAACTCATTTTCCTAACCTTGATCCAACACACTGTTATCTTATCCAAACTGTGGCTGATATAATTGAACCTCTTACTCATAATTGGAGACATGATCAGCTACACAATCTTCCACCTGATGCAATATAACATATTATAAATATCCACCTTCCCTTGAACAACAACCCAGATAAAATAATCTGGCCTCATTCGAAATCCGTAAAATATACCACTGCTTCGGGATACAACTGTTTCACCCAACAAGATAGCCATACAACCACAAACCCCCTCCCAAACACCAAATTTCTATGGACCTTACCATGTCCTCCAAAAATTCAGCTTTTCTTGTGGAAAGCTATCAACGAAGGATTACCAACCTTTGCTTCATTACACCATATCAACCTCACCAATTCAAACATGTGTCCCAGATGCAATTCTGAACCAGAAACGGTAACACACATGCTTATTCAATGTCATGTCGCAATAGCGGCATGGACCAACCTTTTAAACCGCATACCAACAAACCATATTCAACATAACAACCAACCAATCACCTTAAATCCTCAAACAACCATATTACAACTTCTACAATCTTCTACCGATAGAACCACCATCACCTCTTTCTGTTTTCTTTTCTGGACGCTATGGACGACCAGAAATGAACTTGTCTTCAACCAATCACAATCTCACCAAGAAAACATCTTGAGGACAGCTCTATCACAACAACAAGAATTTGAATGGGCAAGAAAAATCTCCCCCCCCCCTCGGTGCTACATGGAGATCCAGATCCGAGGATTGCAACAACCATCACAAGAACAACTACAATCATTCAAGTTAGATGGTCTAATCCAGATTTGGGTTGGATAAAAATAAACACATATGGGACTGCTAGAGGCCATCCAAGTATGGCAGGAGAGGGATTCATTTGCAGGGACTCGAATGCTAAAACCATTATGTCTCTTGCACAACCTCTAGGTTTAACTACTGCACTGACGGCAGAGACATGGGCAACCGTAATAGCAACCAGAATAGCGATGGAAAGACAATGGCCAAGAGTGATAATTGAAACGGACTCTGAGAATCTCATGCGCTTTATAAGAACATCAGCGGAAGCTCCTTGGTATATACCACAAATGATTGCAGAGATCAAACAAAGAATGCGCCACATACCTTCCTGCCACATACAACACAATTATAGAGAAGGCAACCAAGCAGTGGATGGTATAGCAAACTTTGCAGCAGATAAAAGCGAAGAAGGAAACTATTCGACAACGATATGGGACCAAGCGAACCTGCCTTTTCTGAATCAAATTTTATTTAATGACTCTATCGGAATTACTTTCCCCCGTGTAATCTCCATTTAGTTCCTTTCTAACATATACATGCTTCAAAAAAAAATCCCCCACTAAAAACCGCCCACTCATATAGAATGGGCCCCGCTGGCTGAGGAAATATCAGGGTGATCTTTTTGTGGGGCCAACCTGTGACAGCGGTTTTTATTTTGTTTGAAATCTCGATAGTAGGAATTACTATTTAGTCCAGTTTTTCATAACCCAGTTAATGGCTAGTCCACCCGTGAAAAACATTTACTCGCTAGTCCAAAACATGTTTTTGGACTAGATTATTTACTCGCTAGTCCAAAAACTTTGTGAAGATTATAAAGTGTGTTTTCTAAATGCCTAAAACACCCTTCTAGATATAATTAGTATCAACACATGTAAATGTTACTAGTATTATCAATACGGTGATACTACATATTAATATGTATTGTACTAGTAGTAACAAAAATATGTTACTAGTAAATTAGGTAACTACTTTGCTATACTAGTAGTAATATATGTAATAGTTTACTAGTATACTAGTGTACTAGTATACTAGTAGTAACTAGTAACTAGTATAATATACTAGTAGTAATATGTAGTACTAATATTAATATGTAGTATACTAGCAGTAACTAGTTACTACTAGTTTACTAGTATACTGGTAGTAATATGTAACATTTATTTGTATGTAATACATAACATATTGATAGTAAACTAGTACATAACATAACATGTTTATTTATATGTAGCACATAACATATTGATAATAATATATAACATATTTATTTGTAGTAAACTAGTATACTAGTATAACATAACAATATTAATATGTAGTATCAATACATAACTTAATAGTATTGATATGTAGTACAATACATATTGACACTGCATATTAATATGTAGTATCAATACATAACATTTATTTATATGTTGCACATAACATATTGATATGTAGTGTCAATATGTAGATACTACATATTGATATGTAGTATCAATACATAACATAACAATATTTATATGTAGTACATAAATATTGATACTACATATTGATATGTAGTATCAATACATAACATAACAATATTTATATGTAGTAACATATGCTAATGTTACTAGTAACATATGTTGTAACATATACTACTAGTATGTAGTATACTACATACTAGTACTACTAGTAACAAATGTAGTATGTAGTAATATATGTAGTAACATACGTAGTATTATATGTTAGGGTTAGTAGAGTAATTTTACTTATTTCAAAACTTGTTTGGACTAGTGAGTAAATATGTTTTCCCGCTGGACTAGCCATTAATCCGGGTCGGGTTTAGTGCACTAAACAGCAAAGTTCCCGTAAGTTTAGAATTTTTGATTAGGGATGAAAAAACCTAGCCCTTTTATATATGTTGAAAAACAGCCGTTAGAACTTGAGGCGACCATATGATAATGAGACTATCGCCTCAATATTTCACTAGTACTACTAGTACTATACTAGTAATATATGTTACTAGTAACAAATGTAGTATGTAGTAATATATGTAGTAACATACTTAGTATTATATGTTAGGGTTAGTAGAGTAATTTTTTTTTTCAAAACTTGTTTGGACTAGCGAGTAAATATGTTTGCCCACTGGACCATCCATTAATCCGGGTCGGATTTAGTGCACTAAACAGCAAAGTTCCCGTAAGTTTAGAATTTTTGATTATGGATGAAAAACCTAGCCCTTTTATATATGTTGAAAAATATCCCTTAGAACTTGAGACGACCATATGATAATGAGACTATCGCCTCAATATTTCTGGTCCACCAATGTATCTACGAAAAACTTTTTCTTCACTGCCTAAACTGGATTTGCTCATCCAATGGATCCTTGGCTTTCCGAATATGTAAATTTACCGGTCTCCAGTCAATTTGTTCTTAGATCTCTAAGGGTCTGTTTGGGAGATTGGAAACGGGATAACATATCCTGGAAAAATTTATCTTAATTTAATTTATGATAATCTTGTTAATGATTAGTTTTAATGGTGTTTGTCTAAAATTCTACTCCCTCCGTTCCATTTTACTTGCTGTTTTAGGGTTTCTTTTGTGTTCCAAATTAGATGATAGTTTTAGTTTGTTTCCCCAATTTTCACTAATCTACCCCTGCTTTGGAATCACAACGGAGAATTAATTCTCATAATAATCAACACAAAAACAATTACTCCAATTTTAAATATACCCCACATAGGAGGATATATACTCAATATTGTACATCCCAAGTACATTACCATGGGATTGATAACTTTCCCTATATTCTAGAAACACAAAATTAGGTTATTTAACTCTTTAAGTAAGAATTAATATGGGTATTATTGGGAAGATTTTACTCTCTTATATTTCTTAATATCCGTGAAAAACTCTACAATGTCAAGTAAATCGGAACGGAGGAAGTATCATATCTTGGACTAGGTTAACTTGTGTTTGTTTGACTACAAAAATAGATTAATATAAATAATTATTTCTTAGACAAATACTTATTTTAAAGGAAAATAATTGTCTAACCCAGATGAGGATACATGTATCCCAGGTATTTGGAAGAATACCTTAACCTCACTTTTTTAGCTTCCTAAAATCAATGAAGGTTTAGTTATCCTTATCCAGGATTGAAATTACAATGAGACAAACACATTTTCACAGTTTTTTACTGAATAACCCAACCTAAGATGGGATATCCAGGATACCAAACACGACCTAAATCTAACGGACCTAACGGTCCATGGACACTTGGACATACTAAAAGCATGGCTCACCAGTGCCTCTAGTTGGATCGACCGACTAGAGGACCCGAGGAATCCGTATGGAGGGAGTCCTTTTTATGACCACTTTTTTGTCAAATGAAACCTAAAACATATTTTTCAATTTCACAAAAAAAAATTAGATTTTCCGTGTCCAAATTTTTGGTTACTTTTTCATTGGACGAAAATATCCCTCAATGTGCAAATGGAAAGATCACTATATCCCATCCTATGTAGTCGATTTCGGTCATTTCGGCCGAAATTTCGGCGAAATTCCGGATTTCGGTCCAAGAAGACACGATTTTGTTAATTTCGGTCGGACGAAATCTTTGCGAAAATTTCGGCCGGAAACGCGTTTTTCGGTCGGAATTGATTTGTCTTGGCCGGATTTTTTTTTCTTTTTAAATTGAGTGGACTAATCTCACTTACAAAAATTAAAAAGATTAATTCACTCACTAGTATTATTGCTTGTTGCTGTGTTTGAATTTCTTGATCTAAAATTATTATTTGGTGTTGATGATGAGGAAGGTGAACAACCAGATTTACTAATACTATGTTTCTTTTAAGTGATTATCGATACGAGGATATAAAATATGAAACCGAGATTTTAAAACGGAATTTCCCCGAGACAAAATTGTACCAGTATCTCGGTGTCGACCGAGACAATCCGAAATTGACTACCTTGATCCCATCTCACCCTGTCGTTTGACATTATATTCGGCACCATCGTAACGAGCTCCATACACGATTACTCACCGTCACCATTTACTATCATTATTATCATCACCGACACGACCGCCACCTTCGCTACTGCTACCACCGCCCCACAACAGCACCACCATCACCCCAACCACAACCAACACCACCATCACCCCACCTCGCCAAAACGCCACTTATACCAACACCTCCGCCATGTTTGTCACCTACCACCACCACGATTGTCACAACCTCCGCCACAACCAGAATCACCATGGCACCAACAGTGCCGCCTCTACCACCAGAACGACAAAACCACCTCCGCCACCATCATTACCAGCAGCACACCTACATCACAGTAACATTGCAAACTTTTTCAGTTCCCTTTTCTCCAACAAACCACCAATCGTAACCAGCAAAAAAAACATTTTAAAAATCATTTTCTATATCACATCGCCGCCGCCGCCGCTCCACCACCTCCACATCTATCAATATCACCACATACACTTCCATCAACAACACCACCAGCAACACTTTCACCACCAATAAAAAGACCTCCTCCTCTATATTCGCCTCTCTATCACATAACCTCTTTTTTCATCATCTCAGCCACCGTCACCGGCAGCAAAACCGCCGTCACCGGCATAACCAGCGCCACCATCACCTCAGCAACATAATCTCTCTGTTTATCCACCAACAACACCAGTAGCACTCTACGCCACAATAACCACTACCAGCACCGTCGTTGCAGCTGCCGTCACCACTGCCGCCACTACCAACCCGAGAAAATATCTTCCAAAATGTAATCAATGATTATACCCTTACATATTTACATAAATTACATGATACGAATTCAAAAATAGTAACATAATCAAAACAATATACAAAAATTAGTGGACGGACCAAGCTAACATTATGTTCCAGTTCCACACACAGAGAACGGATTCAATCAAAAATTTAAAAATCAATATAAACCCAAAAAAAAAGGCCAAAAACATAGTGTACATGAAATTTTGATGATCAAATTAAAACCGAATCAAGCTTGAAATATAATATAGATTGTAATCAAATCCTAATATAACTCCAATTGCAATCATACAGTAAGATCTTGGAATTATTACCAGAGTAATAAATGATCTGACAAGGAAGTCGAGGGGATAAGATGAACCTGGTCAAAGTTGGACTCGGGGCTAAATAATATCGGGCCAGGATGGAGGGCGATATCGATCGTATTTAGCTGAGACAACCTATATCGGGTGGAAGAACATCGGGAGACAACATCACTAAAGCTCGACTCGACATCTCGGAAGGATATCTCTCATCACCCGTGACGAACATCAAGGAAGATATACCAAGACTCACACTGCAACTTGGATGTATCATCATATGTAACTATAAATAGAGAGCTCTATTAAGGGTTCAGGGAGGCAATTCAGTGAGAGAGGAGAGAATACAAAATACCATGTTGAGTGAATAGAGAGCAAACTAGTAAGATACACCCTTTGTAGCCTTGATTCAAGTAATAAGATCATTCTTTCTCCCCCGTGGACGTAGGTAATCATACCGAACCACGTATATCTTGTGTTCTTGTTCTTCTCATGTTTGTTTTACTTCATTGAGTATGTTTAATATCCTTTGGATGTCGTAGGATTTTCCACATCTACATTCCGGCGCCGACTAAGGGGACAGTGTAACATCTTTAGATGCCTTGCATAAAAACCATTAAAGAGAGATTCCAAAGCTCCTAAATCATCTCACGATGTTAGTCGATGCTAAGTGAAAGAATCTTGTGGTTAAGCGTATGAGTTAGTAGACAAATCTTTTGAAAGTAACTTTTTTCTTAAACTCAAAATCTTTTACAATTGTTTTGTGGAATCTTTGTTGAGATCATTGAGTTAGAATCTATGTTGATTCGAGTATCTTTAATACCGATGTGAGTGAAATCGAGTCTTGATCTTCTCATTTCGTTTCCTTTGGTTTATCCCTTCTATTAGTTGAGGAAACTAATAATTTGTTGTTCTTTGTTTCGGAAAAAATGTTCGTTACGACAAACTTGCTGAAATAATTATAAGCAAGATCTCGTATTTGAACTATAGTTGATTATGTTTACGTTTTCTTTTATGGCTGGGACGAGCTGTTAGAAAGATTCAAAAGATCCCAAGATATCATCTTTGATGGTTGGTAGCATCTAAAGTAAAACTTCATCTCGCTGGCCTTTTTTATCGTTGTAGAATAGTTAAATACAACAATAGCAGTGGTAAAACCGATTCATAATCATTGAGTTAGGGCACCAAAACCATGGCTAGAAAGGGTTTAATGAGCACTTCGGTGACGATCTCATCCTAATCCGCGGACAAGAGCCTTATAGTGTCGCTAGAGAGCCGAAAGAATCCCAAGGTAAAGCTATCCTTGCGGAGTTCTGAGGAAAGAACCGAGAAACCCTGTTCTGGTAACCTGTGTAGGTGGGATACCGGAAAAACAATTGACGGAAGTCACCACCACAAACCCTGGCCAAGAAAGAAACTCTCCGATCATATGTACGGACGTTTAATGATTTCTGGTACAAGGAATGATAGGACAAATGATGATTAATGCAAGAGAGAGTACTGAAAGCGACATTACAAGACCCATTTTCGAAAAACTGACCTAGTAGTCAAAACCACCTAATTTGCTGAGTTCAGCATGTCAAAGTAAAAGGGAATCGTACTTGGTTGGGTTTTTTCTCTTTTTGGGGTGTCAGAATCCCTGTACTTCATTCTTAAACTTTTTCGAAAACAGTTCAAAGTGAGGTGTGGTATGTTTTGCTGACGTAGGTAGGGACGGGCGAGCCGAAGGATACAAACTGTACTCGAGCCGATGGCAAGCACTTCAGGGAAGGGCAGGATCCTGAAAATCAGACGGTAGCAGGAACTTGCGCGGAAGAAGGAGTGACAGATTCACGACAACCAAATAGACGACAACACCAGCCGGAAGAATCCCGAGCACAGGGTGGAGGAATGGCCACTGTCAACGAGGAAGTCGATCTGGGACGAGACGATGATATTCCCCCGAGAAGATTACGCATCAACCCGAGCCAAATGAGACCAGAGGATATGGTAGACGGAATGACCGCATCATACACGGAGGACGATGAGGAAGCACTAATGATGCGAGAGGACCGTAGGCGATCCCGGAAACGCGCAGAGTACCAGTATGCTTTGGATCAAGAAGAAGAAAGGCTTAGGAGAGTGCGTTTGGGACGAGATAACACAAACCGAGACATCCCCCCTGTAGCACCACCAGCAGCACCATCAGCCGCACCACCTGCCACAACAGGAAATCATGTGAACGGCCACTCCAGCCATGAGAGAACCAACCCGACATTGATGGCAATTCTAGCAAATCAGAGAAGGCAGGATGACTTAATGAGAGAACTACAAAGAAGAAACCTAGCAGTAGAGAACGAGAATTACCAACTTTAGAACCAGAGGTCCAGGTCGCGAGGATCATCGAGCCAAGGGGCGTCCAACAATCACACCCGATCAAGGTTCACCAGAACTCCATCACTCGGCCAAGGTCGAGCACCCGACCCTAACCGGGCCAGGAGTGGATATGGTCCCCCCCCGAGAATTCCTCAACCGATGAAGAAGTGCAAAATGGTGGACCCGATGCCACGACAATGGCTAAGCTCGAACAACTTGAACAGATGGTTAAGAAATTGGCAGGAGATGGGGAGGACGATAAGTTGGCATAAGTGATTAATGAAGTGAAGAAAACTCCGTTCACCCAAGAGCTAGAGCGAACTCCCTTTCCTCCGAAATGTACACTTCCTACATTTCCCTCCAAGTTCGACGACACGGGCGATGCAGGAGAACACATCAAGATGTATAGCATGTCGTTGTTACAATGGAAGAACTATGACGTGGTCATGTGTAAATTTTTCCCGGAAAGCCTGGAAGGAGAAGAAAAGAGTTGGTTATATACCTTACCTGACGAGTCCATAGGCAATTACATAGCCTTGGTGGAAACATTTCTTGAAACCTATATGCACAACAGTATCGCCGGACAAGGATAAATAAGTTATTCACACCGGCACGAAAATTCGGGGAGCCCTTAAGGTCTTTGACGAATATATGGAGAAAATTGTGCACCGACATCGGGAAGGTACCCGTCGACTAACAGATCTTCGGGTTCGAAACTTCTCTAGGGAAATATGATCCCATCTGGATAGCCATGTACACTGAGAATCCGCAGACATTAAAGGAAATGAGAAATATGCAGGAACATTACATCGCGTTGGAGGAGATACAAGAAAGATCATAAGACAAAGGAGTCCAAGAAGCCAGTACAGCAGCCGGGGGGCGACTCCTCAAGGGGAATCAAAGCGATCAGAAAAGAGGTCGATGGTACCACAACAAGTCTCGGGCAAGAAGGAATGGGTCGAGAAAGGAAAAAGGCCTCGTCATGAGCCGAGAACTTACACACCTCTAAACGCGCCACTAGAAGAGATCTTTAAGGAAGTAGAAAAGATAAATGACATTACGTACCCGAAGACTAGAGGAATACAATTTGACGAGACAAGGAACCACCCCGAGTTTTGCCATTACCATCAGTATCGTGTCCACTCGAAAAACGATTGTCGGAAGGTGAAAGATATCGTTCAACATCTAATTAGGGATGGCTACTTGCGATACTTTGTTAAATAAACAACACCAACACCCACCACACCCGACGTCCCTGTGCACCAAATAAGGATCGATCGTGGAACTCAGTTCACCTGCAATACCATCTCACACTCGGCAACACAAAAGTTCGACTTAGAAACTGGTATTACATCAAGAATCCACAAGAGGGATCGGGATGGGAAGGAGATCTTTAGCGTAGAAAAAACTTTACCTATGGAGCCCTGGATGATGCAGCCGATCGCCTTATCTGTTAAAGACGTCCCGATGAATGCGCAAGCACATGGAGATCCCCTTGTGATCACCTTACTCATTGAAGAGTGGGGAGTCAAAAGGATACTGATGGACAGCGGGATTTCAGTCGAGGTCCTCTTCTATGACACGTTCAAAATAATGGAGGTATCTGATGATATTTTAATCCCCTCAACTTATCGAATCTACGGCTTCAATGGGACAGTGACCATACCAAAGGGGGAAGTCACTCTCAGAGTATCTGATTGGGAGGGATACTTGGACACACTTACCACCTTCTGCGTTGTGGACGTCGTATCACCTTATGAGGCGATCCTCGGCAGGCCCTGGATCGCAGGCATTAAAGGAGTGGCATCGGCTTACCACCAAAGGTTAAGATTCCCTTCTTACCGAGGAGTCGTTAAAGTGCTAGGTGATCCTAAGGCCGAACGACGGTGTATGCAGTTAGATATCCAGCAAAACGAGGTAAGGCGATCAAGACAGCACCGAGAAAAGAACAAAGCTAAGGAGATTAAAGTAGGGGAAAAACTGGAGAGAGTAATCTCACAAGCGGTCATGACCTATGAAGCAGGAGAGAAAGAGATCTTATAGCAATCAAAGGAGGCGACACCGATCGCAGAGCCAAATCCCAACCTCTCGGCCCTAGAGTCTACCCGACAGATCAACTTAGGGACCGAGGAAGAACCAAAGCTAGTCAGAATCAGAACCTTGATATCGGACGAACAGACAGAGCGGCTGATAACTCTATTACGGGAACACATGGACGTGTTCGTTTTGGAAATGCACGACATGGAGGGAATTGGCCCAGAGGTATGCTCACATCACCTAAGGATATATCCCAAGTTCAAGCCGATCCGACAAAAGATGAGACGAATCGCACCCGAGCCGCAAGCAACGGTAGAAGCCGAGTTGAAGAAATTAAAGGTGTCTGGAATCATTCGAAAGTCCCAATAACCGCAATGGATATCTAACATGATAATAGTCCCTAAAAGAAATGGATGAGTCAGGATCTGCATCGATCGACTTCAGCAATTTGAATAAGGCTTGCCCAAAGGACGGTTTTCCTCTCCCCATCATCGATCAGCTAGTGGAATTCATAGTTGGATACAAGGCAATAACACTGATGGACGGGTACTCGGGATACAATCAAATCCCTCTGGCTCCCGAGGATCAGGAACATACATCTTTCTTCACACCTAGAGGGTTATATTGTTACACTAAGATGTCGTTCGGGTTGAGAAACGCCGACGCCACTTATCAAAGGTTGGTAGAGGACATGTTTGAAGATAAAATTCACAACATCATCGAAGTCTACGTGGATGATATGCTAATAAAGATCAAGATGGCATCCAACCACATTGATGACCTTCATCAGTGGTACGGCACAAGCGGAAGCGATAAGAGACAAGGAGAATCCACTCCTTAATGGTGATGATAGAAACTCCAATCCAGGAGCAAAGACTCTAATCCAAGAGTTAAAAGACAATATCAATAGTGTTTAACCAGACAAACGTAATAGTTTTCATTAGACGATAATAGCGAGCCGCAGCTGTTTTACAAAGATGATGAAATAGGCTATTTATAGCCCTCAAACATAAAACATAGAAATCTATAATATTCCTAACTATCCTAACAGAATATATTATTCTCATTAAAGAAATATTAATCAAATAAATTCTAATAAATAAAATACTTAAATTGAGGTATATCCAAGATATCAGTGAATCTTGGAATATACTTGACCAACCAAAGATACGTCCCTTATCAGGCTCCCCACTGCGACGAAACTCGCCTCGAGTTTACATATAAAATGACAAATTGAAGAGAGAAATTTGAAACTTCCACTAGTAATACAGCTTGATCTTGAATTATGCATTGGGATCAGTAGCCAGTCCGCTAATAAATTCATCTTCAAAAAATTCTTCAAATGCACACGCCAAGTTAATAATTGGTGTCGCTTCGTGTTACTGCCATAGCAAAGAAACTCCCATGACAACTTCCATGCAACGTCTTGTCGACAACCCACAAATGTTGGACAGATAATAGGAAAGCTATCCTCATAAGAAGTTTTCCTGACAGTAGTCTCTTTTTGGGAATTTAACTGATCCGGCAATCCCTCTTCATTCACAGTTTGTGAAATATTTTCATCCCTTGCTTCTCTCGACGGTCGTTTACCTGGCATCAGTTTCACTTTGGTTGTTCCCAAAATGAATTCACAAATGTTGTCATGGCAACTTGCTCGAACGTCAAGCAACCATGAAGTACCCAACACGACATCACAAACATCAATATCAACTACTTCACAAAATATGGTGTCGGAGTAACACTTACCGATCGCTATAGGAATTTTGCAAACACCCAAACAAGTAACTTCGTCTTCCTTGTTGTTGTTGTCACATTTTATCTGATCTGGGACAGGGTACCAGTCCATATCGTAACCCAGACCTTCCACCATTTTGATGGAAACCAAATTTTGTTCACAGCCGCCATGGATAATAAAATCCCAAAGTTTCTTTTCCAATACATCGACTACGAAAAGTATAGTGTTGTTCGTGCATCTTGAATCTTGATGGAACTAATGTTCACTGGAAGTAGTTTAACTGTTTTCCCACGTGAATATGGCTTGTAAAAAAAATAGACGCAAAGGAATATAAAACGTGTAGTTGGATATCTACATGCCTAGTATTTAATGGGTTGTGGTTATATGAAATACCAAGATCACCATTATACCAATCTCGGGGTAATCAGGTTGTCACTTTGACTGCAGAATTGATTTTTGAGTTTCTACTTTCTAGTACGTCAGAAGTGAAATACTAAAACATCAGAAAGTGAACAGTAAGAGATCTTACCAAGATATTTTGATGAGCAAATCTGCAACTGGTTGGTGTAAAGGAAATGCATCCAAACTGGAATACGCACCTTGATGATGAAACGACTTTTTTTTTTTGTTTTTTATTTTTTTTATTTTTTTTTTTGTTTTTTTGATAAAAACCTAGAGATCACAGGAATCCTCGACTGATTTTTCTAGGTGGCCTTACAGACCAACAACGCAGGAAAACCTGCTCTGATGCCACCTGGTACCGCACAAGCGGAAGCGATAAGAGACAAGGAGAATCCACTCCTTAATGGTGATGATAGAAACTCCAATCCAGGAGCAAAGACTCTAATCTAAGAGTTAAAAAACAATATCAATGGTGTTTAACCAGACAAACGTAATAGTTTTCATTAGACGATAATAGCGAGCCGCAGCTGTTTTACAAAGATGATGAAATAGGCTATTTATAGCCCTCAAACATAAAACCTAGAAATCTAGAACCTTCCTAACTTTCCTAACAGAATATATTATTCTCATTAAAGCAATATTAATCAAATAAATCATAATAAATAAAATACTTAAATTGAGATATATCCAAGATATCAGTAAATCTTGGAATATACTTGACCAACCAAAGATACGTCCCGTATCAATCAGGGATACATAATCACTGATGAAGGCATAGAAGCCGACCCCGATAAAATCAGGGATGTCTTGGAAATGCCATCTCCGGTAACAATAAAAGATGTACAACGCTTAAATGGGAACTTGGCAGCGTTAGGACGATTCATTTCACAGTCGTCGGACAAATGTAAAGATTTCTTTGGGACATTAAGAAAAGGATAAAAATTCAAGTGGAGCGAGGAGTGTGAGGAAGCATTCCAAAAGATTAAGCAACATCTCGCGAGTCTGCCTATATTACAAAGACCCGAGCCCGATGAAGTGCTTACCCTATATCTTGGGGCGACTGGTTATGCTATAAGCGCAGTTTTAGTCAAAAACGTTGGAGGGAAAGAAAAGCATGTGTACTTCATAAGCAAGACCGTAAACCCTGTAGAGAGGAATTACACCATAATTGAGCAACTGATACTAGCTTTGGTATTTGCAACACAAAAGTTATGCATGTATTTCCAAACTTACAAGATCCGAGTACTTAAAAAATCTTATATAGAGTCAGTACTCGACAGCGCAGCAAGGTCGGGCCGAATTTCTAAGTGGAGCGCTCAAATTAAACAATTCGATATCTTCTACGAGATGAGAACAACAGTAAAAGCGCAAGCAGTGGCCGACTTCTTGGCAGATTTTCCTCTAGACGATGAAGAGGAAATTGAGGATATACCGGGTATGGAAGAAGATCGAGAATATCCATCCGACCTACTTGAAACATGTAGCTCGACACGATGGGAAGTATTCGTATACGGTTCGTCCAACAAAGATGGGTCGGCCCTAGGGCTAGTCTTCACTACACCAAAGGGGAAGAAGATGGTTCACTCATTCAGGCTTGAGTTTAAGGCGAAAAACAATGTCACTGAATATGAGGCCGTACTACATGTCTTGCGGCTAATAGTAGAAATGGGGATCCACGATGTGAGATTAACCAACGAATCTCAGCCAGTCATTAGGCAGATCAGCGGGCAGTACGCTATTCATGACCCAGTATTACAGAAGTATTGGGAGCTCGCCCAATTTTATATCGGCCAAATACCAAACATCAAGTTCCGACACATCTGCAGAAAAGATAATCGACATTCGGACGCACTGGCATACATCGCCTCAATGCTAACAGACTCGAGTGTTGAAGGCATCAGGATCATGAGGATCTTGATGTCATTTGTACCTGGGACAGTGGACACTAAAGCTTATGTAGCTGTAACCACGGCCAATAAGTATGAAGCTGGCGATTGGGCAAACCTATCCACCAGTATATGGAGACGGGAGAATTACCCAAGGGACGACCCGAGATCAACAAAATCAAAAGCAAAGCAGCAGCATACGAATTACGAGATAGTATCTTATATAGAAAATCCTACCTGGGGCCGCTATTGAGGTGTTTAAGCAAAGAGGAAGGGCACTCGATCTTGAATGAGCTACATTATGGCGCCGCGGGCAATCACAGCTCGGGCCGAAGTCTGGCAACCCGAGCCAAGACCATGGGATACTTTTGGTCCTACATGAACGAAGACGCAAAACATATGGCGTTAATTTGCGACGAGTGCCAGAAGTTTGGCAAGAAGATACACGCACCTGCAGTGACCTTAAACTCAGTAATTATCTCGTGGCCTTTCACCAAATGGGGGATCGATATCGTGGGACCATTGCATATCGGGTCGGGGCCGAGAAAGTATTTGATTGTGGCTACTGATTATTTCACCAAGTGGGTGGAAGCTGCACCATTGAGGCACATTCGGGACAAGGATGTGTTTCGTTTCATTTGGGAACACATCATCTGTCATTTCGGCATACCGGCAACAATCGTCTCGGACAATGGGAAACAAATACAAGGCAAGAACATCGACTTGCTATTCAACACCTATAACATTCGAAAGAGTAAGGAAACACCCATCTACCCACAAAGTAATGTGCATGCCGAGATCACAAACAAAACAATAGCAGAAAATTTGAAAAAGAAGTTGGATGGGGAGTACGGCGAATGGTGTGAGGAGCTCTATAATGTTCTATGGGCTTACAGAACTACCCGAAGGGAGGCAACTGGCTTGTCGCCCTTTATGTTAATATATCGAACCGAGGCCATCCTTCCTACTGAAGCAATGATACCCACCACAAGGACTGAGGCGTGGAGGCGGAACATCTCGGCAGATCTAATTTTTTCCAAGCTCGATGACTTGGAAGAAACTAGAGAAATGGCTCTCCAAAAAATGGAAAACTACCAAAGGCGACTGCAGCGTAAGTACAACAAACGAGTCCGACCAAGAGAATTCCAGCTAGGACAGTTGGTACTAAAAGAACTACCCAGTTATGAATGTGACAAGAAAGGCGGAAAATTGGTGGAAAGATGGGGCGGACCACACACTATTGTGAAGAAAGTGGGAGAAGGAGCGTATAATATATTGGAACCGGATGGAACACCAGAACCTCGGCTATGGAACACTCGACACTTGAATTTATATCACCCATGAGAGGTGTACGAGCAGGTACGATACTCTGTCATCTATTTCCTTAAAATCCATGTGGGGTAGGAAATATGACAATTGCGTATGATGGTCATTCGTACTCGGGGCGACGGCAGTGTGCAAGTGCCGAGGTGACTTATACTCGAATGGACATTCGTACTCGTGGCGATGGCAGTGTGCAAGTGCCGAGGTGTTTTACACTCGACAGGCTATTCGAACTCGGGGCAGTGGCAGTGTGCAAGTGTCGAGGTAGT
The DNA here is from genome assembly GCF_003573695.1 of Papaver somniferum. Classification (NCBI taxonomy): domain Eukaryota; kingdom Viridiplantae; phylum Streptophyta; class Magnoliopsida; order Ranunculales; family Papaveraceae; genus Papaver; species Papaver somniferum. Next base: position 122,754,112 of record NC_039362.1, read on the forward strand.
CTAAGGGTCCTGGTGGTTGGAAACTAGTGATCGATTGTCGGGGCATGAGTACCCAGCAGTCGAGCATACAACATTGCTCCCATCGCAAGTGGTCGAAATCACTTGCCCATGCTAGTTAATCAATAACTCTCTGGGATATCGAGCAAATAAAACTTAGGAATGGCCGAATACCTTACCACTAGATCAAATTGACAGTGATGAGATACCTCAATCGGGGCATGGCATTGGTCCCGATGACCCTCCCTGTTGAGTGTGTTCGAAAAAAATGAAATTTACACTAACTAATTAAACATTTTAATGCAGGGAATAACAAACCTACCATAAACAAACAACAAGGTATGATCGAAGTAACACAAGCGAAAATGTCCGGAAACGATAAAACAAACGATTGGCGGCGCAACACCCCATAAGACATATGTTTGAAAAAATAAAGGTGTTTAAGCGAATTATAGCCCAGAGTAAAGGGCACACTAGTGGCGAAGCACTACAAAAGATCTGACTATTCCTTCGGCGGAATGGACCCCGAGCTTGCCTTCTTAGCAACAACATCGGCCCGCTTCTTCTCGACAACCGCATTCACACCTTCCTTGACCTTCATAACAACCTCGGTTTTGAACTTCTCTTTCTCGGCAGCAAGTTGAAGAGTCAGTTGAGTCGACGTCGCTTCAGCAGTAGCTACCTGTCCGAGTAACTGGGTCTCCCTCGCCTTCAATCGAGCAGTCTCTTCCTCCAAAGACTTCACGTTTCCTTGTTCGACTACAGATATGAAGAAGCGATTAGTGACAGGGAAACAACATCATGACATCGAAATAAACACGAGAACAATACAACATAAGCAAAAAAACCTTCAAGAAAGGGCAAAACTACTTTAAGGGTTTCCTCGGATTTAAGTAAACTACACTCAAGGGCCTAAACCTTCGAAGTTAACTCATTATAGCACTGCTCATTGAACTCGTTGGTGGAGAAATATTTCTTGTGGTCGCTCCAACTAGCTTTCTTCCGATCATGTGCCAACTGCAGACCCGATAACTGAGCTTGAACCCACTCCAACTATTTGGATACCTGATTAAATCGGCGAAGCCTCTCTCTTAACTCTTGGTTAGACCCCTCAGCAGCGTCTTTTTCCTTCAAAAATCGCGTGCGATCAACGTGCAAATCTCTAATCTGAAGCCTCAACTTGCCACACTGACTTTCTAAGTTATCGGCTAACAATTTTTTGTCGGCGGCAATTCCCTGAACCCGAGAGAGGCTCGCCCGAAGATTGTCCATCTCCTCGGGCACGTACTCAAATTTCTGGTAACGAAGTAGTTCATCTCGAAGCTGCTCGAGCTCGGCCTCTTGAAGATCTATCTTATCGTCCTTATTGACAAGTCTTTAGCGGAGGTTATCAACATGGTCCAACTCAATGTCTAACTTTCTCTTTAACAAACGATATTCCGAAGCAGCGTCAGCATCTATACTAGACATCTCGGCTAGGAAGATAATACTAAACTCAGGATGTTGGCACTACAGAATCAATCATAGATACTTAGGTTTTGAGCAAATACCTTGGGTATCGGCCAGCTGCCTCTCCAATCCTCGGGTTCGTTCCTACTCTCGCTGCAATTGGACACGAAGACCTTCCAGTTCCGCTAATTCCCTCCGCCGTATAACAGCCTCCAATAGTTTTCTATTGGCATCCTGAGAATATTACATTTCACGGCATCAACAACTATTCCACAATTACAAGTATGCAGTTAAGAAGATAACTCACCATCTGATTAAAGGTGTCTTTCAAACCGGCAGAATAAAGGGACACGGCATTGATCGTCTCCTCGTCAGTTAGGGTGCTAAAATCGGGAGAAGTAAGATCCCCCGGGGAATTGCACATGAGGCCCTAGAAGGTGAAGAAGGTATTTCCCCCCGAGCCCGGGGCAGGGGGAACATGAGGCAGATTTTCCAATAGCTCGCCCCCGTCAGCATTCTTCCCACCTGAAGACTTTTTCACCTGCTTCGGCTCCTCCTCCTCTCCCAAGCCATCAGTTTCATCTTCCGCACCAAAGATATCCTCATCATCAGACATTACAAAAACAACGTCATCGGCGATGAAAACACCTTTACCAGTAGAGGATACAGCAGGCTGCTGGAGCATGATCTTCCTTGGGGCAGACTCAACGCTCTTTGAGTCTTTACCCTTACCACCAGGCTTACCACCTACAATGGCAGACTAAATATCAGAAGGTTTCGGAGGCGATATCCTCAGGAAATGGGATAAAGGTAGCCGATCCTCGAGATCCTCACCATCTTTCGACAAAGCACCTTCAACCTCTCATTTATCAGCTTTCGACCTCTGCACATGAGTCATCGTCAGATCTATTCAAGGCTATAAATAGGAGCAAGTACATGTACTGTGGTTAGAGCAGTATATTTGTTACCTTCCCTGCCTCCTCCTCAACTCCTGTGCTAGGACCCCTGTCCCTCTTTCGAATATTGGGAACCCTAGGTTGGTTACTCTGGGACTTGGGCTGCAAAATACAAACAAGTCATAACATTATCTTACCGGTTACCCTGACCGACCAATTAAACAAATGAAAAAACCCGATCAACATTAACCACCCAGAATGGATAAGGCTTGGCTGGAGGTGGAAACTTTCCACTTAAAAGAGGACCACAAATAACAAGAGGGACCTGATCCCAAGCTATATCACTGGATCCTCATCCAACAACAACTTCTTAAAACCATCAGGGAGAGTCTTATTACGATGAGGACTAGCATCAAAACCAGCGAGGTCACCATTAGTAGCAGTCCCACTTCGATAGTTGGCAACAAAGATGGCAGGGGTGTAGTCGCCCTCCTGAGAAGGATCATAGGTCAACCAAGCAGTAGCAGTGCACTCGCCTCGCCCTCGCCTCTCCCATTCATCCATGATGCGAAAGGTGTTACCGTTCCATTGAGCTAAAGCACGGGACGAGCGAATTCTGGAAAAAAACTTCACACATAAAGGGACAGCTAGGATCATATATAGGAAAGCGACGTCCGAGCTCCAATTAACCTTTGGTGATAACTGTCGCCTCGGCCGAGTGAGGGAATCTCAGAACTTCCTCCTTCTTCAGAACACCCTTTTGGCCCGACAAGAGTCTGATGTCATAACCTTGAAGATCATAGTCATCTTTCAGTTGTTTAATAAATTGTTCATCTGTCTGATCCTTAACGACTTTCTTGTCATTCCTACATGAAAATGGAAGAGAACCATCAGAAAAGATAGAGTTAAGAGCGCAGTGATCATACTTGGACGGACTTTTTATAATAAATAGGGAATCAAGGGAAACACCATCCTCATCAGAAAAAGTATAACTCACACACATTTTTTCCGTCATGGAAGGAGTCGAAGAAGCCATGAGAGAACTGGGAAGATAACGAGAAGAAAAAGAAGAATCGAAAGAAAATGATAGGAATCAGAGACTGCAGCAACAACAACAGCAGCAGAAAACGATAACAAGGCTAAGCAAAAACTAGGGTTTCGGAAAGAAAAATCTGGCAAAGAAGTTAACTAAGAAAGCAGCAGTAAAGAAGAAATGGTGAAGAAGAAGAGGGAAAGGATGTTTGCTATTGAAAAAAGAGAACCAATGGTCTAACTGATGAATTTATACCACGAGCAAGTGAGACCGGAGGAGGCGGTAACAGGTCATAAAGGAAGCGTTAGTGGGGAACAGCATGGTCAGAGACGTGGAAGGCGAAGCGGTTTCTTCCCCTCGTGTCGAATACACGAGTGAAAAAAGGGGCATAAATGTAGGTGTGAATGATCCACAGATCCAGGTGGAGAAATCCTATGCAACGTTGCAGCAATAACATGTGAAGCGTGAAGCATCGAATCATTCTATCCAAGCTCGACGCAAGAAAAGAGACATCAAAAGATCCCGTGAAGCCAATACGTGTAAAGGTAAAACTCACAAGTGATGGAAGAGACGCCTGTCAAGTACCAGAGTAATAAATGATCTGACAAGGAAGTCGAGGGGATAAGATAAACCTGGTCAAAGTTGGACTCGGGGCTAAATAATATCGGGCCAGGATGGAGGGAGATATCGATCCTATTTAGCTGAGACAACCTATATCGGGTGGAAAAACATCGGGAGACAACATCACTAAAGCTCGACTCGACATCTCGGAAGGATATCTCTCATCACCCGTGACGAACATCAAGGAAGATATACCAAGACTCACACTGCAACTTGGATGTATCATCATATGTAACTATAAATAGAGAGCTCTATCAAGGGTTCAGGGAGGCAATTCAGTGAGAGAGGAGAGAATACAAAATACCATGTTGAGTGAATAGAGAGAAAACTAGTAAGATACACCCTTTGTAGCCTTGATTCAAGTAAAAAGATCATCCTTTCTCCCCCGTGGACGTAGGTAATCATACCGAACCACGTATATCTTGTGTTCTTGTTCTTCTCATGTTTTTTTTACTTCATTGAGTATGTTTGATATCCTTTGGATGTAGAAGTAGGATTTTCCACATCTACAAGGACCCTGTTACTTTTGAAAGCAGTGCAATATATTTTGCTTTCTTATTTTCATGTGGTGGTGGAAGAAAAACATGTGCATGAAAGTTGGGGCATATTTTTTTTATCAATTTTGCGTTTCAAACTTACACATGACTGTTCGAAGTCACTGTGAATACCAATATTCTGCAAGGCACGTGTCACGTTTTTATTGGCCGCATTCAGAAGTTAACTGTGTAGCCCTCGCTATATAGAGAAGCCTGAGTTACAAACTATACCTTCGTAGATCTACCTTATCTCGTCCCAAGGAAGGATGCCTCGACGGTTGAGATCAGAAGAGTAAAAGCCTAGTCTACAAGGAGGCAGCTGGCGAAGGGACAAAGGTAGATGGGATATCTAATCAGCATTAAATGGTATCTACACGCATAACCAGAACACGTGGAGAGAGACTATGTGGAAGAACCCGATTGGTAGAAGCTGGCGGTGAACGAAGGTACAACATATACTAAGGTTGGGAATTTCCCGAGGGAACGTGGGTCAGCTGAGGTGGCAAGGTTCGACTGGATAAGGCGAGCGGTGAACGAAGGTACAATGTGTACCAAAGGTATATCAGCAGACGATGGACCCAAAGGCAGAAAAGATATACCTGGAGCAGAAGAGGCTATAAATACCAAGCCTCACCAACAAAATAAGGGCATTCAATATCTAGGAGAGAAGATCTAGTCTTAATCTTATACCTCTTTAATGTTTAGAACTTAAGTATGTACTTCAACTTGAGTTCTCTCTATTACTTTGGGAAGCATTTAAGATCTTTGTAACCACCATACTTAATACAAAACAATCACTCATTACCCCGTGGACGTAGACAAATGTCGAACCACGTAATCTCTTGTGTCTCATGATAACTTAGAAGCTTTTACATTATATTTGAGTTCTTTGTTATTATTGTGATCTTTAATATCTTTTACTACTTAGCATTATCAGTTCAACATAGGTATCGATACTACTTAGCATCTGATTCTATGAGCTGTATACATTATGTAGACTACGGGAAAACGAGTAGTCACAGTTTGGCGCCCACCGTGTTTTGCTCACGAGCTTGAGTTTAGACATAGTTTTACCTTTAACTTATGTATCTTCTGAAGCGAATGGATCTGTGTTCCAAAACGATGAATCTCACTCTCTAGTGATTTGTTCATCCGTTATTTGTGTAAGTTTTTTGAGTTCATAGCCTCTAAAGACGTACCTTGTTACAGATCTACAAAAGTTTTTACAAAAACGTACTCACAAAATGTTAAAATCTTTGTTTTATACTAAAACAACCTTTTTTAACAGAGCATATTTTAGATCTGAGAATCTTTGACTGACAGAGGAATCTCAGTGAGATTTTAAGGAAGAAAGATCTTCTAAAGCATTCAATAACCTTGTTTTTCGCGAGATCTGACACCTCCTTTTATTTGTTTTCAACATTTAAGGTTGTTTTTTCCAAGGGTGTCATAAGTATTTAATACTTGTCTTTCAAAAACATTATTTCAGTCCATTTCTGAAAAAGCTTCCCAGCTGTCTTCTGTGTCAGAGCATTAATTGCTACTTTTGGCGAAGGCAACCAAGTAGCAGATTATGTCAACTTTCTGTAACCACAGGATAACGAAAGCCGAAGGCAAGCAGAAACCAAATGAGGTACCAACAAGATCACGACCAGCACTTACCATAGGAAGATCTCAAAATCCGTCTCAAGCGAATAAAAAAACCGAAGCAGGGGACGGACAAAGCGATATAGCAAGAAGAACGATTGCTAACAAATCACCTATTCCTGCCGAAGGGATGGGGAAAACATCGGGAGCTCAAACACTTTACGGCATGCTGTTACCGGAGCATCTCACCAATACGCAGCCACCTGCGGCCAACGCAGGGTTACCCATAACCTTAGTTCCTACGGGACGAAGGTTGGGAAACCTAACTCCAATTCAGATAGATCCAGACGCACCAGTTATAGAAGAAGGAGCAGATAACTCCGAAGATCCGGCCGACAACACTCCTCAGGGAGGTGGAGTCCTAAACGAAGACCAAATGGCAGCACAAATAGCAGCCTTGCTACTCCGTAATAAGGATAACGATGATGCAATGCACGAGACGACCCAAGAGAACCATAACCTCAAAGGTATGTTGGACATACAGATCGAAGGCTCCCAAGCTCACCCTCCACCAAAGAGGCGTGAAAACGGAGCTATCTCAGGAAGACGAAGGGTGGATCTCAACCCACCAAAGACTAAACAACCTAAGGGAGCCAGGAGAGTGCACCATGATCCAGACGAGACGGACTAGACATACAAGCCCTCTCAATCCTACTACGACGAAGCATTTTCCAAAGATGCTCACAATGTGAACATGGTTATGGAGCAAATGGAGAAAATGTGGAAGGAGATACAAGGCCTAAAACCTGGCCACGCATGCGCAAGACTAGAAGAAGTGCTTCAAGAGGCAACCACATCCCCATTGTCTTTTCGCATTTTGAGGGAGACCATCCCTCCGAAATGCCATATACCTACGTTACAAGCATACAACGATACCTCAAATCCCGCAGCCCACCTACGGTATTACACTCGTGTCCTTGCCCATTGGAAAAGACATGAGGTAGTACTTTGTAAGTACTCCCCTGCAAGCTTGACGGGATCAGCACTAGCCTGATATGACAATTTACCAGCAAACTCAATTGACTCTTTTGAGCAATTGTCCATGGTGTTTTTGGAGACATACATGCACAACAAATCAACAAAGGCAGGGTTAGATAGGCTATTTGCTTTATCTATCGGACCCCGGGAAACATTGATGCAGTACACAGACATGTGGCAAAAGACGTGCCAAGCAATTGAAAAATTCAATCCCGAAATTAGCAATAACTGTTATAAGTATGGACTTGATAGAACCTAAGCCATCTTTGTGGATCTTCACAACAGAACCCTCGATTCCGAATGAGAGCTCAGGGTTGTCCAAGACCTCTACATCAGACTCGAAGATATCCAGAAGGACAACCCCAGGGCACAAGCAAAGACGACAACAGCGCCACAACGTACCAACTCCCTGTAACCAATTCCGGAGATGCCTAAGCGACAAAACGAAGCCAGTGGAAGGACCAGCACTCGAGACAAACAATCCAAATACGGAGATGGCAAAAGAGGCAAAGGAAGAGAAGAATTCATAGATAAAATCTACACGAAGCTGAATACAACGTTCTCTCACATTCTCAGCAAAGAGGGAGCAAAGTCAGGCTTTCCTTACCCTAATACTAGGGGAAAGCAGCCAGACAAAACAAAACAGGCTAAGGAGTATTGTGTATACCACCAATACTACGGGCATACAACTGACGCGTGCTACCATTTACGGATGTGATCCAGAGATTCATAGACGAAGGCAAATTCATGGAGTACATAGAGATACAACCAGCTGAAACCGAGGAAACCCCCAAGAAAATGGTAGAATTACCCAAAGATGGCAAATATATCAACATGGCCACCTTTTCCAGCGGAGGTCAAGAAGAACTGCTCGAATATATCCTCGAGTTAGCTCGAAACAGAAACAAGCTAGAAGCCCACGAGGTGTTCAAGCTAAGTGGACCACCTACTAGCACTTGGGAGGAATGGATGGCCACACCATTAACATTCTCAACAAAAGATGTCAACCAGGAGGTCGAAATGCATAACGATCCATTAGTGATCACTCTTCCAATACACGTATGGAATGTTATGGCGGCAGATCGCTAAATGTACTATTTTACGAACCCTACCTACGCATGGGTTTGACAGCGGAACAAATGGATTCTTCCACTTGCACCATATACAGTTTCGACATAGCAGTCTCTAGGCCAAAAGGAGAAATTATCTTGCAGGTACGTGCAGGGCCCTTAATAACCAATACACGGTTCTGCGTGGTGGAAGCATCTTCGCCCTACAATGTAATTATGGGAAGATTATGGGTCCATAGATTACGAGGAACAACTTCGACATATCATCAATACCTACGATTCCCTACACCCATGGGTGAGATGGAAATCAAAGGTGACCAGCAAGACGCAAGGCTATGTAATCTAGCAGAGGTTAGACTCAACGAAGAAAAAGCTGCTACCCAACAACACGAAAGAAAACGACGAAAAGCAAACACGATGGAGGTGAAAGACGGAGCCTTCTCAGTTCCCGAAGCCATCTCAGTTCCAGAGACAAGCACCTCCGCCACTCCAAGGGCGGATGTTTCCGCATAATAACAATTACAGAAAAGAACTCATCAACGGCCTCAGCAACAAACCTGCTCACCGGTGGAACCAACGAAGAAAATCAACATCGGAACGGAGACAGAACCGAAAATGCTCAACATTGGAACTTTAATTGAAGAGGAAGAAGAGATGCAACTACAAAGGTTACTCGGGGAATACGCAGACCTCTTCGCATGGTCAATGGAAGACATTCCAGAAAAAGCCCCGAATTTGGTCTCACACCATCTTCGGCTCAAACCAGAAATGCCACCATTTAAACAACGCACCCGTAAGGGTGCGGATATCTATCATGAAGCGGTAGAAAAGGAGTTACAAAAGCTATTCATAGCAGGATTCATACGAGAAGTCAAATATCCTACGTGGATATCTAACATGGTAATCGTACCTAAGAAGAACGGAGGCGTGCGCATTTGCATCGACTTTAGCAATCTCAACAAAGCATGCCCCAAAGATAGCTACCCACTGCCAAACATTGACCAACTGGTCAACGCAACCGAAGTGCACCAGAGACTATCCTTCATGGATGGATACTCAGGCTACAACCAAATAGCCCTTGCAGAAGAAGATCAGGAACATACTGCGTTCTTTACCCCACGAGGCTTGTATTGTTATACAAGGATGCCTTTTGGACTAAAACATGCGGGGGCAACATACCAGCGATTAGTGGACAAAATCTTTAAGCCATAGATAAGTAAGATACTAGAGGTCTACGTGGACGATATGCTCGTCAAGAGCAAAGATGCAAAAAACCACTTTTCATACCTAAGGGAGATATTCGAAGCCATGAGAAATTTCCACATGAAGGTGAACCCGGAGAAATGCACGTTCGGAGTAACCTCAGGAAAATTCTTGGGATACTTGGTAACTAAGCGAGGAATAGAAGTAGACCCTGAAAGGGTTAGAGCAATAATAGAGATGCCATCTCCACAAAATTTAAAAGGAGTGCAAAATCTTAATGGAATCTTGGATTCCATGGGAAGATTCATAGCAAGGTCGTCGGATAAATGAAAAACATTTTTCGATACGCTAAGGAAAGGAAACGGGTTTACATGGACCGAAGAATGTGAACAAGCCTTTCACAAGATCAAAGAGTACTTAGCATCAGTACCTATCCTGCAGAAACCGGAGCCAGGTGAGATACTCATCTTATACTTAGCAGCAACAAGCTACGCTGTGAGCGCAGTATTGGTACGAGACCAGGGGCAAGGAGAAAAGCCTATACTACATTAGCAAGACACTCAGTTCAGCAGAGCGTAAATATACCAAGGTGGAGCAGCTTATATATGCCTTAGTAGTGGCAACACAGAAACTAAGGATATATTTCGACGCACATACCATCAGAGTCTTCACAAAAGCTCAGATAAGTCAAATCTTATACAACACTGAAAAGATCGGAAGGGTAGCGAAATGGAATGCCATGATCAAACAGTTTCACATAATCTTTGAGACAAGGAAAGCTGAGAAATCACGAATCTTAGTGGACCTACCTCTCAACGACGAAGCAGAAATAGACGTGTTAGAGCATAGCTCGGTCAACCTCGCATGCGTTGCTATCTCAAGCATGTTTGTCAATGTTAGTGATCAAAACTATAAGTCTTGATTTCTAGCCTACATAGTTAAGTCTCAGACTAGGATAGAAAAGTTTAATTGAGCTCAAGGACTTCATGGTGATTCATCATACAACGACGAAGATCTATACAAGGAACCGTGGAACTTCATCAAAAAAAAGATATGTAGAGACTTGAACTTTTCTATCACTCAAACGTCTATCTCTTCTATCTCCTACTTATTATGAGACAAAATTCGTATGCTATACAGACTAGGTCATACACATTTGACATTTCGACCTGAGCATTCATTGCTTATCTTTTATCTCGAAATCGTGTGTTGGTAAAGCATTTTGCTTTGATCAAGTTTATCTTCACCTAGTGACGAAAGTCATGAAAATTTTCAATCACTTTGAGAATTGCTCTGACGTGAATTGGTTTGTGAATAACGGCTACATAGCGTCCTATGAGAATGTCTCAATGATTGAAATGAGAGTTTAGATTACATAACCATGTATTCCTTGAACCGAAGTTTTCGAACTTTGTTGATCAAGAGAAATCGGGAAGATGGTGGAATTGGCTTGCCAAGTACGCGAACTGTCGGAAGTTCTCGACCGAGAATTTCTACTAGGATTTTCCAAAACTCGTTTGTGTGCCAATTCCGCAAACTCAGTCCGTGAACCCAGTCCGCAAACCCATTCCGCGAACCCAGTCCGAAAACCCAGTCGGCAAACCCAGTCCGCATACTCAGTCTGCGAACTGGCGGAAGTTCTCATCCCGAGAATTTCTGCTGAGTTTGGAAAACTCAACCGATTAACTTAAGTCCGCGAACTTGTTTGTGAACTTAAGAGGTTATGATCTAAAGATGTGCTCTGAACATGAAACATTAAATTACTAAGGAATGCTTTATGCAAACCGTGGCTATAATGTTCATGAGCCAATTCAATCGAATCGAATCATCTTTGTTTTAATTGTGTCTTGTGTAGTTACATAATATCTCATAGCAATTGAACAACTCTTTAACTAGTTCATTTGGGTCAATTGAACTAGTTATAGTGAAGAAGAACAAGGTTAATATGAAATGCTCATATGGTTAACTTTTTGGGTTACTATGTTGAACCAACATACACGTACACGTTTGGGCATGGTTTTCACGAACCCAGTAAATGTCTACCCAAGTGTGTGTGACAAGCTAATTTTTCGATCTAACGGTTGAGAAATATTAGTTTGAATCTAAATCAGGTTTTCATCTAACGGTGAATAAGGATTGCTTTGTAACTAAGGAAAAACCCTGATTTGAAGGCTATATAAAGGAGACATCTAGCATTGTGCAAAACTAATCCCCACACGTCTGTGTGCCACTAGTGCGCCCGCTAGAGTCGATCTCCATTAACCTTTGATTTTCTTCTCTAAAATCAGGTTAACGACTTAAAGACTTCATTGAGATTGTGAAGCCAGACCGATATTACTTTATCGTAGTTGTGTGATATGATCTTGCATCTTCTATCGTACGAGTAAATCGATTGATTGACTTGAGATTGTGAGAGTTCTCCGATAGGCAAGATATAGAAGTCACAAACATCTTCATCTCATTGTTTGTGATTCCTCGATAACCCGCTTGTGTAGTCAAGAAGGATTGTACAGAGGTGATTGATTAATCTAGGTTATTCTTCGGGAATATAAGACCGGGTTATCAATTTTTTCCTGTTACCTTGATTTTATATCTAAATACGGAACAAAACCTAGGGTTTATTTGTGGAAGACAGATTTATCCTCTTATAGACTTTTTTGTGTGAGACAGATTTGTTTATTATCAAGTCTGTGATTTTGGGTTACAACAACTCTTGGTTGTGGGTGAGATCAGCTAAGGGAATCAAGTGCGCAGTATCCTGCTGGGATCAGAGGCGTAGGAGTACAACTGTACCTTGGATCGGTGGGAGACTGATTGAGGTTCAACTATAGTCCAGTCCGAAGTTAGTTTGCAGTAGGCTAGTATATGTAGCGGCTTAATACAGTATGTATTTTAATCTGGACTAGGTCCCGGGGTTTTTCTGCATATGCGCTTTCCTAGTTAACAAAATTTCTGGTGTCTTTGTTATTTCTTTTCCGCATTATATTTTATATAATTGAAATAATACAGGTTGTGTGTTCTTGATCATCAATTGGAAATCCAACCTTTGGTTGTTGATTGATATTGATTGGTCCTTGGACATTGGTCTTTGGTACCGTCCAAGTATTCCTTGTATTTGAAAAAGACTCGCTATTGTTTTTAGCTTGAGTAAAAATCAAATCAAGAGAGAGATATTACCTCCTTGAGATACTTTTATCTAGATTGAATATGACTGTCTAGTTTATTCTCTAGCAAAGTATTTCGGAGTTACTCCATACAGATTGCTAATCGAAATATTGGGTGGTGTTGTTAGACCCCTGCTTTTTGAATTGGTATCAGAGCAGGCAAACACGTTTAAGACCTAACAAGTCCGTGTTTGTGGCGATCTGACTCTATGGATAGAGGTGCTATGTCTATTAACGTATCACCAGTCTCTGATGGCTCCAATTACTTATGGTGGAAAATTACTATGCGATCTTTTCTTCAATCGCGTTATTTTCAATCATGGGTATATGTGGTGAATGGTTATGATGCGCCCGTTGTTGCAGCTAGAGACGGAACTGTTCCCAAGAATATTGGTGAATATAATGTTGCTGAGATTCTTGCTGCAAAGCAGAATTCTGAAGGGTTAAATGCTATCATACATGCCATTGCCCCAAGTCTTCAACACCATGTGTCTAATTGCACTAGGTCTAAAGATGCTTGGGATATCTTAGAAACCTTATTTGAAGGAAACTCCAGTGAAAGGAAGCTAGGCTTCAAACCCTTAATTCCTATTGGAAGAACCTTCGTATGACAAATGAAGAAACATTTGATGAGTTTAATCACAAAGAGTCTGAAATTGTTAATGCATCTTTTGTATTGGGTATGACTATTCCTGAAAAGGACATTGTGATGAAAATTCTCATATCGCTGCCATCTAGATACGAGTCTAAGAAGCATGCCATCGTTGAGGGGAATAACCTCAATAATCTTTCCAGAAACACCTTGGTTGGGAAGCTAAAGATCTTTGACCATGAGCATACATCCAAAGTCGGTAAGTATGTTGCCTTTAAAGCACAGAAGAACACTAAATTACTTGCCAAAAGTAAAAGTGTTCATGTCTCTGAGGATGATCAGTCTGAGAATGATTTTTCAGATGAAGACCTTGACAAGTCGGTCTCCTTGATCACAAGACAGTTTAGGGATCTTCTATTGAAGAGAAGTAAACGGTTTTCAAGAGACAAACCTAGGTCATCAGACAAACCTCACGGTCGCGTACCTCCTAAAAACAGGGATGTTGACGAGGCTGATGACGAGGACATGCGTCAGTACTTTAAGTGTAAGGGTTTTGGCCATTTTTCTAACGAATACCCAAATCGTAGAAAATACAATGGAAACAAAGTTCTATCTGTAACACTTGATGAAATGTCTGAAACCTATAATTCTGATGAAGATAGGAAATCAAGTATAGGGCTCCTTGGTGAAAACATCGATTTTGATACTTGTAGCAATACATATATCAACCTCAATGGGTTCGGAGAAGAAGAAAACCCAATCAAGCTGGAAGATTCTCTAACTGGAAACCCTGTCAGTAATGTTTCAGGATCTACTGTATGTCTAGCTTCTTGCGCATCTCAGATGCCTGGATACTATCCAAGTTTGACGTGCTCATTTTGTTCGATGAAGGGACACGAACTATCAAGGTGTTAAAAGTACAAGCACCAAATAAGGCACGCCAGCAAACTTCAACGAAGAGCAGATCGATTAGCAAGGAAGCTGAAACTTGCTCAGAAGACCGCCGAGGTATGTAGGATCTTATCTTCGTCTAAGAAGTTGGTTTCCAGGGATAGAGTAAGACCATTTGAAAAGAAAGTATGGTCGAATCGTTTTGATAGACAGAAGTCTGAAGATTCCTCCCTTGAGGAAAAAGATGGAAAAATCGTTGTTCATCGTAACACAACTTGATTGTGTTGTTGGGAAAATCTTGTCTCATGTGCCTGACGAAAAGAGACAAGATTGAGTGCTAATTCAGGCTTCAGTAAAGTTTTTCCTTCTTTTCTTAGATTTGTTATTTTATGTCTATCAAATAAAATAAAGGGTTATTATCGACAATTCTACTCTTTATAGGGTTTTAGAGTTGGGTGTATACGAACCTGTCAATAGGTTTTGAACCCTACATTCCTTTTTCCTTTTTGACATCCTATATAAGATTGCTTGTTGAGTTAGGTGATTCAATCACACAAATCCAGTTGTTTATAAATGTTCACAAAGCACCATGTCAGATGGAAAGGATGTCAACATGATTGTTAAATCTTCAATTAAGGAAAAAGAAAAATCTCTAGTTTCTAAGTCCCTGAAAAGAAAAAGAAGGAATATAAGAAATCCCAGGGTTGTACCTTCTAACTCTCAGAAGTTTTCCGATGTTCTTGATGAGTTGAAGGAAGTAAGAAAAGAGATTCGTGAAATAAATGCTTTTGTGTCAAAGTCCTTAGAAATTCAGAGAGCGTTGGTACGACATAATCAGCCAAGACAGTTCGTTGATATAAACTCCTATCTTCGTGAACCTTATGTTCCAATGGCTATTGACAACAATGAGTTTGGGAATGATGCTGAATTTCTCAAAGGCATTGTCACCTAGGATGTCTTCTTTTTGGATTAGTTGGAAGAATAACTAGTGCTTTGAACAGCGATGATTGTGACTACACATAGCTATTTTTGTTTTCATCTTCTTGTTTTATTTTTTTAGGTTTATTGGTATTAAATTCTAAAAATATTTGGAGGAAGATGTATATTGCAATATTATTATGGGATATGTATTGTTTACGTCCGTGAACTTGAAGGTCCCATATTGCAGTCAAAAGTAAAGTCGTTCATAAATCGGTATTCGTATTAATGGAAGGACGAATGGACTTTTGACATATACAAAAGTTAAGCCTATGTAATCATTAATTTGATGGAAAATAGGATAAAATCTTTTGTTCAGCAAGGATAAAGTCTATTATGTCGTTATGATGGAAAATAGAATAGATCCTTGTATGTTATCCACGGTATTTATCTTCATTGATCCATCTTATTATGTTTTACCGTGAAGGCTCCATTGTGTGTCTTATGTTGAGCACCTTACAACTAAGCCGATTTACCTTGGCTTTGTTGGTTGTTCCATAAGATGCTATATGTCGAGCATTAAGAACTAAATTAATCAACCTGTTTGGTTATTTAGTTTGTACTCCATAAGTTTTCTTTCTTATGTCGAGTACATGTACGGTTAAGGTTGTCATATTCTATGATGAACTTAGTCGGGGTTCCATAAGTTCTCTTATGTTGAGCCCAAAATAATTAAACTGATTACTTCGCGGATTAGTTTGGTTATTTGTATTCCAATTAGATTAATTATAGGTTCTCTTGTAATTAATCTAGTTGAGTTTTCATATATTCCACAAGTTTTTGTGTTGAGTATATGAAACGATACACTATCATGGTTAATGTAGTCATATATTCCGTAAGGTTTTCCTTATGCTGATTATTTAAACGGTTATGTTAGTTATCTCCGTGTGATTGACTTAGTCGTAGCTCCGTGAGTTTACTTATGTTGAGCACTTTCAATTAAATTGATCATTTTTGTGGTTTGATTTAGTTGCATATTCCAATTGAATTAATCATGGGCTTACTTGTGGTTAATTTGGTTGAGCTTTGGATATAGAAAATCATTCCTATGGTTTTTGCTGTCCAATAAAAAATCCTTCTTTTCTTTCGAAATTAAGGTCGCTCTTGTTGTTCTCTCGGGAATGACATCAAATGGGGGAGAGTTATTTTGAACTTGTGCTTAATGGTAATATCTTGCGGGGAGTGCGACTGTGGAATTTTATAGAGGTTATCTTGTATCTTAAAACTCCTTGATGAATGTTGTTAGCTTCGGCTATTAGATTGCATCTAAATTAAGTTGGTATGTATTTTTTTCTTTTGGTCATGAAATGTCTCTTGTGGAAATTTCATTATGATCCCATTCTTGTACCTTTGCCAATTTTATTGACAAAAAGGGGGAGAAATATTGTAGTTCGCACTACAAATACATATGGTTTTCGGATTATTGTGTAAGGGGGAGTGGTTTCCATGATCGAGAGGGAGTATTGACTAAGGGGGAGTGATACATATCACCGTAGTATTATTATTAAAGTCGTGATAGAATTGGACTTTGATGTTATATAATAATACTATGATACTGTATAATAATGATCGAGAATCTCGATTTCTCTCATTGTTATAGCTACGGATCTTCAACAACGATGGTACTAAACTTACAACCTTTGGGATCATTGGAGTACTTGGAAGGACGAAGATTTCAAGGAATGTTAAAGATTAGATTATGGAATAGGAGCCACTAGAGTTTATCTTTTTTGTATTCCATATGTATTAATAGTTTAGTCACTAAAATTGACAAAGGGAGAGATTGTTAGAGCATAGCTCGGTCAACCTCGCATGCGTTGCTATCTCAAGCATGTTTGTCAATATTAGCGATAAAAACTATAAGTCTTGATTTCTACCCTACATAGCTAAGTCTCTGACTAGGATAGAAAAGTGTAGTTGAGCTCAAGGACTTCATGGAGATTCATCATACTACGACGAAGATCTATACAAGGAACCGTGTAACTTCATCAACAAAAAGGTATGTGGAGACTTGAACTTATCTATCACTCAAAAATCCATCTCTTATATCTCCTACTTCTTATGAGACAAAAGTCGTATGCTATATAAACTAGATCATACACATTTGACATTTCGAGATGAGCATTCATTGCTTATCTTTTATCTCGAAATCGTGTGTTGGTAAAGCGTTTCGCTTTGATCAAGTTTATCTTCACCTAGTGACGAAAGTCATGAAAAGTTTCAATCACTTTGAGAATTGCTCTGACGTGAATCGGTTTGTGAATAACGACTACATAGCCTCCTCTAAGAATGTCTCAATGATTGAAATGAGAGTTTAGATTACATAACCATGTATTCCTTGAACCAAAGTTTTCGAACTTTGTTGATCAAGAGAAATCGGGAGGATTGCGGAATTGGCTTGCCAATTCCCGAACTGTCGGAAGTTCTCGACCAAGAATTTCTGCTGGGATTTTCCAAAACTCGTTTCTGTGCTAAGTCCGCAAACTCAGTCCGCGAACCCAGTCCGCGAACTGGCGGAAGTTCTCATCCCGAGAATTTCTGCTGAGTTTGGAAAACTCAACCGATTAACTTAAGTCCGCGAACTTGTTTGTGAACTTAAGAGGTTATGATCTAAAGATGTGCTCTTAACATGAAACATTAAATTACTAAGGAATGCTTTATGCAAACCGTGGCTATAATGTTCATGAGCCGATTCAATCGAATCGAATCATCTTTGTTTCAATTGTGTCTTGTGTAGTTACATAAGATCTCATAGCAATTGAAGGATAAAATATAGACTTAAATTCTAAAAATAAAATAGAAAACAAACTAAAAATTGTCACAAACTCAATCAAAGATGATATCAGTATTAAAAGAACACTGAGGCTAAGATTCCACTATTTTCCAAGTTCAAAGTGATTTAGTCCCAATATTTATATTTATGCAATTTTCTCGTTCAAGTTGATTCTAACTTATTGCAACTAGTAGATTCTCAAAATAACAAGTGTAAATCCGAAGCATAGAACATCAAAAACCTAGGTCCAAGTATGTTCTATCAAAAGAAATCACAATTGCTTAACAAGGATCATTCAAACAATTTTCAACCAAGGCAAATAATCATAAAATAATTGTAAATAAATAAATAAAATAGAATATACCACTTCTTGTTGGAAAAATAGCTTCCTCTATCGCCTCAGCAATGGGGTTTAGCTCCTCATATTAATCACTTGCTCAAAATATATGTTTATAGCTCAAAAAAGTGTTTACAAGAGGTGAAACAATAAAACAGAAAAATTGCAACAGAAATAACTGATGCAAAGGCGTTGTTCAATTGTTACAGTAAAAGAAAAGGTGATGGACAGTTCAGCTATTACAGAGAAGTGATGTTGCGAATTTGAGACGTTGTTCTTCCTTGCAACGTTTGTTCTTCAGCAGCAGCAGAAACACGTAACTTCCTGCAACTCTGATTCTCGCCTCCTGAGTGCTCTAAACTACTCCAAACTCTTCGCCATCCTTCTAGGAGACCTAAGCATCCTATTTATACACAAAAGGGTCATTGAATCTTTCCCAAATCGCTTCGAAATCTCTTTTTTCCTTCCTTGGCAGTCACAGCAATAATCTCTTCCCTAATTCGTTTCACGCGTTTCTGAGCTCTCCCAATTATATCAAACTCTTCCTTAGATAGAATATGCATCTTTGGAACGAATTTCTTGACGTTAATCTCTCTGAATGTCCAAAAACAAACTCGACGGGGACGTGTTTCCTTATTTGCTATGTTTCCTTTTTCCGGCATATCCAGCCCAATTCGATCGGTCCAATTGCTTCTAATGAACTTGTTAAGTCATATCAAGTCCAGCCCAATCAATTTTCGGTGTTGAATCTCCCTGAAACAGCTCCAAAAATCGAGTCCAAAATCTGCAGACGCTGCACATGGTTTCCCGCCAATTTTTTTGCATTTGAATTTTGAAGAAGAAGACCTCCCCCTATCCAGTTCTGGTGTCCCTTTAGCACATGCCCGGAATGGGTTACCCCTTATCCAAAGCGAGAGTCCGAATAGCAAATGTCCTCCCAGGTGCCTTTAACAACTTTTCGAGCCAATTTCGCCGCAAAAGCTTATTTCTCCAAAAACACCTACAAAGAGATAAAATACCGAAATAAGTACAAAAATGGGTACTAACAATATACACAATAGAGATGAAAATAGACACATAAATGCGTCTATCAGTTGTTCTTCGGGAATATAAGACTGGATTATCATCTGATTCCTGTTACCTTGATTTTATATCTAAAGACGGAACAAAACCTAGGGTTTATATGCGGGAGACAGATTTATCCTCTTATATACTTTTATGTGTGAGACAGATCTGTTTATTATCAAGTCTGTGATTTTGGGTTACAAGATCTCTTGGTTGTGGGTGAGATCAGCTAAGGGAATCAAGTGCGCAGTATCCTGCTGGGATCAGAGGCGTAGGAGTACAACTGTACCTTGGATCGGTGGGAAACTGATTGGGGTTCAACTATAGTCCAGTCCGAAGTTAGTTTGCAGTAGGCTAGTGTCTCTAGCGGCTTAATACAGTGTGTATTCAATCTGGACTAGGTCACGGGGTTTTTCTGCATTTGCGGTTTCCTCGTTAACAAAATTTCTGGTGTCTGTGTTATTTCTTTTCCGCATTATATTTTATATAGTTGAAATAATACAGGTTGTGCGTTCGTGATCATCAATTGGAAATCCAGACTTTGGTTGTTGATTGATATTGATTGATCCCTGGACATTGGTATTCCTTGTATTTGATAAAGACTCGCTATTGTTTTTAGCTTGAGTAAAAATCAAATCAAGAGAGAGATATTACCTCCTTGAGATACTTTTATCTAGATTGAGTCTGACTGTCTAGTTGATTCTCTAGTAAAGTATTTCAGAGTTAGTCCATATAAATTGCTAATCGAAATATTGGGTGGTGTTGTTAGACCCCCGCTTTTTCAAGACGACATCCCAGGAATGGAGGAGGATAAGCCTTAACCAAAAGACATCTTGGAACCACAAAATTTACGAAGGTTTGAGATATTCGTAGATGGCTCCTCCAACGGAGAAGGCGCAGGCATAGGGATTGTGATAACAACCCCTACTGGAGATCGACTCATATATGCATTCAAGTTAGAATTCGAACAATACACTAACAACATCACGGAGTACGAGGCGGTAATACACGGTCTACGCTTGGCACATGATTTAGGCTTATCAGATGTTCGTTTGACTAGTGACTCACAGCTGGTCATTAGACAAATCGAGCTCAAATATCAAACTCTGGATCTGATATTGTCTTCATACCTAAAGTTAACACAGGAGCATGCATCAAAGATAGAAAAGTTACATTCAGACACGTCTGTCGAAAAGACAACAGACACGTAGATGCCTTAGCATTTATATCATCAATGTGAGGGATAATAATACCACCTCCGTGCAAATTGGGAGGATATATGAACCTTCGATAAAAGGGACAACCTCAGGCGTTGGAGAATCCATGGTCGTCCAAACTCGGGCCATGAGGGAAGCAGAAAAGGAGAAAAAAAGACGAAGGGATAGAAGATCCAGATAACGAAGCTGACGAGTCTGACAAAGACCTGTCCATGTCGGACGAAAGCAACGAAGACGAAGCAGAAGATGATTGGAGAATCCCAATTCACCAGTATCTTGATAAAGGTACCTTACCAGCAGACATCAAAGAAGCTCGTAAACTCGTGTCCAAGGCAGCTATGTACAGCCTACGTGATGGGATACTGTACAAAAGGTCATTTCTCGGACCTCTGATGTGGTGCCTCTCACAAACCGAAGGCAGGAAAATACTGCATGATATACACAGCGGAGAAGCCGGCAACCATAGCGGAAGAAGGTCCTTAGCAATCAAAGCCAAGATGCAAGGATACTATTGGCTGAGCATGGACGAAGATTCAAAAAATGTGGCTAAGCGTTGCGAAAGATGTCAACGCTTTGCCAGGAATATTAGGGCACCAGCAACGGAGCTCAGGTCAGTCATCAGCCCATGGCCATTCGTCAAATGTGTGGTTGATATTGTTGGACCTTTGATAGAAGGGACATCAAAAAGAAAATACCTTATTGTGTCTACGGATTATTTCACCAAGTGGGTGGAAGCAAGAGCTTTGGCGAGAATTAGAGACACGGACGTCTTTAAATTTTTGTTTGAACAAATCATCTACAGTTTTGGGATACCAGCCGCCATAGTCTCTGACAATGGAAAGCAATTTGAGGGAAAGAATATAGACATGTTGTTCAACACTTTCAACATTCAAAAAAACAAGTCCACTCCGATATACCCTAAGATAAATGGAAAAGCGGAGGCGACTAACAAGACGATGTCGATGAACTTGAAAAAGAAGCTAGGAGCATACAAGAAAAGATGGTGTGAACAACTACACAATGTCTTATGGGATTACCGAACTACAAGAAGAGCAGCTACGGGAGAAACTCCTTTCTTGCTAACCCACGGAGCCGAACCAGTCATCCCAACGGAGATAATACTGCCAACAACAAAAACGGAGGCATGGGAAAAGAACCTGATGACGGACCTGATGCTCGAAAAGCTTGATGATCTCGAAGAAAGACGAGAAGTGGCTTTGCAAAAGATGGTAAACTACCAATGAAGGCTAGCACGTGAATACAACAAACAGGTTATCCCAAGAAACTTTGTGGTCTAAGAGTACGTGCTACGACAGATACCACCGTATCAAAGAAAGAAGGAGTGGGGCAAGCTAGCTCCGACATGGTACGGACCCTACATCATACACGACATTGCCGGGAAAGGATCATACTACCTAAGGAACCTAAAAGGTGAAGTATTATAACACCCCTGGAACGCAATGTACCTAAAGAAGTACTACCCGTAAATGGTTATTACTCAGGAGAAGAAGGGAAGGGGCAACGGCCCACCATATTCTATCCCTGATCAAAGGTATTATAGACCTTACTAATCAATGAAAGAAACTTTTTTGCTAAGAAAAGTCTGTTTGATTAAACACAAATTGGGTTAGAATAGACACCCTCCGTCAGAATTGACAATGAGACAAGGCAAGGCACAACTGCGCATGTGTCAATACTCGGATCCTCGGAGTGATAGCTCCGTTCATGAGTTAATAAGAAAAAGTAAGACATCCTCTATAGAGATACCTTGTCGAAGTAAAGCATCCATCGCGCTGAACGCGTAGGGTTACAGGAAAATTATTACCCACGTAGGAGCCCTCGCCACCACGGTACCTTTTGGCCAAAGGATATTTGGGTAGGATGATGAATGTTCCACCAAAGGTCAAAAATACCTTAGCACCTTGTGATGACTCGAATGTGCAAATAACTAAACACAACACGTCTACATATATATATTCATGCAATACTAAGGGTACCATAATAATATTACCAAAATACGACTAACATGTCTTAAAAGTTGCAGATAACAAAGGTTCACATCGTAACAAAGCACTGTTTCAAGGAAAGGAGATAACAAAGTCCCCTCAGATGGGGGCATAACACAACAAAGAATTCAGTTAAAAAAAAAACATGACAAATCAAGGATAAGGAAGACGAGGAAAGAAAACTCATTCGGCTTGGATCTCAGCCTCTGCAAAGGCATTGTTGATATAATCAATGGCCGAATGCTCGAACTACACCTTCATCTGAGAAGCTTGAACCTCCAGATCCGAAGCCGACTTTTGACGAAGCTCCATCATTTGAGCACTAAGTTGATCGTTAGCTTGCTGAAGCGCTTCGGCCTTAAACTTAGCAGCAGCATCAAATTGGCGAGAAATCTCCAACGAGGATATCTGGACTTCAAGACGGGTAATCTTGGCATTTGCACCCATCAGTTGCTCCTGGAGACCTGCGGAAGCAAAGGGTATCAGCAATAAGAAAAAAGCAGTTAAAGACATAAAGGATGCTGCGGAAAAATAAGGGTTCTACGCTACCTCCTGCATGGCTAAGGGATTCTTCTAAACTATGTTGAGCCTCAGCAAGATCCACCTCAGCGGCGTCGAGATCCTCCACAAGGGTATCTCATTCCATCCGGAGATCATCAACATCAATCCGGAGCGAAACATTCTCAGAGGACAAAGTTTGGTAAACATTCTCTAACTTTTCCAACCTTTTTACTAGAGATGCATAAGACATGGAAGAAGAAATGGAGCCAGCCTCGACAAGTTTGTTCTTAAGAGAACATACCTTAGAAGATAAGACATTTCGTTCTGCAGTAACCTTAGCTAAGGAAGCACAAACATCTTCAAAATCTGCATGATACTTCTTACGGATAACTTCTTGGGATGAGAGACGTTTATCGACTAAGGTAATATCCTCCTTTTGCTTTAAAATGAGACTCTCCTTCCAATTAAGGGCTTCGTCACACTCCTTACGAAGTAAATCCATATGCTTCACTAAATCCGCATTATAAGCAGACTCAAGGGAAAGTTCGGCCTCATTGTGAACAGTTACGTTCATCAGTCTATCAGATTACTTTTGATAATACCATACGTTGGAGGTTAACTTGGTTACTTGATCCCGGAGGCATCTAAGTTCACTAAAACTACCAGCTGGCAGGCGAAGGATACCTTAGGACTATGAATCCAAGCAAGAATGAACAAAAAGCTAAGGTAAAGAAGAAACGAACCTATGACTTTGGAAGATTCAGCAGCTAAGGCAGAGTCGGCAGCTTTACGACCATCCTCAACGAATTTGGCAGCATTATTGGCTCTTTCAAGAACCAACAAACAAGCCTCCAGGGATCTCTGAGTCTTTCTCAGATCGTCCTCCAACGAAGATATCTTAGCAGCAGTAGCAGCATTACTAGACGAAGGTTGCTGTGAGACAACAAGGGCATGTTCTTGACGGGTACGTTCCAATAGAGCACTAAAATGAGTATACTTAGCTCTACAAACCTGGAATAAGGTATAGCCAACATTGATCTTCTTACAAAGCTGCCAAAGAAAGAAGTATAACAGCAGATGAAGGACAAAAACAAGAAGCAAAACAGTAAGGCAGGAATTACTTACTGAGAATGCTGAGAGGCGAGGGAGGAAATAGGCGTAGGCTTCCATGAAAGCTTCCATCTCCTGGATGCTACCCCTATGGATCTCATCAAAGCTCTGACTAGAGCGGAGAAAATCCGGGTCAAAGAACAACTCTTTAGCCGCACGATACTGAGCAGATAGCACATCTAGATGAGAAGCCACCTCAAAAGAACTACCAAGACGATGGTGATCAACCACAACAGAAAAAGGACCCTTAGAGTCCCGCAAGACGGCTTCGAGAATGGCATCATTATAACTACCAAGGCTCAAGTTCTCAGACAGCTTACCCTGGCTAGGATCAACAACAACTCCCTCAAACGCTTGAGAACGAACAAGGGGCACGACTCATGTGCCCTCACCACGACGAAGAGACGGCATGGTGGATGAGCTAGGAACCGAAGGGAAAGCATGAACACTGCCTAAGTCCATATCACCAGCATAAGGAAGATTACCCAGTCTAGTCCAATCTGGTGACGAAGGCAGAGGTCCAACAACTTTGCTAACAAAGGCAGTAGAAACAGACTGAGCTCTCCCCAATGAAGTTGGCGTAGCATTGAAGGAGAAGCTAGCTAGTGAAATCACAACCTTCTTCTTCGGCTGAGAGTCTGAACTACTAACCTTCACCATGGGGGTAACAACCTTTGCAAATGAACCACTAGACTGAAGCGAAGTAGCAGGAGATGAAGGAAGTCTTTTGGAAGCTTCGACAGCAGCTTCAGCAGTAGCCGAGACAACAAGCAATGTTCCGCTAGGGGCATAAAACGAAGGCATATTCAAAGACGAAGTAGGAACAGGAGCTTGAACGCTAAAAGGGTTGATCAACTGAGCACCACTACCAGCAAGGAAATTATCACCCTCCACCTAACCAGCACGAACATGACTGAGGATATCCTTGTAAAAATCTTCCTCAATATCATCCAAATGAGGGTTGAGGTTGGTATCCTCAATATCCCCCCATAACTTCATCCTCTGGCACCCCTTCGACAGCCTTGGGATCCTCATCTGAAGCTTCAAGATCAATCACAGCCTTCAACTTGCCCTTCCTCTTGGAAGACTATAGAAGAACACATGCGACAGCTAAGGATCAGGGGCAAGATACTAAGGAACTAACAAGCACAAAGGTATGATAGTAATCCTTACCTCCGCAGGTGTTGGCGTAGCTGCGTCAACTGAAGCCTTCCTCTTCCTAGTCCTGGTAGCCTCAGAGTTACCAGCAGAGCACGGACCAGTTCCAGCAGAAGAAGTAGGGGCAGTAGGGGCAGACTACAAAAGAAAGGCATCAGAAAATCAAGCAAAGTTATTAAAGAAAAAACCTTCAAAAGCAAAAATCTTTAAGAAGAAACGAAGGGTACGTCGTGAGAAGCAGCAGGGTTGAAGACCCAAGGCTGATGTCCATCATACTTCTCGGGTATAGCGAAAGTTGTGCGAGGAACGTGAGGATCAGCAATAGTAAAACCATAGGCCCAGGGACCCACCACACGAAGAGAGGTACGGGCCCAGCGATCATCATGGTCAAGATGAATGCGATCAGACTTCGACAGAGGTAGCTTGGCAGAGTAAGGGATGACAGTCAAACCAGTCTTATCAATATCCTCCAATAGACGAAGGTTATTTCCTTCCCAAATTTTCCTGGCACTAACATGGATACGACGAGGGCCAACACTCCAAGGAAGAAGATTACTCTTCTGGATAGCATCAACATACGTAGCATTGAAGTTGGTGGGGGTATAATCCTATCGCTTAGATCTCCCCTCAGCAAAGGGATCATAGGACTCCGGGGTTGTTCTACCCTTGCTACGGTACCAGCTTTCGCGAAGGGCACGCCAAAAATTTCCAGTATACTGCATAACTCCTCGGACCTGAGCCTTATTTACCGGGTCATCCCTGTAAGACAAGACGTCGTAGTAGAAGGGATCCTTTCTCCTGAAAAAAGGGAGTAGTATACCAGCAGCCAACTGACCAACACTGATTAGGAGGTTATTTTCATCATAAGGAAAACTCCGGATCAAGGACTCAGTAAGAACATCAGGACCATCGACAAAGGAGATCTCGAACTTATAAAGACGAAAAGACTTGGTGATCTCGGCTATGGACAGATGAGCAAAGATATCCTTGTCACGCAATTGAAGCCTATGAAGATCATAATGAGGAGGAGGAGGCGGAAGGTCCTCAACAACAACTTCTTCAACCCAGGATCCTCAGCATCCTCAGGAATCAGAGCAACATCCGTATGATAGACGCATTTATGTGTCTAATATGTCTCTATTGTATGTATTGTTAGTGCTCAATTTTGTATTTATTGTGTTCTTTTATGTCTTTGTAGGCACCTTTGGAAAATAAACATTTTTGGCGAAATCAGCTCGAAAAGCAGTGTTTTACACCCCGGAGAAAATTACGAAAGGCACCCCAGAAATGCACCGGAAACGTCCCAGAAATGT
This sequence comes from Papaver somniferum, assembly GCF_003573695.1. Taxonomy (NCBI): domain Eukaryota; kingdom Viridiplantae; phylum Streptophyta; class Magnoliopsida; order Ranunculales; family Papaveraceae; genus Papaver; species Papaver somniferum. Next base: position 122,780,647 of record NC_039362.1, read on the forward strand.
ACCGGAGGATCCCAGAAAAATTACCATTTCCACCCAAAAATTACTATTTCCACCCAAATTACTATTCGCACCCCAACACTCTGGATAAGGGGCACCTTCTTCAACAATTTGAATTTGTGTTTTGGCGGGAAATGAAGTTTTCAACTGGCAGAATTGTGATCGTCAAAATGAATGGGTTAGAGTGCGATTCAATCGCTCAAACTTGGTAGGAAGTTATGATTTAGCCTAAGGAAGATAGTTTGGGTGTCGAATTTGATCGGAATTGGCTGGAAATATCGATTTGATTCTCGAGCTCAAAACAGAGCTACACGGACTGAACACACCCTGTACACGCTGTTGTGTGTGTTTTGGCTATGCATGGAAGTGATTAAGGGACGTTGGACGACTTACTAGGCGTGGAGAGCTGAATTGGAGTATGCAGAACCAATTCTAACGTGTGACAGAGTTAATTTTGGAATTATCGTTATTATTGGCAGCGGAGAATAATCGGATTAAATGGAGAATATACGCAAGTAATGGAGGAATTTTTGGTCCTAAAACACTATAAATAGGCTCTTTGGGTCTACTAGAGAGGGTGTCGAGAGTCTGGGGGGGATGAGGAGAGCCGAGAGAATCAAAAGAAGAGGTCGATAGGCGAAGAAGTTCTGCTGCTGCTCAGCCAAGAACACGAAGAACATTGTACAGTCCAGGAAAGTCGTTGACTAGTGTCGCATATTTGCGACAATTCTCATTTCCTTTCCCGCGACTTCGGTGTTGTGCTTACAGCACTTCTAAAGTGCCGTTGTTCCCTGACGCTTTCTGTTGGTCGCAAAGAACGGTCTTAAAACGATTTTCTTCTTATTTCATCATTTGTAATCAACTTTTGAGCATTAATAAAATCTTTTGAGAGCATTTTTACTATGATGAGTTAAACCCCAACACTGGGACGACGGAGGAGGCCGAGCTTCATACATGGGTAATTTAATTAATTCTTTTTAAGACTTTTGCATTAAAAATTAATTGAAATATGATTTGATTAAATTGGGTGTTATTTGATTAGATGGGTCATGCTTAGCTTAGGTGATTTGATGTTTCATGCTTAACATTTACAATCAATTTTTTGAGAATCTACTTTGGCAAAATAAGAGTCCATATAACTTATGTTTTGAGCGATTATTGTCGAGAATAATTCATTGAGCCCTATTTTATGAAGATTGGTCGAATCATTAGTCCCAGTACCTCTCACCATTGTTAATATTTTATTGTATATATTTATTTTTTATTAAGTTTAAAAAATTATCCTTCACAAATCCGAGAGTTTGAACCTCATTACTACAACCCAGAAAATCAATAACCATTTTGGCGCCGCCGACGCGGATTTGTGCTTAGGTAGAATTTTTAGGTCTATTATATTATTTTTTTTACTATTATTTGTTCCTTTTTACGTTTCTTTTTGTGTCTTTGATTTACAGGTTCGAAGTGGAATACTAAGGACTTGGGAACAAAAAGCTTAAAGCTAAAAGCTAAAAGCTAAAAGAGAAGAAAAAAAAGACATAATTTTTTTTTAGGATTTAATTTTTTTTTATTATTATTATTTTTTGGTATATAGATTTTATTTTTTTATGTTTTTTAGAATTTGTAAATAGGCTTTATTTTTCATAATTTTTGTAATTTTTGTACTTTTTAATTGGACTGGAC